>NC_054376.1:114356301-114683801 GCF_017654675.1 Xenopus laevis
AAAGAGAGAGAGAAAAACACATAATTTAACTTGGCTTCTGATTCAGTGTTTTACACTGTTTCCCCTTGTGCTTGACAAAATAGATAAAAAAGCAAAAAATTAAGTTCAACCAACACTATTTACTTTAATAGACACAATTTTTAAGTGTTGGCAGCAGAGATCCGCAAGGGAACTTACAGTTTGTAATTCCACTGCTCTCCTTACTTTGACATTCCCGTTTCACATTTTTTTGCAAATCATTTCTGGGTCGAATGTTACTGCTTAGAAAACATCATTAAGGTTTATTAAAACAGGATGCTACAGTACACTCACAGAGGGGTGGGGTTTTCCCATTCTAGGCCAACAATTTTTAAAGCTAGGCCTAATTATTTCACACTTTATGCTAAGATGTATGATGTTTTGCCAATATAGTTTCACAATGTCACTGCTATAAAAGAAAGCAGCCTCAAATAAAAATAAATAGAGATAATAAAGAGGACATAAAAATAGTTTGCCAGCATTAACACAAACTGTAACTATTGCAGAGTAAATATAGATTTCTTAGTTTATAGTTGATACATAGGTTATGGAAACATAGGGTAACTGTGGTTATATAGTGTGGCTCTAGAGCAAATGATTGTTATAAAAGGAAATAAAGGTGGTGTCACGTTTGGCATCACAAAACCCAGAACAGATGCCAAGGTTCCTGGTCAAGGCTCAAGCTTCTGCCTATAACAGCCACCTTTTATGTCAGGAGGAGCCCTTCGCTGCTTGGATGCCACCATGTCTTAAAGTGAGGGAACCAATGGCGAGGGTTCTGGGCAGGCAGGAAAGGGGAATGAGTAAGAGTAGTCGAGGAATAGGCCAGGATCAATAACCAATCAGACAGCGCAGTACAGAATCAAGAAGAATAGTCAGTAATCAGGCAAGGTCAGTTCAGGCAGTAAACCTCATGGACAGACAAGGGTCAGGAACAGTAAATCAGATCAAAAGTGCACCCAGGAGCTATCGCAGAATTGATTTACTATACGTTCAGGGATGGGCCAACAAATAACTGCTCCCAAGGCAAACCCCCATTGTCACCCTCAGCCTATCAACCCTCACACACTCTCTCCATTGTCCGCCACTTTTGCCACTTCTCCTTCGGGCCGAATCGCTTTCTAATACCAGATGCGCTGTCAATAAAAGTTGAACCACTGCTACTGCTTCTTGCTCCAGATTTGTGTGTAAAGAACAGAACATTCCTATATTACGTGGAGCACACTGCTGAGCAAAGTTGAATAAAAATCTGTAGCTTGAGGGGAAGGCAAGAAGAGGCAATGCTGACTGTTCCCCCTATGTTCAGCCCCCTAGGCAGCTGCCTCTTCTGCCTACGCCTAGTTCCGGCCCTGCCTGCGTTGGGGAATTAATTAGTGCAGAGCAGGGGATTATATAGGCAGCCTAATGGTTTACACTGATCACCTGAGGCCTGATAAGCAACAGGTGAAACAAGCCATGCCTACTTGCAATTACAAGGATAGCAATATAAGTGAACCAGGTCCTTAGCCGTCTGCTCATGTAAAGTAGAGGCAATACATATTCTGCTTGGCACCAGCTAGCAGCTACAGTTTCTCTTTCGGGAAACATATCAATAACAAATATACAGGGTTCTCAGTAATTTATTAACTCACAATTTTAAAATACTTTGAAACACAGTTTTAACACTTTCAATTATTCTTTTAAATAATTAATTTAAAATTGACAGTTAGGGGCAGATTTATCAAGGGTCAAATTTCGAAGTGGAAAATACTTCGAAATTCGACCATCAAATAGAATCCTCCGACTTTCGCGGATTTTAATCATTGTATGATCGTATTCCTATCGTAGTACAATCGTACGATCGTACTTTTCGAACGATTTTATCGTACGATTTTCCTTTGAATATAAAAAAACTTAGAAAATTGCTCTGGAAGGTCCCTATAGGCTAACATAGTACTTCGGCAGGTTTAAGTTGGCGAAGTATTGAAGTTGAAGTTTTTTTAAAAAGACAGTAATTCGATTATCGAATGGTCGAATAGTCGAACAATTTTTACTTCGAGTCGAAGTAAATTCGAAGTCGTAGTATCCTATTCGATGGTTGAAGTATACAAAAAATTACTTTGAATTTTGAATTTTTTAACTTTGCCTCGAATTCACTTTGACCCTTGATAAATCTGCCCCTAAATAAATTACTTAGAACCAAGTATATTTCTTATCAATACCAACTTGGCTAGCCTTCCTTTGTAACTGAGATGTTTGATTTATTTTATCATCTTATAAGACCAAAATCACACTACTTTTCTTACTGGTGCTTTATAAAGAGGAAAATGAAATAAAATACAATGCATCCAATAGAACTCAAAGAATATCAATGGGAATCCTAGAGACTGACACTCTCACTTCTGCATCTTTGTGGAGGAGGTATGGCACAAAGACAATTTTCTTTTGATCCTCAAACCCATGTCATCTGAATTGGAGCTTATAAATCGACTGAATAGTAGAAGGTTGATCAAACTTGCACACACCGGCATTCTAGAAATAGATTACCCAGTGCATAGCACTTGAAAATAATCGGTACCCTCTCAACCAAACTGGAATAAGGAGAAATTACTGGCACACAAGTGTAGTGCTAGAAAACAAAGGGGTTTCACCCCAAAACATTGCACTCAAGGAATTAAACTTGCAAGGCCTATGCCCTGTTAACAATACCCTTGTGTGCCAGTGATTTATCCTTATAAATAGATTACACATCCCTATTTAAGCCCCACCCACTTATAGTCCTATTGTAAGAACCCTAATAAATAAAAAAAACTTAATCGGAGCCAAAAAGTTACTGTACATTCTGATTCAGTAGGGAACCTTGCTTTTACTGTACTTTCACGTTTCTAGTCTTAGGGGCTTATTTACTAAACTCCGAATGTAAAAATCACAAAAAAATCACGAATTTTTCGGAATTGATTAACCCCGAGCATGGAAAGTCAGAATCAGAAAATCCGGCATCTCAGACCTGTCGAGGTTGCATATAAGTCAATGGGAGAAGTCCCAATGATTTTTTGATGTGCACTGGGTTTTTGGCAATACTCCGAAGTTTTCAGGCAAAATTCTGAGTTTTCGGGGGAAAAACCTGAAAAAATAGTGAAAATCGGATGAAAAATCCGAAAAAAAATTGTGAAATCTGATTTTTCACGATTAAAAAAAAGCCAGTGCGGATTTGGTCAAATTTTTTTTCAGAAAATATTGAGATAAATTCGGACTTAATGATACATAACCCCCCTAAGCAACTCATTTGCTCCAGACTTAAATACATTGCATTATATTGCATAGTATTCAAATTATTTGGTGTTTCTAGAATTTACTGGAATAATAGAACAGAAAGCTTTATTCCTATGTGTATAAGCAAACCAATACAGTGTTCTACTATTGCAAAACATTGTAGTTAACATGTTGCATTCATTAGTTCAAATATGCATTAATAGGTCTGGAATGTAGGCAGTCTTTTAACTTTTGCTATTTCCTTACTACTGATTATAACTTACCCACACATCAGAGTTAAATTTGCAGGGGTGGTCAACCGCCCATTCATTTTCTTATTAAGAATGTCACATGATAGCCCTACCTATAATGTTTATTTTATGTTTGCAGATAAATAGTTCCCAACGTTTATACAGGCTGACAGAACTGGAATACTCTATGGAATTTTAGCTCTGTTCTAAATTTGCAGTTACTGTAAAACAAGTCTGGTTGGTAAACACATAATAATCTCAGGTTCAGCAAGTGCGTTCAACTGAAAACGTTCCAGTGATACAAGATCAGGTCGTTTATTGTGGGAAGTAGTCCAGGGAAGTGTAACGCTAATTTGGCCACACTCTTGGCATTCATTGGTCAAGCCCGGCGGTTTTAGTCTCTGTTGGGTAATTGCAGTATACTGTAGGAAGTTTCGCACAGCTTCAGTGGCACAATATTTGGGAGCTAGTAGTTCATAAATAAAATGATAATGGTTTATTGACTGTAGCTACTCCAAAATGTTAATATCTTCAAGCTGTTACACTGTTATACAAAAGTTCTTTCTTACAGACTTAAGCACTTGTCCCTTTGGAGTTCCAACCGCAGAATAAAGGGCTCTCCAAAGTGGACTACCAAGAATTTTTCCAACAACTGGGTCTGTACATTGGCACCAGACAACATGAATACTAATACAGCACTGCGAAATATGCTAATATTATGTTAATATTAATAAACTTCTACACTTTTTCAATGAGTTCTGCTATGTAGACCTGTAACAGTGTAATACTAGCCCATTCTCTTTCAAAGGTCTATTTTTTCCTGACGTCCAGAAAAGGCATAGAGGCGGAGGAGAAAATTACTTTCACTTTCCATTCTGCACACCCCATATTCCCCCCCTCTTTCCTCACCATCTAATTCATAGCCAGTGCATGGATATGGGCATCGTGCACCCCATTCTGGAACAAAAACAAGATTTTGGCATGATACAAAGCTTACCTTAATAACAATTCATTGTTTTAATTAGTCTTGGAGCACTTCCACAATCTTTTGTGGTTTTGTAGTTTAGCAGAATTATTCTGCAGGAAAAGGGGACAGAATTTCAAGGGACGGCGGCACCCCATCACCTCTCCCTTTCAAAATGCCTTTAAAAGGGTGCTTCTCTTGGATATTTCCCAAGTGTTAGAGTAGGTCTCGTCAGCTGTTTATAAGCAATATGTATAAGATGTGTGCAGCTTCCATTATTGTAATCCTGATGGAGTCTTCTTATTCTTATACAGGAAGATAAAGGGACCTAGATGTTTTAATGTTATATGCCAAAGACCATTGAGGATCTTCATTGATGTTTAAAAAAGGTACTAGGCTGTCAGGATTGTAGGTATGTAGATATTTAGGTATTCTACCTTGATGACACCTTTCTAACTCTATACAACCCAGCGTTCCAACAATAAAAAGAGAATGTCATGATTTGCAAGTCATTTAACTCCTATATTTAACTGCAAATAGTACAAATACAACATATCAAATTTTGAAACTGAGACATTTAATTGTTTTCAAAAAATATATGATCATGTTGAATTTAATGCCAATAACACACTTCCAAAAAGTTAGGGCAGCAAAAAAAAGTTGTATAAAGCCGAATAGAGCCTGGATCTCTCAGAAGTAAAGATGGGGTAAATCTTTAAAAAATGATGTGGCTGAATGAAAAATATTGGGTTTAAATGATTAGCAAATCACTCCATTCCAATTTTTAGACATTTTTACACAGTGTCCTAACTTTTGTGGAAACAGTAAACCTGGAGCTAGTTTGCTGCATAAAATAAAATTACTTAGTAAATCTAAGTAGCCAAGCCAATAATGCAAGTGCATATTGTGTGGAAATTGCCTTATAGGGTGACAGAAAGAAGTTGGTCAGCTAACTGAGCAGAGATTATTGGAGTTGGTATGCCCTCAGCACAGGTACCAGGGCTGGAGAGACCTTTATGAACCTCATTTGGCAGGGACCTGCATTGTGGGACAGATACCCTTGGAAGGCCATGAAGATCACTTAAAAAATATCTAGTGGTGGAGCATCAGATGGGTGAGCCCCAAGACAGCATGGTATACCTGCAGCTGCATGTACTGTTATATAAGTAATATTTGAGGCTGGAAAGTGAGCTCTGGGTAACAACAGTAAAGCATGAAGCTGATGAGAAGGTTGCTGCTCATAAAAGGTTCCAGTATGCAGCTGCAGGAGGTTGGACAAGAGCGGACATGATTATGAACAGTTCCTACTGTCTTAATATGACTACAATACAGTTCAGTTCAGTTATAACTTTCAGTTATAAATATATTAATGTTGAGTTAAAAGCAGGGTACATTTTTAATCCAATCCAAAACCTTGATCACACCCCTTACACTCACCCCATAATCACTCTCCCAGCTCAATACAGACAGGATACAGACAATTTCTAAAGATATTTGGGCATGCTTATATTTACATGCTTTTCAATGCCCGTGGTAAACTCTAATTTTATACAAACATTTGAATGTCTATTTATTTTACGAATATCCAAATATTCAGGTTTTCTTCTATTTTTCTGCATTTCCTACATATTACTACATTTCTCACATTGCCCCTTCCCTCCTCAGGCTCTATAATTATGTAGGGCACTGCTCATGGGCATTATGTTCCCCATTCTGATGCATACACAAGATTTTGGGGTGATACAAAATTTATCTTAATAACAGTGTCCACAAAATGGATCCTGTCTGCTTGCTGTGACAGTGTAATTCCAAGACTGAAAGAAACAACATTTAAATAATACATATAGGGGCAGATTTATCAAGGGTCGAATTTCGAACTGATAAATACTTCGAAATTCGACCATCGAATGGCTTTACTTTGACTTCGAATATCGAAGTCAAAGTTTTTTTCACCGAATTTGACCGTTTTGCAGTCGAAGTAAAATGGTTCGATCGAATGATGAAATCCTTCGATTCGAACGATTTTTCTTTGACTTCAAAAAACTTAGAAAACTGCTCTAGAAGGTCCCTATAGGCTAACATAGCACTTCAGCAGGTTTAATTTGGCGAATTTTGAAGTCAAAGTTTTTTAAAGAGACAGTACTTTGATTATCGAATGGTCGAATTTGAAGTCGAAGTTGTAGTAGAATTTCGAATTTTTTTACTACAAAAATTCCCTCGAATTCTCTTCGACCCTTGATAAATCTGCCCCATAGTGTAAGTAAAGTTTATTTTGCTCAGCTAACATGATAATAAAGAATTTGGAATTATTTCTTAGGGTGACAAGTCCCCTTTAATAAGCTTTAAAGTTCAGATTTTTAGAGGTTTTATGTGTTTTTTTCTATGAATATTCAGAAAAATTTGAATTTTACTAAAGGTTTTAGAGGTACTTGTATTATTTTCGTGAAAATATAGACATTCGAATGTAAGTATACAATTAGAGTTTACCACGGCATTGAAAAGCATGTAAAACACACCCAAATATCTTCAGAAATTGTCTGTATCCTGTAGAGGGGTTTTCTGATTTTTTTTTCAATGAACTTTCAGAACAACTTGAATTTTACTAAAGGTTTTAGAGCTACTCTTATTTTTTTAGATCATTCAGTGCATTATTTAATTTATGCTTTCAAAATTTGAATCTTTTTATAAATTCCGTCATTTGTGGTTTTAGAGAAATTGAGTTTATTCATGGTTTCAAAACCACTAAAATGAGAAAGTTGATAAATCTGCCCAAAAATAAAGGATCTGTGTGAGTTAGCATGTCTGCATTTACTGTAGTTCGCTCCACTTTGGCACACCCAATACATTGTTGTGAAACATCTACTACTATTACTGAAGTACCAGTTTATTATTTCATGAAATCTGTGCTCCTAAGGGGACACACAAAATTATAGGGTTAGAAATTAGCTTTGTAATAGGGTTTCTCAGTTCTGAAGTATATGTTTTATATATGGAAAGGCTTTTAAGGCTGTGCCTCCCTGTAAATGCATAGTATGGGATAATTAGATAATGTTCAGCAACAAAAAATCAGGAAGAGTTGTGTTGAGTAGAAGAAAGTTAGATGTTTTTTCCATTTCTGTTTGTTCTATATTGTAAAATATGTGTTCTGTGGGAAACTGAATTTCCTGTCCCTCTTGCTCAAAATCAGGTTAATTAAATGACACATCTGGTTTAAAGATGTTTCACTGATCTATAAGCTTATTTTGATTTTAAAACTATTAGGGCAATCGAGTAGGCTATCCCCCTAATGCCGAAGAACTGGCTATTTCATATAATACAGCAATTTTAACTAGATCCAGGTTTACAGTTAGATAATGAACAAGTTCAGTCTTTGCCAAGCTGCGCTTGGTCCCTTTCCATTTTCATTCCAAGGGGAAATTACTAGAGAAAAAAAATTTTTTTTTTTGCTTGTTGATGCCACAATCGCAAGAAAGGTTAAAGAAGATACCTCAAGATAAAGTGCTAAAACAAAAACCCGCAAATGTAGAATCTACAGTTAGCGTTATGTCACCTTCACACCAATGCCATAGAATCTATGGTGGGTGGCAGATAAAAGGGTTTAAGTGTAACCACAAACAAGTAATATTTTTGCAGAAGATAACAAAACCAATTTATTATGCTTATTGAATTATATTGGCAAATGCTACGGTTTCATTCCAACCAGTGTTATTCATTGCATATTCATTTGAACTGGGATTAAAATGGCAGCACTGGCAAGCAGGGAGGACACAAATGGAGCCATTTAGCTAAATATCATCAAAAATATACATTAACAGTAAGGGGCAGATTTATCGAGGGTCGAATTTTGAAGTGGAAATTCAACCATCGAATAGAATCCTCCAACATTCGAATTCGAAGTCGGAGGATTTTATTCATCATACGATCGTATTTCGAAACGTACGATTGGAATGATTTTACGATTTTCCTTCGAATATAAAAAACTATATATATATATATATATATATATATATATATATATATATATATATATATATATATATATATAGACATATAACTAGATAGGTAAACTCAGATAGCCATGGTGATGCCTAGCTGCTGGAACAAAATTCATATCTATAAAGCAAAAAAACTTCCGCACACATAGGTCTTCACTTATCAAGACCTATGTGTGCGGAAGTTTTGCTTTATACATATATATATATATATATATATATATATATAGCAGTCCATGAAAGCACTCACAGCGATCACCATCCAGTGTGTATCAAAAAGTTATTTCTTGGTGCATGGTGTATCAACGCGTTTCGGCTCACCTGGAGCCGTCGTCAGGATCCTGATCGCTGTGAGTGCTTTCATGGACTGCTCTGAATATTTTTGGATAGCACCCAGCAAGTGACTATATGAGTGGTGAGTGCCGATAATCCCCATCGAAGTCGAAGTAAATTCGAAGTCATAGTATCCTATTCGATGGTCGAAGTATTCAAAAAATTACTTTGAAATTCGAACTTTTTGTACTTCGAAAATTCACTCGAACCTTAGTAAATCTGCCCCTAAATATGAGATACAGACTTGGGCCACTGTGTTTTTTTTTACCCTATCTGCATCCATTTTCTTAAAAGTGTAGATTATTTACTAGTTCAGGGGACGGTAAAAATACCAATCTCTATTGTTCAGTCTTGTATATAACATACATTAGATCACCTTTCTTCTACCCACAGCTAGAAACTGAGTGAATTCCTCACTAAGTGATCAAACCCTTAAAAGTGAACTAAACCCTAAAAATGAATAGGGCTAAAAATTCTATATTTGACATACTGAACTTATTGAACCCACCTAAAGTTTCAGCTTGTCAATAGCAGCAACGATCCAGGACTTCAAACTTGTCACAGGGGGTCACCATCTTGGAAAGTGTCTGTGACACTCACATGCTCAGTGGGCTCTGAGCAGCTGTTGAGAAGCTAAGCTTAGGGCTCGTCACTAATTATCCAGCAGAAAATGAGCTTCCCCTGTAATATAAACTGATGCTACAGGGCTGATTATTAAATTCTGATGCTAATTGCACTGGTTTCTGTGCTGCCATGTAGTAATTATCTGTATTAATTACTAATCAGCCTTATATTGTGACATTTCTATTCTATGTGTACTGTATATTGTGAGTGGGTCCCTAAGCTCAGTAAGTGACAGCAGCACAGAGCATGTGCAGTGAATCAGCAGAAAAGAAGATGGGGAGCTACTGGGGCATCTTCGGAGACACAGATCTTTACTGCTAAAGGGCTGTGGTTGCCTTGGGCTGGTACAGAAGCACAAAACATCATGTACAACTTTTCTAGACTACTTCTTTAGTTAAGCTTTAGTTCTCCTTTAAAACTTTTTTATATGAACAATGTGTGTTTTCGGCGTATGTTGGGAGGTATGGCAACAATTTATCTATATATTCAATTAATGCATAAATGAACCCAGGCAAGGTGCATATATAATTCGATACAACAGCTAGTTTCTAGCCAGCATTAATGGAGGTTAAGGTTGAGGTTAAGTCCCATATTGGTGTGGGTATATATGGCATAATTTGGGGATCTACTTCCTGCTCTTTCTGGATAACATTTAGGTTACAGGCAATTGTAATCTTTATACACCTTTGTAAGTATGTGAAAATAAAGGTATAAACAGTTTTTTTGCACCAAATATGAAAGTCTTTACAACTTATAATAATTGTAGGATTTCAGGATTCCGGTAGCGTCCATAGATTTCACCCAAATTCCTTAACATGATCGACTATAACTTTTCATTCCTATCATTAACGTGTAATAAAAGAGAACTTTGGCGCCCCTTAGTGTTCCTGCACTTGTTTCTGCGTTCTTTGTTAATTACCCTTAATATCTTCTAATCCTTTTACACAAATGAACAAAATTTAAATCACTTATCATTGGATTAGTTCCACAATAAGTGTTGCAATTCACAACATTTTTCCCCAACAGATGCTTGGAAGCTACTCCAAAGATGTGTTATTTATGGGGTGGTGGGGGTTAGTGCTTACCTTCTCGATGAATTACAGTATATCCATATGGATATTATTTTTTGGATATGCAGTTCGAGAATCACACAAAATAAAACGGGATGAATATTTACCTTAACTTCTATGAACATGCATATAAATTATTTAAAAGAGAAGGAAGGCTACAGAGGCAGTTTATTGCCAATAGATTAGCCACAGTAGTGCAGGCTATAACACTATATTTAAACTGCAGAATGTTTTACCATACCTTCTCTAGAAGCTCTCTCTGTTTGTTTAGGATAGCAGCTGCCATATTAGCTTGGTGTGACTCTAACGCCAGGCGTATTTTCGCTCTGGCAAAAGAACGTTACTACGCAAATACAACAAGTTTTTGTTTTTACTGAACGTTATCTCTATCGCCAGACTTGCCTTCGCCACCTCAGACCAGGTGAAGTGCAATACAGTAGATAGGACTTGGTCCAAAAAAAAGTCCCAAAAAATGCTTTTTCCTTTTAACAGGGTGATAGGCTGAAAAGGATCGTACATTTTTTTGGGGGTACCCTTCTTCCCCCCTACATTTCCTAACATATGGCACATAAACTATACACTGGGCTCATGTGTAGGGCATTATAACAACTTTATTTTATTTTATTAAGGTTCCCTGGGCTTATGTAATGTAATGTATTTGCTGCAACATATACGTCCATTGAAATTTAACTTCCCGCTGTATGCAAATTATCAAACGCTAGTGCAAATTCACAATGCCTGCCATAGTAACGCTAGCGCAACTTCGACAAAACTTAGCAACTTAGTGAATTAGTGTTGTCTGTGCGAAGTTGCGCCGGGCGAAGTGTGGCGAAGGCGGCAAAGCCGTTGCTGGTGAATTTTTGCCAGGTAGTGAATTTCCCCCTTAGTATATCCCCATGCACAAAAACTTCAGTTACCAGAATATGTGCGATCATTGTGCTGACTTCAAAAATCAGGACTTTGCTTTTATTTTCTAACTTCGAGATGGTTCATAGCTGATCTGTTGCTATTAGCAACTCCACTAGGAGTAATTTAGCACCTATGTTTCTAAATATTACAACTGTCCAGTCCTGTTTTTGCTTGATTTGAATTTTTAAAAAAGTCCTTTAGTTTATTTGAAGTAACCCTTGTTACCCAACTTGATCAGTACATTAAAACAACTGAAAGTATGCAGCACTATATTGCTCATGTAGTTGCAGATTTATTGCAATTCATTTTTTTTTTCAGATTTTGCTGATATTTACTCATTGCTGTAAATGATATGTGCTCTTGCTGGCTTATAAATATACCAATGTTCATTGTCCTACAGTGACATCTAGTGGCTTGCTTTTAACATTTCTTAAAACACAAGGAAAGCTGTATTCATTGGGGGGGTGCCAATATGATACACACTTAGTAGTGATGTGTGGGTCGAATTTCTTGACCCGCACCCGACCCTAACCCTCCCGATCCCTACCCGCATCCGACCCGGGACCGCTGCTCCCCTTTATTTATAGACCCGCGCCTGCCCGCAGTGACGTCACAAAAGGGGCGGGGCAGGTGCAAGTCTATAAATTACGGCGCTGGAAGCCGGCAGTACTAGGTCGCTTATTTTGTCCAGGGGTCGGCCCAAACCTGCCCAACCCGGGGGTAAACTCGCGGGCCCCGCGGGCCTCGGGTCGGCCTGCACATCACTGACACTGCGGGTAGTGGCTTAGCTTGAGCTCACCAGGTTTCCCTACAAAAAATGAGGGGTCCTGACCTCACATCAATCACCGTGCCAGTATTTTAAAGGTACGAGAGGGGGAATATAATGCTGCTGTATAGGCAGTTATGCCACTGACTGGGACCAATGGATACATTTTGTGAAAATCCAGCACAGGGAACATGCCTAGGAATCAAAGGTGTGGGGGCACAAGAAACCAAAATTTGATTATTAGTAAATGGGCCCCTTTCGGATTTTTTATCGCCAGGAATTGTCCAAAAAATCCAACCGTTAATAAATAAGCCTCATGGAGTCCCTTAACAAATCTTCAAAGAACTCCCACACTATGAATGTCAAATTCGTTTGTGACCAAAGAGTTTTGAATACTGAAATTCCATCAGTTTTCCTCTAATCCAATAGTACCATACAGTGTTGCTTATTGTTTTGCCTTTCATTATATTTGATCAAAAATAGCAATAAAAAAAGAAAAATAGAGAAATTATAAAGGACTCTTTTGTAGCTTATACCGTTGCCAAGCTGCCGTGTTGCTTCATGTTTCTTTTATATCCTCAGACCTTATTCTTCTATTAACTCAGTTAATCAGTATATTGCGCTTGGTTGCTAAGTCGTTGCTTTCATCCTTATAATTCTGTTAAAAACATTAACAAATTATTATATTTAAAAATGAGGCTTTGTATTGGGTAATTTTTAGAACCCAGGCAAATTCGTTGATTTTGGAAACTAATCTTCTATAAAGGTCTTTCAGTGTCATGGTGCAAGAATCAATCTCGATTCTTCAACAGAAGATCCTTGCACAAGTATTATTACAAATGCTCACCATTTTTTCCCCTTGTTGTGATTTTTGCATTCGGAGTTTAGTAAATAACCCCCTAAATTGGAGGAACAATAAGGGGCACATTTACTATTGGTCGAATATCGAGGGTTAATTAACCCTCGATATTCGACCCTCGAAGTAAAATCCTTCAACTTCGAATATCGAAGTCGAAGGATTTACCGCAAATAAATCCTTCTAACGATTAAAATTTTCCTTCGATCAAAAAAAGCTTAGAAAGCTTATGGGGAAGGTCCCCATAGGCTAACATTGATGCTCGGTAGGTTTAAAGTGGCGAAGTAGGTAGTCAAAGTTTTTTTTAAAAGAGACTTTGACTATAGAATGGTCGAATAGTCGAACGATTTTTAGTTCAAATCGTTCGATTCAAAGTCGTAGTCGAAGGTCAAAGTAGCCTATTCGATGGTCGAAGTACCCAAAATAAATTTGACGTTTTTTTCATTCTAATCCTTCACTCGAGCTTAGTAAATGTGCCCCTAAAAGTTGTTTTTTTATGAAGGAAACTCTTCAAAGTTGCAGCAAAAGATTTCCAATCTAAATATCTTACTTTAATCCTTTGGGATATCTGAGCTGTAATCTTTCTTAGTCTCAATTGGTCACAATGGTTAAAACAGAGGAGATTTGGAAAATGCAAGCTGACAGCAAGAAACGTATACTTGTTTTAAGTATACATTCCACAAGTAATCAGATAGAAAACCATGCGATAAAGATTATTATATAACACACTTAAAACAAGTGTTTAATTATATACTATGCATACATGAAAGGCTTAAAGGGGATGTTTACCTCTGAGTTAATTTTTAGTATGATGTAGAGAGTGATAATGTGTAACAATTTGCAATTGTCTTCAATTGTTTTAATTTTTTTTAATTATTTGTGGTTTTTAAGTTATTTAGCTTTTTATTCAGCAGCTCTCCAGTTTGCAATCTGGTTGCCAGGGTCCAAATTACCGTAGCAACTATGCATGCATTTGAATAAGAGACTAAAATATTAATAGAAAGATGATTAATAAAAGGTAACAATAACAATAAGGGGGTTATTTATCAAAATCCAAATTTTTCTGATAATTTTAATTAAAAAAAAGTCAGCGCAAACTAGACCTTATTTATTATTAAAAAAAGCTTGATTTAATCGGATCGGGGGGAAAAACGATAAAACAAAGCAAAAACTGAATAGTACAATTTTTCGGGATTCCCAAATCGTTCTAAGTTTTCGGACTTTTTAAAAAAAAAATCAGAATCTTTTAAAAAAAAAAAAAACTTCGGAAATTTTTCCAGAAAAGTAAAAATTTTTCACATTTTCCGGGGAATTCCAGCGCAGACCACAGAAACTTCCAAACAGGATAGGAAACTTACTGTATATACAACCTCGGCAGGTGTGAGATGGAGAATTTTCAGATTCTGACTTTTTCCATCCTCTGGGTATAATAAATCTCGAAAATTTAAAAAAAAAATTCCCACTAAAAATTCAGATTTCAAGTTTTTTTGCATTCAGACTTTAATAATAGCTTTACAGAGTATTTGTTATCAGATGGGGTCAATCATTTGAAAGCTGGAAAGAGTCAGAAGGCAAATAATTTAAAAACTATACAAAATAAATAATGAAGACCAAATGAAAAGTTGTTTAGAATTAGTCATTCTAAAATAATAAAACTTTAACTTAAAACCCCTTGTAATCCACACATATTACATAAATGTTACGAATGTACAACCCCAAAATGAAGTCTAATCAACACTTATGGGGGTTATTTATCAAAGTCCGAATTTATCTCAGTATTTTCTCCTACAAACACTGATCAATTCCGCTCGGGTCTTTTACACTTATTTATTTTTACATTTTCCCAAAAATTTTCTTTGCGGGAAAAAAAAACAGGTTTTCACGATTTTTCATCCGAATTTAAAGTTTTTTCTGATTTTTCTCCCAAAAACTCTGAATTGTTCCAGAAAACTTCGGGGGATTGCATGAAACCCAGCGCACATCAAAAAATCATTGGGACTTCTCTCATTGACTTATATGCAACCTCGAATGGTCTGAGATGCCGAATTTTCTGATTCAGACTTTTCTATCCTCCGGGTTTAATAAATTCCGAAAAATTCTTGAATCTTTCCTGATTTTTGCATTTGGAGTTTAGTAAATAACCCCCTAAGTGTAATAAACACTGCAAACATTAGTCCATTACTAGTAAATGTTCCTGGCAATCTTTAACTTTTTTACCACAACCTAGTTGGTGGTAAAAGGTTGCGGTTACAATATGATTTTTGTGCTCACCATATATGAAAAATAAACTGATAACATTCATTCTTTGAACTGTTTTTCACAGATTTTCTTAAGGAATGCAATCTGAACAACCATGAAATTAGAAAGCATTGACAGTGCCCCTCTGTTGTACAAGCAACATTTCAGCTTCTAACGGGCTCAAGAAGCACAGAGGTTTATAAAGGAACAATGGATTCATACATCTAAATGAGTAACATAACACAAATATATAAGTGGAGGAATCCACAGTCATTGTAAGGGTATTTGCTTCACTTTTTCTATCTCCAATTAACAGCTGCTCCTCTTAATAGCTCTAATTGTCGCCCTTCTGTAAGTAAAGACTTTACCGTGCACAAATGCCGTCTTACAAGTAATGAAAGTATGCCGAATTAACGTTTTAACTGCTACCCACGTGTGAGCAAATTCATTGTAGTACAGGTAGTCCACATATCCCAGCACGGAAAAGCCTTAAAATTGTAGAGACCATAGCCTCCCCAAAAAAATGCATTTGTATGTAGTCCCAAAAATTCTTTAATTATCAAATATTAAACATACCATCCAGCACTTCAATTATGTTTTTGGACTCACTTGCATTCTTTTTCACTGCTTGGACATGATACATATACTGAAGTGGAGTCTCAAGCCACGGGTTAAGCCATGCACCCTTACTGAAGGCACAACGGAATTATGGCATTGCTGCTACAACAGCTGCGGTCAGTGCCTCCATCAGGGGGGGACAGGGGGTACCAGTGTCCCGGGCCCTGGCCTGAAGGCCCCTTGACAGCGCTAAAGCCGTGCGGCCATTTCCGAAGTCACAATGTCACGATCAGCCGAAATGCGGAAGTGCCGAAAAGCAGAAGTCCCGAAGTGGCAAAAAGACACGAAAACAGCCGAAGCAGAACTCCCAAAGTGCTGAAAAGACCGAAGTCACGAAAAAGCAGAAATTAAAGTCCTGAAGCAGCGCAAAGACCCAAAGTTACGAAAGGAGGCGAAGTTGAAGTCCTGAAGCCACCAGTCCAATTCTACTGAACACCAATGTGTTTTTTTTTAATCCCTTGGCCACCAATGTATTATTTTAATACTCTAAGGGCCCCTGCCACCAATGTTTTTTTAAAAAATATTCTCAATTTTCATATTTTTTTTAACTTGTTCGGGGGTCCCTGGCAGCAATGTTTTTTTTTTTTAAAAAAAATATTCTTTGGGGCCCCAATTTTTTTTAAAATTGTAAGGGGGGCCCTGGCACCAATGTATTTTTTAAAAAATATTCTTTGGGGTCACCAATTATTTTTTTTAACTTGTATGGGGGCCCTGACCACCAATTTTAGAAAAAAAACTTTTAAGGGGGCCCTGGCACCATAGTTATAAGGGGGCCTTGCCCATCAATAGCTTTTTATAACTTGTGTGTGGGGGGGATTACCTTTTTTAGCAATGATGTCTGTGTTAGTGATGTGCGAGCCGACCCGACACCCACGTGCAGTGTCGGACTGGAACACGAGGGGCCCACCCAAAAATGTTTGATAGGGGCCCAACAATTAATCTTAGATCAGGGGCCGACTCTTAGTACTATTAATATTCCTCTCCTCACTCAACCTCTATTCTCCTAGTCTCTTTTCTTTACATACCATAATCTATTATTCCATCTATTTAGCCTCTTTGTTCTCATAGAAATAGGAAATGGCCATTAAATAGGCCACATGTCTAGCAGCATAAGGGCCCACTGACACCTTGTCCCACCGGGACTTTTCCAGGTATCCCATTGGGCCAGTCCGACACTGCCCGCGTGACCCGCGGGTTCGGGTCGACCCCGCACTGCTCCTCGCGGGTGGAGGGCGGGTTGAGCCCTTCTCCTGCTCTCTCCGCCCGCCACCTTCAAATGCCGGCATCCGACTTCCAGTTTTATAGTTTTGCGTCTGCTCGCCCCACCTCTTTTGTGACGTCATTGTGACATCATCAGCGGGGCGGCATGGGTCTATAAAAGGACCCCGGAAACGCGGGTGCAGGCTGGAGCAGGGCGGGTTAGGGTCAGGAAAACCCTGCACATCACTTGTCTGTGTGGTCTTTTAACTGTTGTGTGGAGTGGGCAGGATCTGGGGTCGGGCTTGTGTTGTACGGGACCGTGGTTTCTAATGGCGGCCCTGGCTACGCTAGTCATAAGGCATAATAGGGTGCAATCTAGTCATAATGGGGTGAATCTAGGCATAATAGGGTGCAATCTAGTCATAATAGGGGTCAATCTAGGCATAATAGAGTGCAATCTAGTCATAATAGTGGTGAATCTAGGCATAATAGGGTACAATCTAGGCATATTTATAGGGAGAGGCTTGTCTCATACACTGACAGTAGTTTCTGGCAAACAGTAAAGGGGCTGTATAAGATCAGTGACGTGACTAGCATACAGCAGTGCATCCTGGGATACAAGGGGGACCCATTACTACAGCTTCCCTCCCGCTTTTTCTCAGCGCCCCTCCTCCTCCCATTGAGCTCTAACTTTGACAGCTGACCCGTTTCCGGTTCACACGGTGCCTGGTGCGCAGCCGCAGATTCTCGCGAGATGTGACAGGCTGTCTCTCTTCATTCAAACAGCAACAAGCGGCGGCGAAGAAGAAGCAGCAGCAGCAGCAGAAGGCGGTGACGGCGAGCAGGTAACATTCAGCGGCCAGACCGAGTGAGTCTTCTAGGCGTTGCACTTTGTGTTTCTATCCCTTTTTTGCAGCTTCTATTCAAGGAAAACTATTGATAAATATGAGTGATATACACTCAATTGTAGCAGCTCGCTTTGCTGTTTTGCTGAAAGGAGACCTCCGCCCGAAAGCTGTATTTGACACAGTGGCAATAAAAACCCCGAAACACTGTGGCTTTCAGTGTTGTTTGAGGAGTCAGAAGCAGCAGTGCACACAATATAAACAGACCCCTACACTACACTTCAATCACATTTACTTTCATTCAGTTCTTAGGCGGAGGACTCTTAAGGCAGAGACACACGCTCAGATCCAGCAACAAACCTCTTCTTCAGGGCGACTAATCTCCCCAAACTGCCTCCCGCCGGCTACAATCGCCGACAGGATGGCAATCGTATCGCTTTGTTTTCCGAAGTTGCCTCACGAGAAAACTTCGGGCGACTTCGGAAAACGATACGCTCCGAGTGCCATCCCATCGGCGATTTACATTCTAGCAGGCGGGAGGCAGTTCGGGGAGATTAGTCGCTCGGAAGAAGAGGAGGTTTATCGCCGGGCGACTAAATCTCCCAGAATCTGAGCGTGTCTGCCCTTAAGGCTTCATACATATATATATATATATATATAATATATATATATATATATATATATATATATATATATATATAGCAAAAATATGGAAGATACCCGCACTCCTTGACATGTATTCTTTCTCCGGGTGCTAGGTCAAATATAAATATATAAAAAATTGTAGAAAGGACCAGCACTCCGTGTTCCAAAAAAAATCAGTGCTTTATTCAAAACTCAGTGTCTCCAACGTTTCGACCCTCTTTGGGGTCTTTATCAAGGATAAAGTGCTGTGTGTTACAAATCTTTAAATACCCACAAACCCCCACAAGAGACGCCCTGAAATGACATCATGACCAATCAAATTGTTCAATTGGTCATGATGTCATTTCAGGGCGTCTCTTGTGGGGGTTTGTGGGTATTTAAATATTTGTAACACACAGCACTTTATCCTTGATAAAGACCCCAAAGAGGGTCGAAACGTTGGAGACACTGTGAGTTTTGAATAAAGCACTGATTTTTTTTGGAACACGGAGTGCTGGTCCTTTCTACAATTTTTTATATATATTATATATATATATATATATATTGTTCTTCAACAAAAACGCACTCCGACTTCTTGAATATATATATCAAATTTTATTCATACTTCTGTACCCAATGTTCCCCCCCCCCCCAGGGACTTTATCAACAAATCGGAGTGCGGGTTTGTTGAAGAACAATATGTATACACATTTACCCTAGCACCCGGAGAATGAAAAAAAGACTGTGTGTGTATATATATATATAGCACCACCTTCCATTAAGCTGCAAAGCTGCCCCTGTGCATGGAAAAACAGTGTATTTGTAGAGAAAGAAAACACCAGAACCAGGGGTCTTTTTGCATGAAATAAGCAGTATATTGTGTTGCATGTAAAACCGACGTTTGGTCCGTATCAGCACAAAGCATGTGACTTAATTTATAAATGTTATGTTTGAAATGGTCACATAACTCTTCTGTAACTTATAATATCCTTATATTTTACAAGAGGGGGTACTTTATTCAATATATGGTGCACAAATCCACTATTTTGGGTTCAGCAGAATCCACGAATCCTTTGTGAAAGATTTGGCCGAATACCGAACCGAATCTGAATCCTAATTTCCATATGCAAATTAGGGGTGAGAAGGGGAAACCATTTTTTACTTCTTGTATTGTGACAAAAAGTCACACAATTTCCCTCCCCACTCCTAATTTGCATATGCAAATTAGGATTGGATTCGGCCAGGCAGAAGGATTCAGCTGAATCCTGCTGAAAAAGGCTGAATCCTGGCCGAATCCCAAACCGAATCCTGGATTCGGTGCATCCTTAATATGTATGTATGTGTGTTTGTGTGTTTGTGTATGTATGTATGTATGTATGTATGTATGTATGTATGTATATATATATATATATATATATATATACATACACATACACACAGAGTCTGAAGAGCAGCGCACTCACCTCTAGAAAAAGGCGAAAAAGCCCAGCTGCTGCCGCAAAAAGTAATATCAGCATAAAGAAGACGGAGCACTCATGGGACTTAATTTATGTGCAAAGCTTTAATGGTGTAAGTCAGGAGTGCCCATACTAATGTGGGGTCTACTTTTAGTGATGTTGTCCCATTATGATCTACATCCATAAATAGCATTGCTAGCATTTTGTATTGCTTACATATTATAATGATTTATGGGTAAAGTTATATTGCTATATTTAAGAATTTTATTATGTATCATTATTATACTATATTATTATGATATTATTATAATTATTTATTAGAATAATCATTTATTATTATTAACTATTTCTTCTGTAACCACCGTAACAGAATAAACATCTGAATGAAACAGAAGGTTGATTTAGTCAAGCTGTAGATCTCAAGACGAGACAGTGTCTTGAGATCTACTGATCATCAGCTAAAAGTCTAATGGTAGATCTCAATCTACCTTTTGGGCACCCCCGGTGTAAGTGGACGTTTCAATCCTGCACAGAGGACCTTTATTAAGACATCACAAACAGTTCCCAGAACCAAACCAACTGAAATAGTCAGTGAAATAGTTGATTTAGCTTTGAAACGTTATTTAACGATGAAACACACAGATGCTTGAATGTGCATCTATTAAAACGTGTGCCGATAGCATGAAAACTACTATACTGCACTTAAATGCACGTTTTTTCATATCAAATAAGTGCATTTGTGAATTCAGCATGAGTTTATTTTAATACATTATAGACTTGCATCATAAACTTAAAACATAGTGTGGCTAAGAAAACACACATTTCTAATGGCTATAGGTGCACTAAATATTGCATTTAAAAGCCCATGTAAGAGCCCGAAAGCTACAGCCATAGGGTTGACTTTATGGATTGCTTCTTTGTAAATGCCTCGATGCACTCTATATTGACTTCTGCTAAGCTGCAGCCAGTGACCCTTGCTGTACACTGCATTTCCTAATTTCCCAAGGGGCACTTTGTATGGCACGTGTGTGTTCACATTATGGTACATGGCTAATGACAAGGGCTTCCTAGGACAAGCCGTGTCTCTGTAGGACTCACCTCTTCTTCCTGCTCTGTGCATATTTTACAGACTTTATTCTGCACAATAAATCAATAATCAATGTACCCAGCGCAGATGCAGCTCTTGTCTAACTAGAGTGGGCTGACCTGCATAACCTGTGAGTTTTTGCATCCCTAGCTCAAGTCAAAAGAAATGAAAAATATATTTTAAAAGGCTGTTTTTTCAATATGGAGATAATAGCAATTTCCTGATTTTTTTTTTTAAATTTTATTTCTGTTTTGGCTTAAAAATAAAACCCGATAATAAGCATTGTTATAATGTTATTATTAGCAGTAATAAAACAACTACAAACGGATAGCCTCCCATCTGATTTTCATAATCGGTGTCCCTTGTTATATTATCTGGATAACCAAAAGATCTTGTCACGTTGGTTTCTTTTAGCTGTACCTTATAAGTACAACTAAAGCTGGATCACAAAACTTGACAATGAATAAAGAGGTTCGTTGGGGAGCGCTGTGAATACACTGAATAATACAAGATGTTATATTGTTCATGGCTATTGCCAACAGAGCTGTATACATACCCAACTTCAAAAGCTTCACATAGACTGTCTTAATGGGAAAGCATTAAAAAAAAAAAAAATCCCCTCTCTATGTGCGCTCACGGTTGAGTACTGCAGCGGGTCGGTATTGTTGCAGGTATAGCAAGTTTTACTCCTTTAGACTTCTTATATACAGGAATTTGTTTCTGTGTTTTTCAAACTGCAAAAAAAAAATACATATATTGCATTTAAACACTTTCTTTTATGCAGCTAGCTGTTTTTTTCCATTCCAAACACAACCCTTTATTCTATTGATAGCTGAAGGCACATAACGTGCAAAAAATTGCAACATGCTCATGAGGACAGTCAGGCAGAAAATAATGGAATCAATTAGTGAGTTTCTGTGTTAAAGTAGACCTGTCACCCAAATTCTTTTTTTTTATTAAAGCATCATAGCTGTTGTAAACGCATATAAAAATCTCAGCTGTCAATCAAATATTGTTTGCCCCTCCTCTATGCCTTAGGCATAGAGGCGGGGCAGACAATTACTTTCACTTTCCATTCAGCACTTCCTACATGTCACTGATCTCCTCACATTCCCCTGTTCTCTTCACGATTTAATTGTGTAGCCAGGGCATGGGGATGGACATCAGGTCCCCCATTCTGGTGCACAAACAAGATTCTGAGATGATACAAGACTTGTCTTAATAACAGTGTCCACAAAATGGCTCCTGCCTGCTTGCTGTAATTATGAATTCATAGACCGAAACAAGATTCAAATAATTTATATAGTGTAATTAAAGTTTATTTTGCTTGACTAATATCAAAAATAGTATTTGGAATAATTTTTTTGAGCGACATGTCCCCTTTAAATGTATAAAAAATTGCCCGTGTATAAGAGCCCTTACACAAAAACACAATATTCCTTTTAATTTTGTGCACAAAATAATTATTTTGTGTGCATTTAACAGGCGCCGCGTTAAAAAACTGTGTGCTCAGGTCAAAAATTATGCAAAATGTTATGTTTTAACCCAAAATCCTTTGTGCACACCACACTTTGTGTGCTTGGCCTCAAAATTTGTGTGTGGTTTGGGGCATCGGAGTTGTGGATAAGGCAGTGGGGGTCAAGTAGTGGTTCCAAGCAGGGACAAATGTGGGTTCTAGGATTCAAAAATTGGCTCTGAACTGCTCAAAGGCTGATTCTTGCTAGTGCTCACAGATTAAAGATTGAAATGCAGTGGATTTGCTATGTTTTAGGATTTGCTAAATGCTGAACAGTTGCAGTGTACCATTGTGATTGGATTAGTGGAAGAGTTTATATGCCGAGAACTTCCCACACCAGTCAGTTGAACTGAAGAAGCTGCTCGGATGAGTAGTGAAACGTCTTCAATAATTACTCAGCAAGTCCAGTTGTTCATTTTTGAATTACTTGTATTAGATATAACATGACCTGGATGAATGAAAATCTTCCTAGTCATATTTGCCACTGGAGTATGACCCTGTGCCATTGGCACAAGCAAACATGCCATTATGCCTTTAAGAATGGCTTGGATGATTTTTTGGACAGACATAATATCAAAGGCTATTGTGATACTAAACTCTATAGTTAGTATAGGTATGGGTATATAGAATTTAATTAAAAGTAGAGAGGGGTGTGTGTATGGATGCTGGGTTTTCATTTGGAGGTGTTGAACTTGATGGACTTTGTCTTTTTTCAACCCAATTTAACTATGTAACTATGTATTAGCAAAAAAAAAAAAAGTGTACTTTTATTTTCCATTGAACAAATATAAAAAATGATTATAAAAGTTAAATAGTAAAAATGGTCCCCATACCCTGGCTATAGTCTTAGCTGTTGCAACACTTATGTTTGGCTTTGGGTTGGGGCAAGCACCCAACAAGCTGAAACACTGATACAAGCAGGTAAAGTTCATTCTGTTTCATTCAGCAGTATAGATCTCAAACAATCTGGGCTTTGTATTTTACTTAAAATGCATGGAGTAATGTAGAAAAATGAGGGGAACAAAAACAAAAGTATAAAATATAGAAGTCTTTGAGATAACTCCCTTCCTCCCCCTCTGGAACCACAGCAGTGTGTGCCCCAGTAGCACAATGAGGTTGGTGGGGTTTTGAATGACATTACATTGACCGGAGCCCCTTTTTTGGGGTGGCTGAACTGTCATAATCTTGTGTATGACTATTGTTGTTTAACTGACATAAAAAAGTAGACACCATATCGATAATTTATTTACACTGGGCAAATTTGCACCTGCGTGGCCAGTTTGATTGGTTCCCATGGGTTACTGCACAATAATCCACACACGGCCCCACATAGTCACAAGAGTACCAGAATTTATACTTTACAAATTAGGGATTCACCGAATCCACTATTTTGGATTCGGCCGAACCTCCGAATCCTTTGCGAAAGATTTGTCCGAAAACCAAATCTGAATCTTAATTTGCATATGCAAATGGGGGGAAAACCTTTTTTACTTCCTTGTTTTGTGACAAAAAATCACGAGAGATCCCTCCCCGTCCCTAATTTGCATATGCAAATTCGGTTCGGCCTGGCAGAATTATTCTGCTCAATCCGAATCCTGCTGAAAAAGGCTGAATCCCGGATTCGGTGCATCCCTATTACAAATATAATGCAAATGTTTTTTCCTTAATGCTCGTTTAGCTCATTAAACAATTTTGGTTAATTTTAACCCTTCCCTTGCCAGACTATTGATTTGTCAAACATGCAAAGTGACATAGGCCAAAAGGAAACATGGAAATGTATCTACAGTCCCAGCATCATTTGCACAACTTCTACTTAATGTAGCACAATAACTGCCATATTGTAAAACAGATGGCACTTTAAACAGGATTTGGCATTTTGAAGAGATTACTTTTTTAAATCTGGCCTGCTAGCTACAGCAAACTTATGTTCCCTAGTAGGCAATTTGCAGTTAAGATATAAGCCACAAATAAGTGTTAATAAACATAGTTTCTATTTACCTATGAAGCATTTTGTTTCTTGTTAAGTTATTGGCTCCATTCAAGTTTCTTTTCGAGAGATTGCTAAATTTGAGAGCCAAAGGGAAGGGGTTGATGGATGGACAAAGCAATAAATGCTGCAGACTAATTCCCAGACAGAGCTCACAGTTAACAGAAAAGGTGTTTTAACGAATGGTCGCATTTATCAACTCACAGATGAACTCACACTGCAAGCTTGTTTATTATTGTTTTTATATTGCCTGTTAATATTTTTTATATATTTTAGTTTGCATCAATCAGTTATGGAGCACTGTAAAGAGAGAATCATTCACGTTAATCACTGCCAATGTCATCCAATTTTGATTTAACATCCAAGTATGGGTTTTTGTGGAGTGCAGGAGGGTACTGGACTCTTGTTCATAAAGTAACACCTCCCTTTATCTCCATCTATTTATAGAATTATTCATAATGGAGGAATCAGAAACTGTATTGAAACTTCGCCGTCAGCTAAAGGAGGCAGAAGAGGAAAGAGTAAAAGCCGCACATTATGGACTGGAACTGCTGGAGAGCCAAAGTGATCTCCAGAATCAGCTTGAGGAGCAGCGAAATGAAATGACTGGCACTATTGAAGTAAGTTCTTGTGGCAAAATGCAAGCTTTATATATGTAGAATTATCATAAAAAATCATATAAAAGATAAGGCCTATGGCAAACCAGGGTTTATCAGGGAGGACCACAGCACTCTAATCACCTTTAGGTTGCGAGGCAACTCCGGGCGACCTTGGAATACGAAGCGACGCGTGTGCCATGCCGCAGGCGACTTTTCATTTTAGCCGGCGCAAGACAGAGGCAAGGCTTTTGAGGAGATTGGTCGCTGCAAAGACAAGGCGATTAGTCGCCAGGCGACTAAAACTCCCCAATTCGCCCAGTGTGACCTTACCCTTAGCCTCCTGCAATTAACTGCTTTAGATGTTGCAGTACGATCTTCTCCAGACAGAGAGGAATTAAAGTCAGAGGGAATTCAAGTCCAAGATTCCACCACTTCATGCTAGACTACCTACAGGAGAATTGGGAAATTGCTCCTACAAGTCAGAGGCAAAAATTATAGGTTTCTCTTAATCATTTTTTTAAAGGGGATGATGAAAATTTAATATAAGCTTCATCATAAGAAATAATAAATAAGAAACTTTCTAAATCTAATCAATTAAAAATAGTGTACTGTTTCTGAAATTATCAAGTTTATCTTCACTATCCCTCTCTCAGCATCTGTTTCTCTTCATTTTCTCTTCATGCAGCACTTGGGTGTCAGATATTCATTGATTGTTTGATCAAAGAGGGGCTTCTTTTGCCTAGAAGATGTATTGGTATTAAAATCACCTGAAATCCTGTCTCTCTACATGCAGAATCCGTGCAAAACGCATTTAGATTTTGTTTGTACTGGAATCAGTTATTTGAATGAGCTCTAATACATCTGCTAGGAAAGGAAGCCCCTCCCCCATAAGATGTATTGGATCTAACTGTCAATGAATATCCGACACCCAACTGCTGAATGAAGACAGAATGAAGAGAAACAGACGCTGAGAAGAGGGATAGTGAACATAAACTTGATTATTTCAGAAACAACGCAGAATTTTTTTAATTGATTGTATTTAGAAAGTTTCTTGTTTGAGTATACTGACGCTTATATTACATTTACATTTTCGTGATAGTTCTCCTTTAAAATAATATATATAGTTAATAAAGTACCCCTTATTGTAAAATATAAGGATATTATAAGATATTATAAGGATATTATAAGTCACAGAGGAGTTCCATGACCATATAAAAGTACGAGGCCTTTTTCAACAAGGGGTACTTTATTTATTATAGTACACAGGTTTTAGAGAGTCGTGACAAAAATGACATCACTACTTACCGTTTATAACTGATGACATCACTAGTCACCGTTTATAAGGATATAATTTACAGGATATTCATGGCTTTTGTGTATTATATACATATATTTCTGCCAGTTCAGTTAGTTTTTATGCATTTTTTTTTTTACATGAACCTGAGTTCATGTTTAAAAGAAAGGTATTTTCTCCGTAAAGTTGGTCACAGGTCTACAGACTTTATAAAACATTCAGTATTTTGCACACATATTTGTACTATTGCTACGCAATTGTGGCTCCTTACAAAGAAAATTAAAAACCCCTTATAAACTTCTAGGCATAGAGCTGCTGTGCAACTTCCAAGGGGCACGTGTCTGCAAAGTTTAGCCTTTTTTGCAAATGAATCCTCCAGTTTTCTTCAAAGAGAAAACATTCCTTCCTGATTCCAAAAGGCAGTTACTAAGTTTATTTTTAAAATTGTTTTCATATAGTTAAGACTTACTGTAAATCTGTTGTAGCTACTACTTGTATGTTAGCCAGTTCAAAGTTGCAGCTACAATCTCTGCCTGCAATACAGGCCTAACAGGCTTTATTTATACTCTGACAAGACCCTTTCACAGGTGAAACATTGGCTGAGTTTTGTGACATTTATCCTAAAGTAGGGTTGTGCATTGCAAGGGCAAACATCAAATACAATTATTATTCATTAGTAATGATATTATTCCAAAACTAATTCTCTTTATTTTTTCATAGAACTTAGAACAAGAGAAGTACTCCCTTCAAAGAGAAGTTGAACTTAAAAATCGCATGCTAGAGAGTCTGACTTCAGAATGTGAAAACATAAGACAGCAACAGAAACTTAGTCTTGAACAACTTGAGGAACAACTTGAGAGGAACCATCATCGTGAACTCAGTGAGATTAAAGATAAGGTCTGGAATTTTTTCCTAAAATGTGTACTTTATTTCAAAATCTTCTTGCATTTGTGTCTTAAAGGTGTAGTTTTCTTTGCAAAATTTCCTTTCACTATATACTCGAGTATAAGCTGTCCCGAGTATAACCCGAGGTACCTAATTTTACCTCCAAAAACTGGGAAAGCTTATTGACTCGAGTATAAGCCTAGGGTGAGAAATGCAGCAGCTTCTGGTAAGTTTCAATCAAAAAATTGAGGGTTTCTGTTCCCATTGGAGGTGCCGACGACCATTCTTGGATGCAGGCAACTATTCTTGGAGACTATTCTTGGACGCCGGCGACTATTCTTGGACGCCGGCGACTATTCTTGGACGCCGGCGACTATTCTTGGACGCCGGCGACTATTCTGGGACGCCGGCGACTATTCTGGGACGCCGGCGACTATTCTGGGACGCCGGCGACTATTCTGGGACGCCGGCGACTATTCTTGGACGCCGGCGACTATTCTTGGACGCCGGCGACCGTTTTTGCGCTTGACCCGAGTATAAGCCGAGGTAGAGTTTTCCAGCATATTTTGGGGGCTGAGAAACTCGGCTTATACTCAAGTATATACGGTAAGATTTTACCTTTGCCTTTCCTCTCTGGTGTGTGGTCTAGTGTCTCAGTGAGTCAGATGAAGGCTCTCTAAACTGTTTAAATTGCCTACAGGAGTTAATACCTTTCTGAGTGGAATCGAACCTATGTCAGTGATTAATTTGTCAGTTGAATTCAATTAAAGCTCAGGGAATATACCCTGTGGGGCTGACATTTGTGTATATAAGATATGTGAACTTTTTATTTGTCCACTGCTTTCGGCATCATTCTATTGTAAAGGGGAACTATAGCTAAAATTAAAATATAAGCTTCATCGTACTGAAATACGAAACTTTCTAAATACAATCAGTTAACAATTTTGCATCGTTTTTGAAATAATCAAGTTTATGTTCGCTATTCCTCTCTCAGCATCTGTTTCTCTTCATTCTGTCATCTTGCAGCAGTTGGGTGTCCGATATTCATTGTCAGTTAGATCCAATATATCTTCTAAGGGGCGATCCCTTTACTAACTGATGAATTAGAGCTCACTCAAATAACTGATTCCAGTACAAACAAAATCTAACAAAAGAACTGCCTTTTGCACAAATTCTGCATTTAGAGAGACATGGTGTCTGGTGATTTGAATAGAGTGAGCTCTAATACATCTTCTAGGCAAATGAAGCCCCCCTATAAGATATAATGGATCTAACTGTCAGTGAATATCTGACACCCAACTGCTGCATGTAGAGAGAATGAAGAGAAACAGATCCTGAGAGAAGAATAGTGAAGATAACGTGATTATTTCAGAAACGATACAGAATTTTTAATTGATTATATTTAGAAAGCTTCTTATTTCAATATGCTGAAGCTTATATTAAAGGGGTTTTCACCTTTGAGATCACTTTTAGTACGATGTAGAGAGTATTATACTGAGATAATTTGCAATTTTTTTTAAATTTTTTTTATTATTGAAGGTTTTTGAGTTATTTAACTTTTTATTCAGCAGCTCTCCAGTTTGCAATGCAAGGTCCAAAGGTCCAAATTACCCTAGCAACCATGCATTGATTTGAATAAGAGACTGGAATATGAATAGGAGAGAGTCTGAATAGAAGGCTCAGTAATAAAAAGTAACAATAACAATACATTTGTAGCCTTACAAAGCATTTGTAAGGCAAATTAGGGTTCCGTATTCAAAAGATGTCTTTTAGCATAATACCATAATAATAATAACAAATTGAAATATTTATTTGGTGATCAATTGGAGAATTCAATATTATTTTGTATTCTTATGATATGTTTGCATCTTATTTGAAATCTGCAGCTAGAGAAACTGAAAGCCGAACTGGATGAAGCAAGACTAAGTGAGAAACAACTGAAACACAAATTAGACTATCAAACTGAGGTACTGGCCAATAAGTCGGAAGAACTGCGCATGATGTCGGAACGTGTTCATGAAACCATGTCCTCTGAAATGCTGACCCTTCAGTTGGAAAAGACTGAACTTGAAACTGCAAAGGTGAATCATTTCTTTATTACACAAAACTCTTAATTTAAATTAGACTTACACCCTACCTATAATACTCATTTTTATATTGTTACAAACCTTGGTCTCCAAAGGCATTTTTAATGACTGTGTAGCTTCAAGCCTTGAAGTTTTCATTCAACAACTTAATTTTTATATAAATGGAATATGTTAAAGACTTAAATTCTTCATTTATTTAATATGCTTATGAATTATACTTAATGATGCATCTTAAAAGGCAATCACTGGTAAACAAATGGTTTTAAGAACTCCTATTTCATATAATGGAACCCCATAGACACTGGCATCCTGGCTTTTTAGCAATCTGTTTCTAAAATTAATTCTTTGATGACTTTAGTGAAAGCACTACATGCACCCCACTATACTAGATCATTTCAGGCATGCTGCTGGTATACAACTTGTGGCTCAAAATACTGGTCCCAATATGCTTGCTCTCAGCGCCCCCGTCACTAAGAGGCACATTTATCAAGGGTCAAATTTCGAATTCATGTCATTTTTTTTAAAAACTCACATGACAATTTCGATCAGTCGAAATTTATTAATAAAATCTAATTTTCTCAGCTCGGCCGAATTGAATCGACCCGAAAATCTGAGTCAAGTTTGATTTGAATTAGAAAAAAATCGAATTTAATTAAAAAATCTCAATTAGGGATGCACCGAATCCACGATTTTGGATTCGGCCAAATCCTTCACGAAAGATTCGGCCTAATACCGAACCAAATCCTAATTTGCATACGCAAATTTTTTTACTTCCTTGTTTTGTTACAAAAAGTCACACTATTTCCCTCCCCGCCCCTAATTTGCATATGCAAATTAGGATTCGGTTCAGCCGGATTCAGCTAAATCGAAATCCTGCTGAAAAAGGACGAATCCCGAACCAAATCCTGGATTCTGTGCATCCCTAATCTCAATTTGAGTTTATTTTCTCTGAAAAAAATTGTCAGGAAGGCTGCAAACATCACCAAATTGATCCCTGGACCTCTCCCATTGACTAATACAGCAATTCGGCAGGTTTAAGATGGCAAATAGTTGAATTCGAATGATAAATCTCAAAATTCAAAATTAAAACTCGAATCGAATTTGGATAATTCACAATTTGAATTTGAGCGTTTTGCCAAAAAAAAAAAAATTTGAATTTTCACTTCGACCCTTAATAATCCTCCCCTAAATGTACCAAAAGATTGAATGGAGGGACCTCGCAAACAGAACTGTGCTTGAGTAAGTTTTAGTCAACACCTTTTGCATCATAGTTCTGCTTCCCAGCTCTCTCCAGTCATACTGCTAGATTATTTCATTTAACAGTTTTAATTTGTAAAATATCTTGGTTTAAAGCTTGCATTATGGTATTGAGATGTATGGTCTGTTGCTTAGACTTTAAATTAGTGGTGGCGGGGTGGGGGGTTATGCATTAAAGGACTGCAACACCAAAAAATTAATTATTCAAACTGATCCTTCAGGATGGACCGAATCCATGTTAACACATCCCATAATTTTAAGTTTTACTACATTTTTACATCTTTTTCTTTTGTGGTTCCACATTTTACATCTTCACTTTGTGGTTGCACCAATATATAGTACATTTAACCGGATTTTACACCATTTTTTCTGGTCCTCTGAAAAATGTAACGTTTTAGTTTTACTTGTACTACTTTTAAAGAAATAAAGATAAATAACTACAAGCAGTGAGGATTTGAATTGGTAGTAAATCACAGCCCCCCAAGCTCTGAATATACCCCAGAGATCAGTAGCCGTATAGATTTTGTTTTCAGTATACGCTTATAGGCTTACAGCCTTTTTCTTTTTCAGTTGTATACTGAATCTGAATCCAAACACCAATGAATACTCCCCAAAGTTATGTACCTGTTGTATTTACATTTAAACAGTTCACATATACACATATTTTTAACAGGACAATTTAGAACAAGAGCTGAATGAATTACAGTATCGAGAGCAGCAGCTTTTACTGACAAATGGTAACCAGAGCAGACAGCTGGAGCGCCTTCAGACTGAAAAAGAAGAGCGAGAAAAGGAAGCAGTCGGCTATTTTTCAGCTTTAGAGGTATTACAAAAAGCATTGAGTGCTCTCTTTAGATAAATACTTTATGCAATTGCAGTTAATTGATGTAGTCATTTAAGACAAAGCAATTAAAGCCACCACTTACCGTTATCTGTGTATCCTGAAATACAGAAAGCCCGAGAGGCAAATCAAGACCTGCAAGCTCAGCTTGACATTGCTTTGCAACAAGCACAAGACCCCAACAGTAAAGGAAACTCCTTATTTGCAGAGGTAAAGTAAATGTTTAATTATGAACATTCTTATATGAACAAAATATATAGTATATGTCAACATCATTTGTGAGCCCTTGGCTGAAGACGCCATAAGCTGAGGGCATAGATAATGCTGACTCTGCTGCTCTCAACCTGCATTTTGTCTGCAGGTGGAGTGAAGCAGATCTGCTCCCTTCCCTATCTCTGTGTATCTGTACACAGCTTCTGTCTGAGTGAAGTTATGTAAAGTGGAGGTCAGCCCAGAAAATGCAAAAGCAGGCTTTTTGAAGCTGACCTCAGCATTAGCATTGTCTTGGAGAACTCAAGAGAGGCTATATGATTCCCTATTCATTAGGGCAGAGACACACCAGCAGATTCGGGGAGATTAGTCGCCTGGTGATTAAGTTTTATCCGGTGGAGTCGCAGTTCGGGGAGATTAGTCGCCCTGAAGAAGAGGAGATTTGTCGCCGGGCGACTAATCTTCCCGAATCTGCCTGTGTGTCCTGACCATAAGTGTTCTTGTATCCTTAACATTTTGTTGCCATATCTAAATTTTGTTTTTTTTGTAGTGCTATGCAAGCTCCTTTATTATTTACCTAATCAGCCGTTTCTCCTTTTTTTTTCAATCTTGATGCCATCAGGTGGCCTTCTGTTTACTTATCTTGATTTATCTCAGCAGGCACAAGTTACACCGTGATAACAGCTATAAATGCTAGCGCCCCTGGCATTTTATAGAAAAACCAATTATATATATATAAATGCAGTGCCTTGCAAAAGTATTGGCACACTTGACCAGTTCTCTTTGATTACTGTTAAACTTTTATCTCAAAGCACTGAAAAAAATCTGACATTTATGAGCTACCTAAAGCTCATCTAAAACGAAATAATCGGCATATACAGATATAATGCTTCTCAAAACGGTGCTGAATTTTCATATGTAAACAAACTTATCATTATATGCAAATTCATTCAAAGATAATATCTTCCCCTGTTTTCACAGGGACATTACTATGTTACTATGTTACTATGTTACACAGGTCGACACACAGGGAATCCTTTAAACAAAATAGATGTAGCAGGGAGGGTACTGAGGATGGGCTACAGTTTAGTTCTTTAATTTTTTAGATGGAGCCTGGTAATATCATTTTCATGCCTTCTGTACTTTTATTGTAATACTTAAAAGGGCAACTAAAGTCTAGAATAGAATAATGTTGTATACTAAATATAAACATGAACTTACTGCACCAGAAGCCTAATTAAACAAATGATTTATGCTTTCGAAGTTTGCCAAAGGGGGCTGTCATCTTGTAACTTTGTTAAACATCTTTGCAAGACCAAGACTACGCACATGCTCAGTGTGGTCTGGGCTTCAGTTGGGAGATTAAGTTTAGGGATCGTCATAAATGATCAAAACAGCACAAGTCAAATATCTGCTATAGAAGCTGATACAGCAAGACTGATTAATAATCAGGATATACAGACAGCACTGGGTCGTGGATACAAATCTAGACAGTTGTTACAGGGAAAAAAGAAAGCTGCTAGAGTTCTGGGAAGTAAGGTGGGGGCTCCCCCCTTGTTGCTTGAAAGTATGATTGTTTTCCCTGCAGAGCAGTTAGGGACCGTCTGAAGTTTCCTATCTGCAGCTGTCAGAGCAAGTAAAACGAAGGGGGAATTTCACTGTATACAGTCAGGCATCTTATAAAAACAGGACACATTTTTTATTTAAAGTATATTGGAGATAGATTTCTTTTTCATTAAAGAAAGTAAAAATGGGCTTTTATTTAACAACCCTGTAGGTTTAGTATTCAATGTTTTAGTAGCAAGGAGGTGTGAAAAACCTAATTAATCCCATACATGTGCTTGTAGCGTCTTGGAATATTTGTATCTGGCAGAGGAAAAGGGTGTGTGAGTACATTTTAATGAATAGATTCCATGTACTTAAGGTGATTAGATGAAGGAACTGTTGTCACTGAGAACATGTAAGTATAATTTAGGCCGGCTGTATATACTTGAGATTCTTTAGATCAACCTTTTCGTTATTTTTTATTAGGTTGAAGATCGCAGGTCTGAAATGGAGCGGCAGCTCATTAGTATGAAAGTCCAGTTCCAATCTCTCCAGAAACAACATGCCTTCTCTAGACAGCAGATGCACAGAATGAAGGTAACCTGTATAATGCCCTTGTCCAAAATATTAAAGTCAATGGCAGGTTTTCTTTTGTGCTGAGATGGAAATAGCACAATTATTATTTATAAATATTATTATATCTTACATTGCTTATTATCATGCAGCAAAACGAGGACACTGCATTCATTAGTCATGAGTTACTTGTACACAAACAGTAGCAGAACATATAGGGCAAGTGAAAAATAAAAATCTGCCTAATAAAAGAATTCTAAGCAACTTTCCAGTATGCATTTATTAAGACTTTTCAGTGTTCATGTAAAGTTATTTGTAAAAACAAATAATATTGAAAGTAACTGTTACTTTTTAAACAAATGTTGCAAAAGTCAGAGTTCCCCAGGCAAAGACAGGTTTGTTAAAGGACCAGCAACACCAAATTTTGTAATACTTATTTTCCCCCAAAATAGCTATAATGATAGGTAAGGCTTACCTACCCTTGACTTTTTTTCAAATCTTCAGCTTAAAGGGATACTGTCATGGGAAAACATGTTTTTTTTCCAAAATGCATCAGTTAATAGTGTTACTCCGGCAGACTTCTGCACTGAAATCCAATTCTCAAAAGAGCAAACAGATTTTTTTATATTCAATTTTGAAATCTGATATGGGGCTAGCCATATTGACAGTTTCCCAGCTGCCCCCAGTCATGTGACTTGTGTCTGCACTTTAGGATGGAAATACTTTCTGGCAGGCTGTTATTTCTCCTACTTAGGGTTGCCACCTTATATGGAAAAAAATACCGGCCTTCCTAAATATTTATCTTTTTCCCCTATTAATAACATTGGGATCAACCATTATTTTTACCAGCCAGGCCGGTAAAATACCGTCCAGGTGGCAACCCTACTCCTACTTAATGTAGCTGAATCAGTCTCAGTGGGACTTGGCTTTTACTATTGAGTGTTGTTTTTACCAGGCAGCTGTTATCTTGTAGGGAGCTGCTATCTGGTTACCTTCCCATTGTTCTGTTGTTAGGCTGCTGGGGGGAAAGGGAGGGGGTAATATCACTCCAACTTGCAGTACAGCAGTAAATGTGACTGAAGTTTATCAGAGCACAACTCACATGACTGGGGGGCAGCTGGGAAATTGACAATATGTCTAGCCCCATGTCATATTTCAAAATTGAACATAAAAAAAGCTTTGTTCTTTTGAAAAATGGATTTCAGTTCAGAATTCTGCTGGAGCACCACTATTAACTGATGCATTTTGAAAACAAACATGTTTTCCCATGACCGAATACCTTTAAATTTGATTTTCAAAGTGTCCCATAGGAGAAAGGCAAAAAGGTGACTGCAGCTTGAATTCCTCTGTGTGCTGAACCGGAAATCCGCATCACACCAATGACCTAAAGCACTTAAGATTTTTTTTTTTTCAGTGTCTGCTGTTTAGATTTATTCTTCTGTTTCTTCAGAGAGCTGTGGGGGTAATAATGTGAACATATATTTAAGATGCAGATTCTGAAAAAAGCTTGGGTGCTTTTAGGTCATTGATGTGAAGCTGACTTCTGGTTCTGCACACAGACAAGCTTTACATTGCATTTATAGTTTTTTTTTTTTCACTTGAAGTGTTCATCTAGAAGTGTAGAGAGTAAATATGCCTCAGACTCCAAAAGTGCATTTTTTTCAGCCTCAGAATATGCAAAGCATTTTTGTTTAATCTACAGTAGCTCATTTAAAATGTGTAACTGATTTATGGATTGCAGTTTTATTTATTTTCTTCACTACTAGATTCAAATAGCAACATTGCTGCAACTGAAAGGTTCTCATAGTGACCCTGAACAGCTGGAACGCTTACAGGCTATGGTAGCGCAAAAGAACAGTGAAATTGAAACACTTGTTATGAAAGTGCGACAGCTAGAAAAATCTCAGGTTTGTCTTAAAAATTTAGCCATATCCTGTCCTTTTTTACTCTTAACATTCAATGTTTCCCATTCAGAATAACCTGTTGCCAATATATGGATGTTAATTAAGTGCACTGGCATTTACAATTATTTTCAGTTGTGTTTTCTAGTTCAAATGTGCACATTTATCTCCCTCTCTCGTTTAGATTTTAAAGGAGAAGGAAAGGCTAAAATTAAAGGAGAATTCAACCCGTAATAAAAAAAAAAAACCCTTCCCCCCTACCCTGGGTAGACCCCCTAACCTACCTGCCCCCCAGGGCAAATGCCCCTAATTTTTTACTCACTCTCTGTGCAGATTTTGGCCTCGGAGTTCACGGCAGCCATCTTCTTTCTTTTTCGGACGTTTCGTCGCATGCACGGTTGTTCGGGATTGGAAATTTACTCCAACTGCACATGCGTGGAAAATGACGTCAAGACGTGATTACTGGAGAAGAAGAAGATGGCTGCCGTGAACTCCGAGGCAAGAATCTGCACAGAGGGGTGAGTAAAAAATTAGGGGCATTTGCCTGGGGGGCAGGTAGACGGGGGAGGAGGGAGGGGTCTACCCATTGTAGGGGGGAGGTTTTTTTTTTTTATTACAGGTTGAATTCTCCTTTAAGTAAGCTTTATCAGAAAGGTCTATATAAATACACCAGTAAACTATCAAAGTAATGCTGCTCTGAGTCCTCTATCAAACGAAACACAGCATTTATTTCCTTTTAGTATGTACACATGGGCTTCTGTATCAGACTTCCTGTTTTCAGCATAAACCTCCAGGTCTTGAGCATGCTCAGTTTGCTCCTTTATCCCCCTCCCTCCTCCCCTCCCTGCTGTAATCTGAGACCAGAGCTATGAGTGAGCAGGGAGAGACTTAGGCAGAAAGTGATGTCACACCAAGCTACTATGGCAGCTGCTATCCTAAACAAACAGAGCTTCTAGAGCTGTTTACTCGGGTATGTTAAAGCATGCTACAAAATAAATTGTCTTATAGCTTGCATTATTGTGGCTTTCCTTCTCCTTTAATTTAGTAGAGTCATAGAAGCCACTACATCAGTAACATTAAGCTCTGGTGGCTGGCAGGCCAACATAAAAGCTTTCATTCTACTGTTTATAAAATACTTGGATTAGAAAGACATTTGGTTTTGACTTACCCTTATTTTTTGCACTAAGAAACATCTTACGCAAGTATTGTTTTCAAAATAAAAGCATACCCAGACACAAGTAAAATATCTGTTACATAACATGGGTAACATTGGCTGTTTTTGTTAAAAGGAACATATTTGTATTTCACTCACTGTACATTAATAAAAAGTACTCTGTCCTACATACAGCAAATCTGTGAAAATGGACCAGTAGCCAGTAGCTGTGATGGCTTGGGACAGGGGGATGAAACATACTACGTTGATTTACTTAAAATGAAGCTTGTCAATTCAAGGTATGTTGGACAAATGGGTTTGTAGTAAGAACACATGATTGCCATTGTATGCATGACACTATAAAAAGACAAATAATGTCTATGCTATGTTTTTATTGTCGATTCCATATAAATGTTGTTATACTTTTATAATTCACATGTATAAAGGTCTGAAGTGCAGCATGATGGAACAGTGGTTAGCACTGATTCCTTGCAGCGCTAGAGTTCAAGGTTCAATTCCTGCCAAGGCACTATCATCACATGTATATATTGTTTTTGGGTGGTTGTATAGGTTTCATCCCATGATAGTAACTGCACTTAAACAATAAAGTTAATTTTGTTTCAGAACTTCATATTTTAGCATTGAAAAAGAACAAGGGAGCAGTGAATTAGACACCTATTCAGATTTTTGTTTCACCAACTGGATCAATTAGAAGTTCTATTTTAGGGATGCACCGAATCCAGGATTCGGTTTGGGATTCTGCCTTTTTCAGCAGGATTAGGCCGAATCCTTTTACCGGGCCGAACCTGAATCCTAATTTGCATATACAAATTAGGGTGGGGAGGTAAATTGCATGACTTTTTGTCACAAAACAAGGAAGTAAAAAAGTTTTCCCCTTCCCACCTCTAATTTGCATATGTTAAATTAGGATTCGGTTCAGTATTTGGCCAAATCTTTCGCGAAGGATTCGGTGGGTTCGCCTGAATCCAAAACAGTGGATTCGGTGCAGCCAACTGTCCACATGGTGATGAAGGTGTTGGGGCAAAAATCGAGGCTGTACCCTTTGCACAGATTCATCTACGAGCCTTGCAGGCAAACCTACTCTCATCTTAGAAAGGAGGTCCTTTGTCTAGAGTGCTCAGTCTCTCCCAGGCGACAAGGGAGGCTCTTCAGTGGTGGTTGACAATCCTGGACGACTCCGGATTGGAATGTCATTTCCACGGACGCCAGCCTAAAAGGTTGGGGGATCACGTGGAACAATCTGTCTGCTTAAGGTCAATGGTCTCTCGAGGAATCCAAACTTTCCATCAGCATCCTAGAGTTACGGGCCGTAAAACCAGCACTAATCCATTGATCGCACCACCTGCACCAAAAGCCAGTTCACATCCAGAGCGACAACATCACCACAGTAGCATACATAAATCGTCAGGTAGGAACCCGCAGCAAAGCAGCACTAAAGGAAGCACAATTCATATTGGGGTGGGCGGAGGCCAACCGAGTAAGATTGACGGCCATTCACATTCCGGGATCTTCCAACATAAAAGCAGATTTCCTCAGCCGAAACCAGGTACATCCGGGCGAATGGGAACTTCATCTGGAGGCATTCACGGAGCTAGTGAATCTCTGGGGTCAGCCACAAATAGATCTGAACCAACTGAAAAATTCACACATTTTTTGCTCGATCCCGATACGCTCTAGTGGCAGGGGTGGACGCCTGATCTGCAGGAAATGTCGATAGACCAACCAATCGACTACAATGCAGACCAGACCTTCTCAGCCAGGGCCCAGTGACACACCCCAACCCCAGACTGTTTTCTTTGACAGGATGGCTGTTGAGGCATCCATCTGGCTAAGAAAAAGGATAGCGGAAGAAGTTATTTTGACAATGCTAAAGGCATGTAAACCCACTTCTTCCAAGTCCTATCACAATAGTGTGGTATTCCTATCACAACTGGTGTCAAGAGCTTGATATGTTTTTTCTAGAACTCAACATTCCTATAGTGCTATAATTTTTTGCAGCAAGGTCTACAGCTAGGTCTAAAGCTCAGCTCCCTAAAAGCTACAAGTATCAACATTGTCTATTCTGTTTCAACACCGTCTAGCAACAGGACACCATACGGACATTTCTGCAAGGAGTGGCACACGTAATTCCTCCATTTCATCTGCCTGTCATGGGTTGGGATCTTAATCTGGTGCTCGAAGCCTTACTCGACCCACCATTCGAACCAATGAGATTGGTTTCCGACACCTGGCTCACTTACAAAACAGTGTTTTTAGTGGCAATTTCTTCAACCAGAAGGGTGTCTGAACTGAGAGCACTATCCTGTGAACTTTCCTTTCTGGTGTTCCACAAGGACAAGGCAATATTACGAACAGTTCCTTTGTTTTTACCCAAAGTTGTCTTCTTTCCACATAAATCAGGAAATTATTGTGCCATCACTATGTCCAGATCCTAATAATGACAAGGAACGACATCTCCACACTCCAGATGTAGTCAGAGCACTTTGGTGGTACCTTGAACGGTCGAATCCCTTTCGGAAATCTCAAACCCTTTTTGTACTTCCGGCCGGACCATGTAAGGGTCTACCAGCATCAAAGACTACCATCGCCAGGTGGATCAAACAAACCATCTTAACATCTTGACAGGCTTAACTGTCAAAAGGAAAAAACACCACCAGAGGGTGTCAGGGCTCACTCAGAGCAAGAGCAATGGGAGCCTCAAGGTGTGGCGCAACTCTGCTTCAATGGATCGGATCTGCAGAGCAGCTACCTGGTCCACTGTTCATACATTGACCAAATTCTACAGACTCGACACAACTTCTTCATCTGAGGAATCCCTTGGCCGCAAGGTGTTGGTCTGTTTTACATTAATTATGTTCAATATGGCTCCGAGCTGTTGACCAGATGGTCGTGTCCAGGATAATCCCTGGCTTTCATTCCGTCATAATTGTATTTCAGTTATATTCTTGTTAGATTTTTGGGACAAACTGATTGTTGAGCACAGTGTGTGGGGTTAAGACAAGTATGGCTCATCATTTAATTAATTATTCAAGTGTCCTGTCTCCTGGAGGGTGGAGCTTAATCCCATTTTCAGTCGATTTTGGTGAAATTGAATTACATTAATACTCATATTTAAAATCTAATTTAGATTTTCTCTTGTTTGCAGTAAGGAGATTGATAAGGTAAAAGACGAACTCTCTTTGCAACGGATGAAAGCTCTAGCGGAGAGCCAGCGTGTCTTGGAACTGGAACGGAAGCTTTTCACAAATGATAGGCATCTTAAACTCTCACAAGGCGAAAATATGAAACTTCGTGTCAATTTGGATGAGATGAAAATGAAATATGAACCAGATGGTATAAATTATAAATCAATTTACTGAGATCAGCTTACATGCTTACTGTATGTAGGGTAACTACAATCACAATATGCTGAAATTATTCTTCATTTCATTAAAAGATGCAATCCACACATTTGATAGTCTTAAGTTGTAGTTGGCTCTGTCCATTTCAGTATTGTATATACATGAATACCTGGACCATAGACTTGTGTAGCCCTGTGAATCTTTTACTGCTCCAGTTGCAGGTTGTTTCTGGCCCAGCCACCTTAAAGGGATACTGTCACGAGAATTTTTTTTTCCAAAATGCATCAGTTAATAGTGCTGCTCCAGCAGACTTCTGCAATGAAATCTGTTTTTCCAAAGATCAAACTGATTTTTTTATATTTAATTTTGAATTCTGACATGGGGCTAGACATATTGTTAGTTTCCCAGGTGCCCCCAGTCATGTGAGAGATATCACCCCTTCCTTCCCCCGCAAGCAGCCCATCAGCAAAGCAATGGGAAGGTAACCAAATAACAGCTCCCAGGTAGATATAAGAACAGCACTCAATAGTAAAAATCCATGTCCTACTGCAACTTCTTCAGTTACATTGAGTAGGAGAAACAATAGCCTGCCTGAAGCATTTTCATCCTAAAGTGCTGACTCTTTCTGAAAGCAAATGGCCAGGCAAAATGTCCTGAGATTGCTGCCTACACATAAATATTACAATTGTAAAAAAATACAATTGGGTTAGGAATTAAATTTTACATGGTAGAGTGGATTATATGCAGTGTAAACAGTGTAATTTAGAAATAAAAACTGCACCTTAAAAATCATGACCGAATCCCTTTAAACGTGGTTGAATACAGACATAACAAACAGAAATGTATAAAGACCATTATGCCTTTTTTATTAAAAGGGACCTGTCACCCAAAAAAAATAATTCCAAATCCTATTTTATCATGTTAGTCAAGCAAAATTAACTTAAATTAAACTTTAAAAATTATTTGAATCTTGTTTCCTTCTGTCTGGGAATTAATAATTATAGCAAGCAGGCAGGAGCCATTTTGTGGACACTGTTATTAAGACAAGCCTTGTATCAACTCAGAATCTTGTTTGTGCACCAGAATGGGGGACCTGATGTCCATCCCCATGCCCTGGCTACACAATTAAATGGTGAAGAGAACAGGGGGAATGTGGGGAGAGCAGTGACATCTAGGAAGTGCTGAATGGAAAGTGAAAGTAATTGCCTGCTCTGCAGCCATGCCTAAGGCATAGAGGAGGGGCAGGCAATTTTTGATTGACAGTTGAGATTTTTAAATGAGTGTACAACAGTTATGAATGCTTAAATAAAAAAAATAATATGGGTTTCACGTTTAATTTGAAAAGGAGATTGATTATACAGCTTTTTATGTCTGGGTGACAGGTCCACTTTAAGTCAGACTGTGTAGATAAAGGCTTGTGTAGAATCGGTATATTGACAGAAGATGTTCATTTTTAAGCTCAATTTAAAAAAAGTCTAAGCTTTTCTTAAAACACAGGTTTTTATTTTTTTTAGAAATGGGTAAAATACGCACTCAGAAGCGAAGGAAAGAGCAGCTCCCGCTTGATTGTCTGATAGATAATACCAGTGTTGCTGTGACTTCAGGCACTGAAGCTCATGGTCTCTCTGATGCAACTCCAGGAGAAACATGCACAGCAGAATCATCAGATGACAAAAAACTTCCTAAAGAAGATTTATCTTTATCTACTAAAGATCAAGACCCATCTTCCGTTTTACTAAAACCGAAAGAGCAGCCCAATGGTCAACCTCCGAAAGAACGCAAACGAGTGAGGATAATGGAAGATGAAAAGGATACTCCAGATTTAAACAAAAGAAACGCAAATAACTGCACCATTACTTCTACCCACCCCAGGTCAGTGTCACCTACTATACTTGCACAGGCCGCTCAAGGAAGACCTTCTTTTTTCTTTCGCTTTGTGAGTTGCGCTATCCGCTTCTTCCTATTTATCTTAAGCTTTGCATGGTGTCTGTTTCCTCCATTCCGGTTACCTCGACTGAACTTTTTTAGCGCTTTCAAAAAGCCTTGAATAATACGGTTTTAAAGAACATTAAAAGCTTTTTTTCCTTTTTAATGTTTATAACAGTCTATGTGTGTTCCAAAATAATTTCTTACACACTACTTTGGACACTGCTGGAATACTGTTACTAACCTCATATCTACAGTACAATTTTGTTCTGGCTACAGGTTGAGTGTTTAACTTTTATTTTTAAAAAAAAATCAGTGAAAAATTGTACGAAAGTAAAGTGTCTAATTGTATATTTAGATTAACCCAAAGAAAAATCTTGTATTTTGTACTGTATGTCTTATGAAAACTTCTTTAGCATAGTAATGTGCGGGCCGGCCCGATACCGGTGGGTTTACCCACGGGTCGGTCGGGTTCAGGCCGACCCCGTACCTCCCTTTTCAGGTGGCGGCTCCTTCAGCTGCCGGCTTCCAGCTTTATAGCCACTCACCTGCTCACCCCGCCCCTTTTATGACTTCATTGGCGGGGCGGCAGGGGTCTATGAAGGGAAGTCGGGCGCGGGTTGTAGGCAGGTGGAGGGAGGGCAGGTGCTCCACCTGCCTACAACCTACTAGTTAAGCAGTATTATTTTATTAACATTCTGGTAGAGTTGGTAACCTTTTCTGGGGCAACTCGATTTACTCACACTTGAATTTGTTCTTGAATGATTATATGTAATGAATAGGTTGGTTCATCTAAACATAGGCTTCTTTTATGTCTTTGAATTGATTTGCAGTTATTCTTAATGATTTCATTTTTTATGGATTTGCCATTTAATTACCATAGTAATCAGCGAGTAGGAGGTCAGACCGAGATAAAAGGCGAGGGCTTGAGGCCTCCTGTGGCACATGGGGTACAACCTATGCTGTAATCAGGTGGGAAATGACCCAGTTTGCAAATCCCAATTTCTTAGTTCTTAGCAGATATAGCACTAGTTAAATGGGAAGTTCTCCTTTTGGAGACGTGTTCCTTTAAAAATTACTTTTGTTAAGAAACCTTTGTGGGAAACTATCATGAAAATTTAATATAAGCTTCAGCATACTGAAATAAGAAACTTTTTAAATACAATCCATTAAATATTCTTTACCGTTTCCGAAATAATCCAGTTCATCTTCACTATCCCTCTCTCAGTATTTGTTTCTCTTCATTCTGTCGTCATGCAGCAGTTGGATGGCAGATAATCATTGACAGTTAGATCCAATATATCTTATAGGGGGGATTCCTTTCCTAGGAGATGAATTTGAGCTCACTCAAATAACCGATTCCAGTACAAACAAAATCAAACAAAATACCTGCCTTTTGCAAAAATCCTGCATGTAGAGAGACATGTCTGGTGATTTTAATAGTGAGCTCTAGTACATCTTTTAGGCAAAAGGAGCCCCCTATAAGATATATTGGATCTAACTGTCAATGAATATCTGATACCCAACTGCTGCATGAAGAGTGACATGTTGAGAGAGGGATAGTGAACATAAACTTGATTATTTCAGAAACAGAATATTTAATTGATTATATTTAGAAAATTTCTTATTTCAGTATACTGAAGCATATATTAAATTTTCATTTTCGTGATAGTTCCCCTTTAATAAAATCTGTTTACGATTGTCCCAATCTACGGAGATGCAGACTGTCGACCTTGATACAGGTGACAATTGATAACATTCCACAAATGTAAATTCCCAATTTGCCGACTAATCTCCCCGAACTGCTTTTCCCGCCCACTAGAATGAAAATCGCCGGCGGGATGCCAATTGGAACGATACATTTTCCGAAGTCACCCGAAGTTTCCTTGTGCGGCGACTTTGGAAAACGAAGCGCTCCAAGTGCCATCCTTCTGGCGATTTTCATTCTAGCAGGCGGGAAGGCAGTTCGGGGAGATTAGTTTCCCCAAAGAAGAGATTTGTCGCTGTGCGAAATTCGGGTAGATTGTCGCCTGGCAACAAATAGCATTTGAAGAAACTTTATATACAACCTGGTTTCCACAAGCTTCCTTGCTGCCAAATTAGGGTAGAGGCACACAATGCTATTTGGGGGAGATCAGTCGGCCAGCGACAAATTGCCTCTTCTTCAGGCGACTAATCTCCCCGCAATGCCTTCCCGCCAGCAACGATAGCACTCCAACTGCCATCCCTCCGGCGATTTAGATTCTAGCCGGCGGGAAGGCATTGCGGGAAGATTAGTCACCCGAAGAAGAGGCAATTTGTCGCTGTCTGACTAATCTCCCCCAAATAGCATCGTGTGCCTCTACCCTAAATCTAATTTGGCAGCAAGGAAGCTTTCGGAAACTTGGTTGTATATAAAGTTTCTTTAAATGCTATCAAACGCAGTAATGTCTGTGAGTTATAGAATAGATATTTTCTTTTAACCCTATGTATATTGCACTTTGTATGACTTCACAATCTATAAATGTGTTTTAAATTGAAATAAGCAATTCATTGAACACATTTTATGCACACGGCATTACTATACACTTATTATTATTATTATTATTATTATTATTAGGTGAAACGTTTTAGTTCCCACTTGTATTTTGATTTGGCAAACAGAGACTGATGTGCAATGATGAACGATCTCTGTAAAATTGCTGCTGGCACTATATAAATGAAGGATTATAGCAGAATGTTTGCGCAACACTTTTGCTTAATAGTTTAAAGCCTGATCGTTTAAACACACAGTTGATTAAAAGCACAGCAATGAAGTTAATCAGCACTTTAGGTTGGGGAATTTTACATTCACTGCATGGCTTCTTATGTTTAATGCAAGTTATTTGGCTGATTTTCACTTTTGTGAGAAATACGAACCGTTAATTGCTCTTATTTTAATAAAACCTGTATTTTAAACATTCTACGGACAACCGTAAAGCTCGAGATGGTGATGCAAAGAGACGTAAACCCAAATATAACATTTTACACAATGAAAGAAAAAAACATTTTAATCCCGTTTCAAACACATCAATTAAAAATGTAATCATTTTATATGTATGTGTAAATGTATTTACTTTTGAAGTATTATCTGTCTGCTCTTCCCTTCATTGATGGACCTGATTCTTCTCTACATGTACCTTTGAAATAGTATAGCACAAGTAAGGTCACATCCGACAACTTTTTACAATGCCTTGCACACTATAGGCACATTTACTAAGGGTCGAACATCGAGGGTTAATTAACCCTCGATATTAGACCATCGAAGTAAAATCCTTCGACTTCGAATATCGGATTTACCGCAAATACTTCGATTGACGGAAAAATCGTTCGATCGAACAATTAAATTCTTTGAATCGAACGATTCGAACGATTAAATCCTTCTAATTGAACGATTCGAAGGATTTAAATCCAGTGACCAAAGGATTTTCCTTCTATCAAAAAAAGCTTAGAAATCTTATGGGGAAGGTCCCCATAGGCTGACATTGATGCTCAGTAGGTTTAAAGTGCCGAAGTAGGTAGTCAAAGTTTTTTTTTAAAGAGACAGTACTTCGACTATCGAATATTCGAAAATTTTTTAGTTTGAATCGTTCGTTTCGAAGTTGTAGTTGAAGGTCGAAGTAGCCTATTCGATGGTTGAAGTACCCAAAAAAAAAACTTTGAAATTCGAAAGTTTTTTTTACTTCGAATCCTTCACTCGAGCTAAGTAAATGTGCCCCTATGGGTTTATTTTTCAGAATCCGAATTTGTCATTATTTTCTGAAATATATTCTGACCAAACCACGCGGGTTATTTAGTCTTATTTATCAATTTCCCAAAAAATTCCAGTTCGGGGAAAAAATCGCGAAAATCATACGAAAATTCGAATCGTATGCATTTTCTGGATTTTCCACCCGAGAAATCAGGTTGTTTTTTTTTATTTTTTTAGGATTTTTGCCTGAAAACCACAAAATCTTCAGATTATAACACAAAACCCAGGGCAGATCAGGATATCTTCAGGCCTTCTCCTTGACTTGTATACAAATTCAGCAGGTCTGAGATACCAAATTTTCATATTCTGACCTTTTCATCCCCGAGCTATAATAAATTCTGAAAAATTCAAGTTTTTTTCTTTTCCACTAAATATTCAGCTTTTATAGTAAAAATAACTCAAATTTTCGGACTTTAATAAACAACCCCCTAAATGTGCATTATGGGGACTGGAGTATCAGCTAAGGCAGACATTATTACTTTGCATTGTTTCTTTAGTTCAAGTAGTCAGGATCAGCCCTGTAGGGAATAGCAGATAACAGAGTTACTATTTGAAATAGCAGTTTTATTTAGTCACTGAAAATTATTGGAGGTTGCAAATTTGCTTATAATTATAAATGTATAATTCATGAAAATATTCATTTTGGGTTTACTTCCCATTTAAAGAAGAGGCAAAATGGAAATCACTTGGGGAAGACAAGTATTAGGCACCTGCCAGTGATTATAATCCTGTACCTGATACACAGGGACAGTAACTGAACCAGCCCAGGGTACTTCTTTGTGTGAGCACCACAGAGTAAGCTTCTTCCTGCTTGGTGTCCATGCACAGTAGAGTGAAAAGCTGAACTTAAAGGATAAGTAAACCTTTAAAATAAGTGAATGTAAAACTGATGAGGGGGCTATTCTAAGCACTTTTGTAATTTACATTCATTATTTATTTTCTTTTTCTTCCAAGATATTAAGGGATACATGTGCTGTTAATATGAATGAATTTTGTTCCAACAGCGCCACCTGCTGGTCAGTTTCTGACCACCAAGTAGTCAAGGAAGTTGTCAGGAGAAAGACAGAGGCTGCTCTGATGTTTTTCCGCTTAGGAAAGATTTGAGAAAGGTTTCTAATTGTTTTCCTAAGCATAAGAACATCACTTGATGCACCCCTCCCCCCCAGTGATTCCACTTTTTTTGTTGCACCATACGGAGAGTCTTGTTTCCTTCTTAAAAATATGAAATGCCTTGTCTCATTCTAAAATGTATTAATGTTTAGATTTATCCTATAAATTTGTGCACTAAATGGGATTAATAACGTGTTCACTTAACAGTATTAAGGAACATCTGCAGATAAAAGTTTTTTGTTTTTTTTTTAATTTTCCACACTTCCTTATCCTTTTACTGTTACTTTAATTACTGAAAATATGTTTACTAGAAATGTGAAAGGCTAGCTAAAAGCTTTTATGAGCACTTCAACATTTATTTTTAATTTTCTTAAATGAGCCATTTTACAGAACCAGGTTATTAATGTCTTTTTTTTTTTTTTCTGTCAACTGTCAGTTTGCTACAAGAAGTGTGATTTACTGGTTTCATTCCTATGTAAGAGGTCTGTTCAATCAGAAGCATTCTGCATAGGCCTCCTATTGCCATCTATTCCCTGTGCTGGACCCCAAGCTTCTTACAACCAGTACAGCCATGCCCCTGTGTGTAATCTGATAGAGGCAAAGCATTTCAATTAAAGGACCAGTAACATCAAATTGTATTTTTTTTTTTTAATTCGTTAGTATACAATGAAAAGAAACCACAAAGACAAATTTAACTTTGAAATCGCTAAGTCATTATTGAGAAATAACTACCAAAACTCCACTTACGCTCCTCTTCAGAAAAGGCGACACGGCGACGATCCATCGTTCGGCGCTCAATTTCTCCTCCCTGACTATCTCCTATAAGAAAACCAGGGAGGAGAAATTGTGCGCTGCACAATGGATCGCCAAATTTCCTTTTCTGAAGAGGAGCTCAAGCGGAGTTTCAGGAAGTTATTTCTTAAAGGACCAGTAACATAAAAAAAATGTATACTTTGTATATACAGTTATATACAGTTTTAACTTTTACATTTCAAGGCTTTTATTAAGAAATTACTTACCGATTGTCTGCATGCGCTCCTCTTCAGAAACGGCGACAGGGTGACAATCCATCGTGCGGCGCCCGATTTCTCCTCCCTGGCTATCTCCTATAGAAGGTAGGGAGGAGAAATCGAGCGCCGCACATTGGATCGCCGCCGTTTCTGAAGAGGAGCGCATGCAGAGAATCGGCAAGCTTTCTCAAGTGGGTCTGTATCCATAAAAGGGTATAAGTGTGACCTAATATACCAAAGAGGTTAAATCTGTAATGGCTAGTTGGGCAGATGATATAGGCAGGTACGAAGCTGAAAGTTGAAGTAAGTGCAGATGGAAAGCGTTGTCTGGTGTTGGCAGTTTCAGCCTTAAATGGATTTGAGAGGAACAATCGTTTGGATATATAATTCAAGAAGCCAAATAGTGTCGTTTTTGAGTATATTTTGAAGGCTGAACTTATTAGGGGAGGAAAGTTATGTTCTTAATGGAAAAGGGATTTTCTGAAGAGATGAAATATCTTTGGATCTAGTGTAGGGCATTACAGCAGATTTGTCCACTATAATAGAGGATCTATGACTGTGATTAGCAAAATGTTAAACTTCAGAAGAAAATGAAGTGGAAATCTCCTTTAGGGCAGAGGCACATGAAGCTACTTGGGGAGATTAGTTGCCAGCAACAAATCGCTTCTTCTTCGAGTGACTAATCTCCCCGAACTGCCTCCCCGCGTTTGGAGTGCTTTGTTTTCCGAAGTTGCCTCACTAGGAAACTTCAGGCAACATCGGAAACCGAAGAGTTCCGAGTGCCATCCGACCGGCAATTAAAACTCTAGCTGACGGGGAGGCAGTTCGGGGAGATCTCCCCAAGTGGCTTTGTGTGCTCCTGCCCTTACACAAACTTTTAATATGCTGTAGATGGACCTGTGCTAAGCAACTTCCTAATAGATCTTCATATTTTCTTTTGTATGGTTTTTTAATAAAGAGCCTCCCTTTTCTGGCACCTTTCAGCCTGCGGCTGAAATTGCAATTTGCTTGTTGTTGTCACTGATCCCGGAAACCAAAAGAAAAAAGACTGAGTCCTCAATTTTAATGATATTCTTTTTTTTTTTTTTTTCTTAACTCCCAGCAATTGGATAACTGGTTCAGTTCCAAGCAGAAGAGTTACATAACAAGAAATACAAAAATACAAAAAAACTTATAAAATAAAGACCAATAAGAAAATTAAGATCTTTAATTTTACGATCTATGACCTCTTAAATGAGAAAGGTCATGGCTGCTCAACTGGAGGAATTTTTTTTTAATGCCCCCTGTCTGCTTTAGAGCTCCATAGACTTCTTTGTATGACTTTGTCATTTTAATATATTCCACTTCTCTGTGACATAGGCTACGACATATATATGTTGCACACTGATAACTGTTCTGTTGTTGGCTGCTTAGTTTGATATACTGTACACTATACTCTTTGTGTATCAGAATAACTGTTTAATTAGGGACAAAGGAATACAGAGGTGATTACGGATATAGATGGAATGGGTTGGGGATCATTCCTAATAAATGTGCACTGTTTATTTAGGCTAATGTTGCACCGGAGTTTCACCATCTTTTTGCAGCTGCAGCCTCCTATATTCCTGCAACAGTTTTTATTTAAGGGAATGAATGGGGTTGCTGTTTAACTCAAAAAGCTCATTGTTCAGAATGTTTAGGAAATCTATCACCTGAGAGAGAGATTTTTAGTTACGTCTGGAAATAGTATGTTTTGTTTAGTTCTGCACCATTTGTTAAGATATAGCAACGTTTTCATTTCATCTTGCCCCCTTGCAATCCCAGTGTACTAGCGGTTTGACAGCAAAAACATTATAGATGCTGGGTCTAATGCTAATCCCTACCCATCCTTGCCCTAAGCTGTCCATAGACGCAAAGATCCGATCGTAAAAATCTCCGTTTCGTACGATTTTCGGGCAGTGCGTGGAAAGTCCCGACATTTTTAGTTCCATGGCGATCGGTCGTTCCGACGATCGGACAGGTTAGAAAATTTCTGGTGGCTGCCGATAATATCTCTGCCGTGTTGCCGATCTGACGATATCAGTGGGAGACTGTCACTAGCTTTTGTCGGACATAAACTTTCATATGATTGCTGTCAGGGGCAGAACATCAGCTGATCTGTTCTTTTACTACTTTATTTGATCTGAATGATTAGTGGCAGGTCGGGAGATGGCACAATCGTTCGTCAGTTGTGAATGTAAATCGGCACATCTATGGCCATCTGCTTTTCATGTGTAAGGATATCCCCAGACTGCGTTTTGACGGCAAAAACATTATAGATTGTTGGTGTAATGCTAATCCCTACTCATCCGACGAGACAATGAACAAGTATACTAGAGGACGTTATTGACAAATATCAGGGGACCTTTTTACCCATAAAGTGAATCACCGTACCAGAGGCCTCCCCTTCAGACTAGGAGAAAAGATCTTTCATTTGAAGCAACGTAGAGGGTTCTTCACAGTGAGGACAGTGAGGTTGTGGAATGCACTGCCGGGTGATGTTGTGATGCTGATTCAGTTAATGACTATAAGAGTGGCTTGGATGATTTCTTGGACAGACCTAATATCAACGGCTATTGTGATACTAAACTCTATAGTTAGTATAGATATGGGTATATATAATTTATATGAGGGTATGGCGGGTGTGTATGGATGCTGGGTTTTCATTTGGAGGGGTTGAACTTTTTCTTTTTTTAACCCAATTTAACTATGCAGCAGCAGTGGACCTAGGGGCGCCCGCTATGTAAATCCGGCCCTTGTAATGGAAAAAAACAAACATATTTGAGTATATAAAGCTAATTAAAATTCAATACACATTCAGTTCTTATTATATGAATGTGTATTGCCTCACCCACAAATCTAGTGGGAAAGATATGGTCAATATACCTCATCTCCCTTAATAGAGATTAATACAAGAGTTTTGCCATAAAAAGTATTGCCTTCCTTACTAGGCCTATACATCTGTCAGCCAAAGATTGTAAAACACAAAAGCTTCTTACAGTATGGCGTGTTGGATAATGACTTGAGAAGACTTGCTCATTTGAGCAGTGTCCTTTCACATGGAATTGTTGAGCGTATGGCACCTCTGAGCAGTCCTGATTACCTTGACAATCTTAACAATACTCACAGCTTGCATCTTGGCATAATCCATTTCAAATTAGAATGACTGTTTACCTGTAGGTCCACTTATGAGGAGTCCACGTCTGAGTTAAAGAAAGTCGATGAAGAGCAGGAAAAGCGAAAGCAAGAGAGGAAATCTCGACTCCGAGCTCCTCCTGTTCTCCACGTGCCGTCCAAGCCTGCCACAGCCCAGTGCCCCCAGCAATAAACCTTTGAAGTAGAATGCTTTATTTTCAACAACAAACTATGCCTACAATGTCCTCGATGTTTTAAAAGCTCTGTAGATCTATTTATGCCTTCTTATGTAATGTCAGGGATTGGAGTCCAACATAAAGGAGGAGGAGCACCGAAATGATCAACAGAGAGTATCGGTATGATTGTTACATGTTCATGTAAATATCTGTTTTATGTAAAATATTTTTGTGTTGGTTTTGTTCATTTTTTTTTCTGATGTTGAAATAATGTATGCGTGCAACTTTGCAAAAGCAACACTGCCGGCAACAACTGTCATCTATTAAGTGCCCTACACTTCAAAGGATTGTTTTATACATTGTTCAGTAACTTTTCCTACATAATGGGGAGGGGGTCTAATAGTATTTTTACAATGATTCCGTTATCTAAATTTGCAGTTCTGTACTGTTTAATGAGTGCATTATTTTTATAGCCTAAGCGTTGGGCATCTAGTACAACACATTAACAATTTCTTACACCTGTTTTCTGTGTACCTGATAATAAAGGTGTGTTTAATGGCAAAATAAGCTACTCACATTTATTATTCATTGTTACAGAATATATATGTAGAACAATGATAACATAAATAAAAAATAACATTTTATTTAATTAGAAATACTATGAACTTTTTATTTATGGGTCATAATTGGCCTTTCTAGAGCAGTGATCCCACACCAGTATCTCTTTAGCAACCCCATGCTAGAGTCCTGCAGCGTGTCTGGTACCCACGTGTTGCCCGAAGAAACATGAGGACCTTGCGGGTAGAAGTTCCGGATGCGGGTACAGACGAGGGTCGCGGATCTTCTCAAAAGAGATTTTTACTGATGATGTCATTTTCGGTTTACAATGACGGCACTTCTGATTCTTGATGGTCCGGGTTGCGGATAAGGTACTTGTGGGTTGTGTAGTGGGTCCAAGCGGGTAAGAATGCGGGTACTGGTTCAAAAAAATGATCTCTACCTAGGACTCTACCCCATGGCTGTTGTTCCCAGTGGCCTCAAAGCAAGTGCTTATTTTCGAATTTCTGGCTTGGAGGCAAATTTTAGTTGCATAAAAGTAGATGTACTGCAAAACAAAGCCTCCTTTGGACTGTCTGTACACATAGGGGATACCAAATAGCCAATCACTGTCCTTTATTACCACCCCCAGGAATGGGTTGTCATGCTTGTGTTGCTCTCCAACTCTCTCTAAAGTTTGATGTGGCTCATGGGTAAAAAAAAAAGGTCGGGGACCCCTGGTCTAGAGAGAAAGAGTAATGTTATGATTGCATTGATAAAGAATCATGGGAAACTGAAATAGCAGTTTCCTTCTGCATTATCAATGCAGTCATATTGCAGCTATCAAGCAACCAAGGAAGGAAGAAGTACTGAGAACTTCATGGGCTTCCATGATCATTTGCTGAATTTGGCAAAGGATTTTCATTTAGTTGGTGGAGCCTAATGCAGGATATGTGAGGGGGGGCAAAGGATAATCCAGCTCCTTCCTCAAGGAATAATGAAAATACTGTATGTCTTGCATAGATTTGGACCTGGAAATCCTTGGCCCCTCCAAGTGATGGTGGGCAAACAGGAATGTTGAGTGGTGAGAGTATACTTAGGGCATATTTACTAACTAGTGAAAATTCACCAGCGTCCACTTCACACCCAGCACAACACTTCGTAAGGCGACAATTCGTTTAGACAACGCCAATTCACTAACATGCAGAGTTTCGTACTGGGTACCAATCGCTGACGACAAATACTTTACATTTACACTGTTCATTACACATGTCCAGGGAACCTTAATAAAGAAAATAGAGTTGTTATAATGCCCTACACATGAGCCCACTGTATAGTTTGTTTCATATGTTAGAAAATGTATGGAAGATACTGGTTACCAAAAAAAATTTTTAAGGACTTTTGCAGCCTATCACTCTGAAATAAGGAAGTCACCAGCATTTTTTGAACTTTGATGTAACAGATTATGATGTAAGTGACAGAAGAATGAGGAATATCTATGTACTCCATTGCACTTGGCCTGGTCTGAGCTGGATGTTCAGTAAAATCCACATTTTATTGAATTCGCGGAGTAACGTCCATTCGCCAGAGCAAATTGTGGCCTGGCGATAGTGAGAATGACCACTAGTTAATTGGCGCCTGCACCCGTTAGTAAATTGGTGATGTCCCTGTGGGCAGTAACACTAGCGAATTGACGATGGCGTTAGCCACTTCGCACCTTAGTAAATCTGCCCATAGAGAGAGAATTTAAGAAAGAACAAGAAATTTGAAGGTACTTCCCCTCTTACCACGACCACCATGGTCTGTAGGGTCCCTTGCAGCTTTTTGGACTAAATTCATACACAATACAGTAAAATCTACAATTTTTTTACTGTATATGCACGGTCCCTAACCAAAGCATGGGACACAAAACCTTTCAGAACATGTTGGTTTGACTCTATGAGGACTGTATTCGAGCTGTACCTTTTTCTGCCAAGAGGAGCCCTTGCCGGTAGATTAAGGTTTTGTAGTCGCTTGTGATCTCAATTTATTTTTATTTCTCGTGATCCATTTGTTGGTAAACCAACCATTGCCTGTGTCAAAAGAGCCCCTAATAATAAAGTACATTCTAACAAATCCAAAGAAGGTAAATACAATTTAACAAATCAAAGCAATAAAATATTATAAAGTGAGAATTGTAATTCCAATAGTCTTCCTGTGCAATCTGTTTTATAGGCAGAAAAAAAATGCAGAACTGAAAAATCAATAACATCATTGAATTGAATAAATGACGGATTGTGGGTAACATTGATGCTAGTCACACTGGCTCAGTAGTAATCGAAACTGTGAAGACAGGAGTTATCCTTGTTCATCCGTTTATTCAAGGGCGGCCAGAAAGTTTCAATACACATTGGGACAAATGTATCAAGGGTCGAATATCGAGGGTTAAATAACCCTCGATATTCAACTGGGGAATTAAAATCCTTCGAATATCGAAGTCGAAGGATTTTGCAGAAATAGTTCGATCGAAGGAATAATCGTTCGATTGAACGATTAAATCCTTCGAATCGAACGATCCATCGATCAAAGGATTATCCTTCAAATAGAATAGTCGAACGATTTTTAGTTCGAATAGTTCGATTCAAAGTCGTGGTCGAAGTAGCCAAAAAAAATTCAAAGTATTTTTTCCTTCACTCGAACTTAATGAATAGGCCCCCTACAGTTATATGAAAAAGTTTGGGAACCCCTCTTACTTCTTTGGAGTTTTGTTTATCATTGGCTGAGCTTTCAAAGTAGCAACTTCCTTTTAATATATAACATGCCTTATGGAAACAGAAGTATTTCAGCAGTGACATAAAGTTTATTGGATTAACAGAAAATATGCATCATAACAAAATTAGACGGGTGCATAAATTTGGGCACCACAACAGAGATATTACATCAATACTTAGTTGAGCCTCTAGATGCCTCCTATAGCCTTTGATGAGTGTCTGGATTCTGGATGGTGGTATTTTTGACCATTCATCCATACAGAATCTCTCCAGTAAAGTTAAATTTGATGGCTGCTGAGCATGGACAGAATGCTTCAAATCATCCCAATGATATTCAAGTCGGGGGACTGTGAAGGCCATTCCAGAATATTGTACTTCTCCCTCTGTATAAATGTCTTTGTATATTTGTTTAGGGTCATTGTCTTGTTGGAATATCCAACCCCTGCGTAACTTAAACTTTGTGACTGGTGCTTGAACATTATCCTGAAGAATTTGTTGATATCGGGTTGAATTCATTCTACCCTCGACTTTAACAAGGGCCCCAGTCCCTGAACTAACCACACAGCCCCACAGCATGATGGAACCTCCACCAGATTTGACAGTAGGTAGCAGGTGTTTTTCTTGGAATGCAATGTTTTTGTTCTGCTATGCAAAGAGCTTTTTGTTATGACCAAATAACGCAATTTTTGTCTCATCAGTCCAAAGCAACAAGCGACTGTGGCGTGAGTGCAGAAAGGGCTTCTTTCTCATCACCCTGCCATACAGATGTTCTTTGTGCAAATTGCTCTGAATTGTAGAACGATGTACAGATACACCATCTGCAGCAAGATGTTCTTGCAGGTCTTTGGAGGTGATCTTTGGGTTGTCTGTAACCATTCTCACAATCCTCCACATATGCCCATCCTGTATTTTTCTTGGCCTGCCAGACCTGGGTTTTACAGCAACTGTGCCTGTGGCCTTCCATTTCCTGATTACATTCCTTACAGTTGAAACTGACAGTTTAAGCCTCTGAGATAGCTTGTGTAGCCCTAAACCATGTTACTGAACAATCTTTGTTTTTAGATATTTTGAGAGTTGCTTTGAGGATCCCATGCTGTCACTCTTCAGAGGAGAGTCAAATAGAAGCTCAACTTGCAATTGGCCACATTAAATTCAATTTCTCATGATTGGACATACTTGCCTATGAAGTTCCAACCAATTTGGTGTTGCCAGTAATCAGTATTGAGCAGTTACATGCATTCAAATTAGCAAAATTACAAGGGTACCCAAATTTTTGGGCAGCCAGGTTTCACAATTGAATACTGCTTCAATAAAAATCTTTGTTCAGAAAACACCCCAGTACTCGCATGTTCCTGAGAACTTTAAGACATACCACTGTTATCTTTTTTGTTGTTGAAAGTGGAGTAAATTATTATGCAGTCTGAGAGGGGTTCCCAAACTTTTTCATAGGACTGTATCTGATCCTTGAGAACCCATATTTATGCCACCAGTTTTGTTTAGAGTGTTAGCTTTATGGCTGTAATTAGTGAGCCTAGAAATACCAGCAGCACACATACTGTAGTACAAATATGAGAGCCTGCTATTAGTGTTTTTCTAGTTGCGGGAATCAAATTCTACACATTTTGCTCCCTTATTATTCCCATTTACAGTAGAAATAATGGATGTGAGAGCTCAAAGGAAGTTTGGGGACCTCTTGGAGAAACTATGCCTAAACACAAATTCCAGTAAGTTTCTACTATACCAATATAACTTACTGTATATTATCTAATATAGTATTTCTCTGGATTTTTTTCCTGTAGCTACTAGGGATGCACTGAATCTTGGATTCATTTTGGAATTTGGCCATATCTAAGCCTTTTCAGCAGAATTTGGCCAAATCCAAATGTCTGGCCAGACCAAATCCAAACCCTTAAAATCACATGACTTTAGGTCACAATCTGCAAAATCTTCTCTGCATCCTACTTGTGGGAATCCACCCTCCCTCTTTCCTTACCATAATTTGCATAACCAGGGCCCCCCTATAAGTTAAAAAAATAATTGATCAGGGCCCCCCATAAGTTAAAAAAAATAATTGGTGATCAGGGCCCCCCTATAAGTTAAAAAAAATAATTGATCAGGGCCCCCCATAAGTTAAAAAAAAATAATTGGTGATCAGGGCCCCCCTATAAGTTAAAAAAAATAATTGGTGATCAGGGCCCCCCTATAAGGTAAAAAAACAATAATTGGTGATCAGGGCCCACATATAAGTTAAAAAATAAAAATTGGTGATCAGGGTCCCCCTATAAGTTAAAAAAAAATAAATGGTGATCAGGGCCCCCCTATAAGTTAAAAAAAAAAAATTGGTGATCAGGACCCCCCTATAAGTTAAAAAAAAAATTGGTGATCAGGGCCCCCCTATAAATTAAAAAAAAATAATTGGTGATCAGGGCCCCCCTATAAGTTAAAAAAATATAATTGGTGATCAGGACCCCCCTATAAGTTTGATGATAAGATTGATGGCTCTCTGCACGGAAGATTTTCTCCTATTAAGATTTCCTGTACCCTCGTGGTCCTTTAAGAATAAATCCGGGTAAAGCTGTACAGGGATTGGATAAAGGGATTTAATCCCAATGCAGATTTACCGGGATTTATTCTTAAAGGACCAATAAGGTTACAGAAAATCTTAATAGGAGAAAATCTTCTGTGCACGGAGCTTCTGTGCAGCACGCTGAAGATAGGGGGCCCGGCTAATCAAGTAAGTAAAGCATGGCCGGGTCCCCCCTGTGACCCCCTGATGGCGGCCCTGCTTAGCAGTATGATAGACATCGTCATTGCTTGCCTGTGCTGTATTAGCTAACCATTATATTAAAATGAGGGCAAATCAATGAGCTCTTGTACATTTCCTTCTATTTTAATAAAGTTATTGTTATAAATCAGGCAGACATCTCCTATTTTGAGCATTTTCCCCTTGTTGCCAATTACAGTCAGGTACAAGTTCTTACTGTTTTGTCTTTAGCTTGCGCCTGCTATTGCTCAGTTGCTTTACTGATCCCTCTCTGTGCAGATCTGTTTGGGTCCAGGCTGAGAGGGTTAATTGATTCCTCAACGGTTGCACAGCCCCAGCCCAAACTGAGTCAGAGAGATACGTTGGCTGCAGGCTCTCAAAAATAGGCGCCTATTGTATCTTCCCCTATAGGTCAGTGAGTAAGTCATCGGACCTATAGAAAGGCCATCGGGCAATTGTCCGATCTCACAGATGGTCAGTCCGGGCCTGGTTGTAGGTTACTGCCCATGAGCAAATTTTTCCAATGTTTATAAAGGAGCACCAGTAGTTTGCACAGAGGCAGTCACCCATAGCAACCAATGAACAGCTAGCTTTTATTGGTTACTTGCTCTAAAGGAAATATCCTATTGGTCGTTATGGGTTCTGCACCTGGCCAAACCTTTATTAAATATGGCTGCCGGTGTGTTTGCCCCTGACCTCTCCACATATGAATAATATGAGTATTCCAATGTTACAATACACAGTGAAGAATTGGATCACACAGAGCTGGACCACACAACATATGAACGCACGAGGTTACAGACCCATTTGGGTACAGACCCATTTTTATATTTAATCCTTTTACTATTCAGTGTTTGCGTCTGTATGTGAGTAGTTTAATGTTGCTTTCCTACCTTGATCTGTCATCTTTTACTAGTATGGGATCCGTTATCTGGAAACCTGTTATCCAGAAAGTTCCGAATTATGGAATGGCCATCTTCAAGACTCAATTTTTTAAAAATGATTTCATTTTTTTCAGTAATTATAAAACAGTTCCTTGTACTTGATCCCAACTAAGATATAATTAATCCTTATTGGAAGCAAAACCAGCCTATTGGGTTTATTTAATGTTCACATGATTTTCTAGAAGACTAAGGAGCATATTTATCAAGGGTCGAATTTTCAATTGAAAAAATTATGGAATTCAAAAAGACCAACCGAAATTAAGTTGAAGTTTTTTTTTGGTCGAATAGGTCCATTTTCGATCGAATAGGTGTATCGAATCGTATGAATCAAAGTAACATCGTATTCTATTGAATTTTATTCAAAGTTTTTTCCCAAAAAAACCCCCGATTTTTCAAAGTCCACCAATTGACTCAAAATAGGTTCTACAAGGTCCCCCATAGGCTAAAACAGCAATTTGGCAGGTTTTAGATGGCGAATAGTTGAAGTCGAATTTTTAAAGAGACATTCGAATTTTGTGAAGTACACAAAAAATTGCTCGAAATTCAAATTTTTTTCATTCAAAAATTCACCTTGACCTTTGATAAATCTGCCCCTTAAGGTATGGAGATCCAAATTACAGAAAGATCTGTTATCTCGAAAACCCCAGGTCCTGAGCAGTGTGGTGTGGGAAGTTCTCGGCATATAAACTCTTCCACTAATCCAATGGCAATTGGAACTCTTCAGAGGGTTGACACCTGAAACTCACAGAGGAGTGATTCTGCGGGGTTACCAAGGTATCCTGCAACTCCTAGGAGGTTAATGAACCAGCGGAATTAACACTACCATAAATAAATACAGTGCAAGACGCTGGATTATATTTATAAAGCTGAATAAGAGAGGTGTATTTAATGGGCAAACAGATTTGCTATAAACTGCGAATGTCCATAAGATTTACTGTAAATAAGGGCAAATTGTGGATTCTAGTTTGGCCAACTTTTTGTATTTAAAAATCAGAAAAATTCCGATTTTGATAAATAACTACCCAAATGTATTAGATGCAGGGATGGTTGGGCTGGTGTTGGGTTAATATAAGTGACTAGTGATGGGCGGATTTATTCGGCAGACGCAAATTCGCAGTGAATTTGCTCGTTTCACCGCCGGCGAATTAATTCACTAATTTGCCGTAAAAATTTGCCGGTGTCTAAAACATTTTGACGCCCACCAGCATCGAAAACATTTTGACGCCAGCGAATTGTCGCTGGTGTCAAAATCATTTGCAAATTTTTCACCGGTTTCATGAATTTTGCGGGAAATTAGTGAAATTTGTGGCGAAGTAAAACGGGACAAATTCACCCATCACAAAATTATTTTACCTGTACTGGTATAATACTAAAGTCATCAAGTTCTCCTTACTTCGGAATCTTTATGTTACCTGCCCTTTAAAGAACGAGAGAGTACCTGCAGGATTTAACCTGTGACAGTAAATAACATACAAATCCTGTGCTGGTTTAGTAGCGTTTCTAGAATGGAATTGTGCTGTTCCTGGAAAGAACCATTAGATGGCAGTGTTAGTCCACATAAATATTGTTCGTTTCTTTAGTAAGCTGATGTTCTTATTTTCAACTTGGCGTGACGCACACCTGAGAAAGTCTTTGGGGCAGATTTACTAAAGGGTGTGAAGTGGCTAACGCTAGCGACTTTTCGCCATTAATCACAACCACAGGGACAACGCCAATTCACTAACAGGCGCAGACGACAATTCACTCAAAAAAGAGACCATCGCTAGCGTTCATTCGTACTCTATCGCCAGGCGACTTTTCACTCAGTCGAATGGTCGTTGTTCCGTAAATTCACTAAAGTGCGGATTGTACTGAACGTTACCTCTTTCGCCAGAAATGAAGCAACGTCCTCCTCAATCTTATGTCACTTACATCATGGGGTAAATTTACTAAGCAGCGAAAATTCGACGCAGCCATCGCAACACTTCGCCATGCGAAAATTCGCTCAGACCGCTAATTTACTAAAATGCAAAGTTACGTTCAGGGCGCTGAACAATGGCGAATTTTCGCCAAATCTTCAAAGCGAAGATGCGCTAGCGTTCAAATCTGCGTAGCACAACTTCGTTAGAGGTCTTTGCTCAGGTTAATTTGCATACGGCGGGAAATTTAAAGTTGAATGGACGTATAAGTTGCAGCAAATACATTACATTACACAAGTCCAGGGAACCTTAATAAAGAAAATAGAGTTGTTATAATGCCCTACACATGAGCCCAGTGTATAGTTTATGTTCCATATGTTAGGAAATGTATGGGGGAACCCAGTTACCCAAAAAAGATTTTAAGGATATTTGCAGGCTATCACTCTGAAAAAAGGAAAAGACACCAGCGTTTTTTGGACTTTTTCCACTAAAAAATATGATGTAAGTAACATAAGATTGAGGAAGATCTATGCACTCCATTGCACTTGGCCTGGTCTGAGCTGGTGAAGACAAGTCTGGCGAAAGAGGTAACGTTCAGTAAAATCCGCATCTTAATGGATTTGCGGAGTAACGTCCATTCACTAGAGCGAAAATTCGCCTGGCGATAGAGTGCGAATCACCGCTAGCGTCTGTCTCCTTCTCTAGTGAAGTGACGCCTGCGCTTGTTAGTAAGTCCCTGAAAACGGTAACGCTGGCGAATCTTCCCCAGCGTTAGTCACTTCACCCTTTAGTACATCTGCCCCTATATCCTGTCTCCTGAAAATGCATTAAAGTTGAAAAAACGCTGGCGACTTTTTCTTTTTTTAAGCGGGATTTCCTGCAAAAGTCCTAACTTAAGCTTTTTTGGGTTAACATTTTTCCCCAGACATTTGAGGGCCATGGAACATTCATTTTACAGTGGGCTCATGTCTAGGACATTATATGATCTCTTTTGTCTTTATTAAAGTTCCCGTTGTAATAAAAAGTGGCCACTTCAAGCATTTGCACCAACATCACTAATAAAGACGTCCATATAACTTTAATATTCAAATTGACCTAAGCATAAAATCCATAACGACTTTTCGCTAGGCATAAATGAACGGTAGCGAATCTTCGCTATGAAATACATACTCGGAAAAAGTATCGCTAGTGAAAAGTCGCCAGAGTTCGGCGCCCAGGACACAACTTCACATTTTAGTGAATTAGCGTAGTGGTAACGAATTTGCGCCTGGCGAAGTGGTATGAAGTGTGCGAAGCGGTCGCTGGCGACAATTCGCCTTTTAGTACATCTGCCCCTTTGTATTTTATGTATAAAACGTTTCTACAGAACATTGTATACCCCCAACACCTCCATACCTCCCAACATTTTGGAAGTAAAAAGAGGGACAAAAATTTTTTTCCCACATGTAGCGCAGCAATTTTTTGACCACACCCATTTCTGTGGCCACACCCCCTAATTACCATGTTTGTTTTACAAAATTTGGCACGTTATGAAAGTTTGAAAATATTTCTCCTTATCTAAACTGTGTTTTTGTGTCTCAAAATTGTTACAAAGTATCTTATTTGCACCTGTTAGCTGTTCTGGGCTCTCTGCTAAAAGCCAATTAAGTGAGAAACTTTGTTTCTTTTTCTGGCTGTTCAGTGCAGAGAAAAGAGGGACTTTCCAGTACAAATGAGGGACTGCGGGTTGAGCTGTCAAAAGAGGGACTGTCCCTCCGAAAAAGGAGGTATGCACCTCTATGTAATGGAAATGAAATTATATTCATATGTGGCTTATTAAACCATTTCTGCTGACGTTTACTAATTTGTACACAGTGGGGCTCATTTATAAACTTCGCATCGGGGTAGAAAGATTCGCACAGTTAAAATATTTGCCCTGCGCATGGTTATATGTATAAAGCTGGATAAGCGTAGTGTACTGTAAAAAGAAAATAGTTTTTAGAAATGTGGATTGGATAAAATGGAGTCTATGGGGCAGATTTACTAAAGAGCGAAATGGCTAACGCTAGCCACTTTTCGTCAGCGTTGCCACCCGCAGGGACAGAAATGAATGCTAGTGCATCTTCGCTTTGAAATGCTCGCACTGCCTAAGTAATGCTAGTGAAAAGTCGCCAGTGCCCAGAACGAAATTCCTCATATTAGTGAATTGGCGTAGTCTGAGAGCATTTGTGCCTGGCGAAGTGTTGCGATGGGTGCGAATCGGACACTGGCGAAAATAAAACGGTTAGTGAATCTGCCTATAGGAGATATCCATTCCGTAATTCGGAATAACAGGTTTTTGGATAATGGATCCCCTACCTGTAGCTATCGCTTGTATATTTGCATTCCTAGACTGCTAATACCAGTCTTTTGGCTCGGCCTGAGAATCAGCAAACCGAGGGTTAACTGAATACAGGAAGGGGCCTATTTATTATGCTTTCTAATCAATCAGATACACCACACGTCACCTTCTGTACCACAACTGATGCCTTGTAAAAATTGTATATTTATCAAGCTGTGTATTGACTTAAGGCAATCGCATACTACTGTAAAAATCCCACGTAAAAAGACAGCACTGCTTGAAAATGCTATGTGAAAATATGGTATTTATCCATTGCCTTTTTTGTCTCTATATCACACTAAAAGTTAATTTAAAGATGAAGAATCCCTTTAATTAATCTTTTTCATAAAGAGGTCTATTCAGTTTTCCTTATAGCTTTTGAGACAGAAATGTTTTATTCACGAAATAACTCTATTTTGTCCTGCTGCTAAGAACTCAGTCATGCTGCGTATTAATGGCAAAGTGCCTGTTGGAATAGGTTTCATTATTTGTTAAATGTTAAGCAGCTTGCCCGTCATGCATATAAGGTGCCCTGGCATATATATCATTTTATTGAAATTGTTTTATATGCATTAAAACCTAATTTAATGCCCCCGCTGGTAAATATTGTGTGTTTGCTTCAGAAACACTACTACACTTTACATAAATAAGCTGCTGTGTAGCCATAGGGGCTGAATATTCGCTGAATAGGGCAAAAGACTCAGGCAGGGGCGATCCGCCAATGAGGCGAGCTGAGGCGCTCGCCTCAGGCGGCATCGACAGCTAGGTTTCCAGGGGCGGCAAAAAGCCGCTCCTGGTGCCTTTAAGAGCCGAATTTCCGGTTTTTGAACCGGAAATTCGGCTTTACTAGGGCGAGAGAGCGCAATTGCGCTCTCCGCACTAGCGTTGCTGCCTCCCCCCCGGAAATCGAATCGGGCTGGGGGGGCGGCATTACTGGAGCCGCCTCAGGCGGCAATACATACAGAAACGGCGCTGGACTCAGGTTTCCCAGTAAGTAAAATAAAAGCTGTGTAGAATACCTTGGGGTAAATTTACTAAAGGGCAAAGTGACTAACGCTGGCGACAATTCAACAGCGTTACCATTTATAGGCACTTCGCCGATTTACTAACGGGTGCAGACGTAACTTCACTAGTGAAAGAGACAGACGCTATTGGTCATTTGCACTCTATCGCCAGGCAGATTTTTGCTCTGGCGAATGGACATTACTCCGCAATTTCACCAAGATGCGGATTTTACTGAACGTTACCTCTTTCGCCAGACTTGCCTTCACCAGCTCAGACCAGGAGAAGTGCATTGGAGTACATAGATCTTCCTCATTTACATCATATTTTTAGTGGAAAAAGTTTCTAAGTCCAAAAAACCCTGGCGTCTTTTCCTTTTTTCAGAGGAGTCTGCAAAACTATACAGTGGGCTCATGTGTAGGGCAATATAACAACTCTATTTTATTTATTAAGGTTCCCTGGACTTGTGTAATGTATTTGCTGCAACATATATGTCCATTCAACGTTAAATTTCCCGCCATATGCAAATTAGCCTAAGCAAAGACCTCTAACGAAGTTGCACTAGGATTTGCTCACATTGCCGAAGTAACACTAGAGAAAATTTGCCAGCGTTCGGTGCCCTGGATGCAACTTTGTATTTTATTAAATTAGCAGTGTCTGAGCGAATTTTCACCTGGCGAAGTGTTGTGATTTCTGTGAAGCCGCCCCTGGCGAATTTTTGCCGCTTAGTAAATTTACCCCAATGGGTTTAGTTCTTAGACAGGGAAATAAAGAGGGGTTATGTGTCATTCATGACTCTAGAGGAAAAAGAAAGAAAACGTTTCTCAAATAAAATAGAACTTTTTTTTGCCAAGAATTCTAGTTTATTTGTAGCTGCTAGATCAACAGATACTAACTTAAAAAGTAAAAAAAAAAACCTGGTCCTTTAACTTTCTCTGTGCAGTCTTCAGCATCCTTCTATAGCATTACCAGTATATGACAGTAACGTGCACAGCCAGGCACGCTAACAATTTCAAGGCCAAATAAAAAGGTCATGAAATGGAGAAAGTGATAACAGCAAATTGTGTTTCCATATGTTGGAAAAATAAAGAAAACCGAGTCGCTCACAAGTAAAATATATTCTTAATAAGATAGTGATTATATTAAAGATATAAATCTTCGAAAGTTAGACAATGACACAACTTCTGAGCCGACAAAATATGATTCTAAATGCAGCCGCTGCGGTGTCATCAGTTTGTCCTGCGGATGCTGAACGTGTCAACAAAACAAGGTGGAATTCAACAAAAAAACAAGTTGAAAACGATAAAGCTCTTGCTAGCAGCTGCTCCTAAAATGCTCTATTTATTTATTCATTAAAATCTAAGATTGTGTTTTTTTCTGTTAATCAAGAAAATTGCAGCTAAAAAATTTTTCAAATTTAGATTTTTTTCTCTAGAAATATTGAGATTTATCGATCCAAAATAATTTCAAATTCAAATACAAAAATCTGGCAAACAAATCCTATTAAGCTTTGATAAAATGACTGATATTGAAAACATTGATGAAACTCCTCCAATTCAGGCCTTCAAGGAGCACCTGTATAAAGATAGGAAGGGATGTGGAGCCTGAGACCTGCTCTTTCGATGTCTGAGAAATAAACCGCAGGTGTTGGGTTTCTGCCTTGCACTATTATGTAGCTTTAAGGGAAATTATACTCCCAAACTATGTAGGTCTTTATAAAAATATATTGCATAAAACAGCTTATATGTAAAACCCTGCTTCATGTAAATAAACCATTTTCATAATAATATACTTTATTAGTAGTTTGTGCCATTGGGTAATCCTAAATAGAAAACTGCCAGGGGCCGCCCCCTGGGAATGTTGGATTCAATGTGCACACAAACATACCAAACATGTTAGATCACAAGAGTCAATTAACAGACAAAGTTTTTCCTGTTACAGTTAGAGCTGCATTATTTCTGGTCAGGTGATCTCTGAGGCAGCACACAGGCCATCACAATTTTATTGTGTAGTCAGGACATGGGGATGGACATCAGGTCCCCCATTCTGGTGCACAAACAAGATTCTGAGATGATAAAAGACTTGCCTTAATAACAGTGTCCACAAATGGCTCCTGTCTGCTTGCTATAATTATGAATTCCTCGATGGAAGGAAACAAGATTCAAAACATTTTTACAGTGTAATTAAAGTTAATTTTGCTTGACTAACACGATAAAATAGGATTTGAAATTATTTTTTTGGTAGACGGGTCCACTTTAAAGGAGAATTCAACCGTTTACCAAAAAAAAACCCTACCCCCCACCCCATATAGACCCCCTCCCTCCTACCCACAGTTTAGCTGCCCCCCGGGGAAATGCCCCTAACTTTATACTTACCCCCGGTGCAGATTCAGGCATCGGAGTTCCACGCAGCCATCTTCCGGGTCTTCGTTAAGCTGAGTGGGAGACTGGCAAAGTGGCGCATGCGCAGTTGGAGCGATTTACCAGTTTGCGAAAACTGAGCATGCGCCGAAATAGAAGGAAATTGCCAAAGAGCCGGAAGACACAAAGACCCGGAAGATGGCTGCGGTGAACTCCGATGCCTGAATCTGCACCGAGTGGTAAGTATAAAGTTAGAGGCATTTCCCCGGGGGTAAAAATTCACAAATTTACAAAAATTCTCAGAAACGGCAAAACATTTGCGAAACGCGTTGAAATCAGTGGGCGTCAAAACTATTTTGACGATCGAAAATTTTGACATGCGCGTCAATTTTTATACGCGCAACTATTTTGTCCAAATGCATTAAAGTCAACGGTGATCCGAAATTTCGTGACACCCAACAATTTTATACGCACGACTATTCTGATGCGCGACAAAATGGGTTTTTTTCTGCACCAGATTCTTTTCCAGTGAATTTTTGCTACAGTTTCATGAATTTATTCAATGTTGGCGAAAGGCAGAAATTTGCTGTGAATTCATGCAAATTAATTCGCCCATCACTAGTGGGGAGGAAGTAATTTACTTTATTTTCTTTAGTAGTTGATTGTCATTTCTTATTACATTAATAGAATATGTCTCAAATGTTGCTATAAATATTGACAGTAAAGAGAATGTTTTTTTCAAAATTCATTAGTTAATTGTGCTACTCCATCAGACTGCATTGAAATACGTTTTTCAAAAGATAAGTCTGATTTTTTTATATTTAATTTTGAAAACTGACATGGTGCTAGACATACCTGTATTGTCAGTTTCCCAGTTGCCCCCAGTCATGTGACTTGTGCTTTGATAAACTTCACTCTTTACTGCTGCACTGCAAGTTGGAGTGATATCACCCCCCTTCCAGCAGCCTATCAGCTGAACAATGGGAAGGCAACCAGATAACAGCTCCCTGGTAGATATAAGAATAACACTCAAAGTAAAATTCCATGTCCCACTGTGACTCATTCAGTTACATTAAGTAGGAGAAACAATACCCTGTCAGAAAGCATTTCCATAGTGCAGCACTGGCTCTTTCTGAAAACACATGACCAGACAAAATGACCTGATATGGCTGCCTACACACCAATATTTCAACTAAAAAAATGCACTTGTTGGGTTAGGAATGGATTTTTGTATGGTAGAGTGAAATATGTAAACAATGTAATTTAGAAATAAACACTACACCATAAAATCAGGACAATATCCCTTAAAACGTAATCCATGTATTTCCTACAAATAACTGCAGCTTTAATTAAAATAAGCATATTTTATGCAAATGATTTATAAAAGCACCAAATGGTTACCTGGCCTTCCTATTTGTGTATTTAAGTTAATTTCCCACTTAGATCGTAAGCTCTATGGTGTAGAGAACACTTTGTTTGTGTGTCTCTAAACACTTAGCACTTCAATTCTTTATTTATTTTTTTATTATTGTATTGTTCCCTGTATCTTCTAATAAAGGAGACTAAACCTCCCTAAAGAAAAAAGTCCCCATCCACTACCCTCCATACGCCCCTTTCCCTGCTTCCTTTTCACATAATCCTTTATTTAAAAATGGTGTCCCAGCCTATCCATACAGAGTAGCACAGCAGAGCTCATGGGCGCCATCTTCTGTACCTTCCGATTTCTTTGCTAAGGAATCTGCAACACTGAGCTTTTTTCGCGCATGAGTATTTGGAGCCAGTCTGGTATTCCTGCCTGTGCATGCATTTGTGTGAATGCTGGGCTGTAATTGTCTGTCCCTCTCCTACTGTTAGGACACGCCCACCCCTCATTTGAAACACAGATAGAGACTGTAGCAGATCTATTGGGAGCTCCAATAAAGGGACCATTTTTAAAGTTAATGATTTGTAGCTCAAAATGAAAGCAGCGCCATATATTATTCATTATTACCTACAAGATTAGAGAAATTTCAGTTTTCCTATCTGTCTCCTTTAAATTGCACTTTTTGTAACGGAAAACAACCTCATCCCATATATGACTAGGTTTTCTCGTTATTTCATTGATGTAATTTAAGCTACTTCCTCAACCCTAAAATTATAGATTGGATAAAGCAGTTATGTCGTTTGCCTTCAGCATAAAGAGTTTTGTGCTAAAACTGAGCATGGGAGCAGATGAAACAGTAGGATATGTCCTTTTAGGCTCTGTATAGCATGGGGATCAGGTAATAGAAAAAGTAATTTCCTATTATTTTGTTATCTCACTATGTTCCCCACTCGGAGATGCCTCAGGTCATACTTAAAGGGATCCTGTCATCGGAAAACGTTTTTTCAAACGGATCAGTTAATAGTGCTACTCCAGCAGAATTCTGCACTGAAATCCATTTCTCAAAAGAGCAAACTGATTTTTTTATATTCAATTTTGAAATCTGACATGGGGCTAGACATTTTGTCAATTTCCCAGCTGCCCCCAGTCAAGTGACTTGTGCCTGCACTTTAGGAGAGAAATGCTTTCTGGCAGACTGCTGTTTTTCCTTCTCAATGTAACTGAATGTGTCTCAGTGGGACATGGGTTTTTACTATTGAGTGTTGTTCTTAGATCTACCAGGCAGCTGTTATCTTGTGTTAGGGAGCTGTTATCTGATTACCTTCCCATTGTTCTTTTGTTTGGCTGCTGGGGGGGAAAAGGGAGGGGGGTGATATCACTCCAATTTGCAGCACAGCAGTAAAGAGTGATTGACGTTTATCAGAGCACAAGTCACATGACTTGGGGCAGCTGGGAAATTGACAATATGTCTAGCCCCATGTCAGATTTCAAAATTGAATATAAAAAAATCTGTTTGCTTTTTTGAGAAATGGATTTCAGTGCAGAATTCTGCTGGAGCAGCACTATTAACTGATTCATTTTGAAAAATCATTTTTTTCCCCATGACAGCATCCCTTTAAGCAGCATGCACCCCTAGTAATAATCCAGGCTTTAAACCATTTTTACCTTTTCACCTTTACACTAAATGCTAAATGTGCTGGAAACCTATCAATTTCTAATATTTTGCTGGTTTCACGGAAAATAAATGGAATGCAACTCTTTAAACCAAGAAATTCAGTTAAATATTTTAAACATAATTAAATTTTTGAAGACTCAGGGCCACAAAAGTAATCCATGAACAGACCTTGGTGTCATATCACAAAAACTAATTTAGAAAGAGTTGAAGTACTTTATTATGCATAGCTTTGAGCAGAGAAAAGAACAGGAGATGTGAGGAGAAATGTAAAGTATGTTTAGCAATTACAACAAAAGATAGGAATCATATTTCAGAAGGGAGTAGAAAGTCATGGCATCCCAAAGAAAAAAAAAAAACGAATTCTATAATTATTATAGAAGGATAATCAATATGTTAAAACAATATGTTAATCTGTTCTCAATATAAATTCAGCATTCTAATGCAGGTTGGATACATTTATTGAATCTATAAATTTAGTTCACTTTCTACTTCCAACCCAGGACGAGTTTCTAATGCTCCGATCTTTGTATAATTACATTTCTGTGTATGAACTAGAAACATGGTCCTCTGGATTATAGTAAATCATACAAATATCATTATCATACAGATGAGGCTTTCCTCGCTCCAAATCTGTAAATTAATGCAGAACACTGATACGGCTCCATTTCTGACCAGTTAGTTTTCCTAAAAGGTTTGTGTTTTTGAAAAAGTAGAATATAATCCATTTGTGTTACGTGCCAAGTTTTTATGTGCCAGATCATCTGTCCATCGAGCAGCATTGAATCGCATATTACTTGGCAGTTCTTGGACAGAGTTAGGTGCATTAGCTGCCATAAAGTCATTTTCCAAGCTGTCCATCTGTAGCCGAACAGGGGTTTCTTGGCACAGACAGAAATAATAGAATTCTCTGTGCTCTTGCTATAGATCATAACCACCTGCATGTTTTGGACTGGAGTAGAATCTGCTGACAAATGTATGTTATTTTTTCATTTTTAATGCTGTTGTTTGCAGATAATTCTTGCCTTTGAAAAACATGTTATTAAAACTCTAGGGGCAAATTTACTAAAGGGCGAAGTGACTAACGTAAATTTTCGCAACTTCGCAAATTTACTGTCAGTCACCCTGGCGAAAATTCGCCAGCGATGCTGATAGCCTAGGGCAACTTCGCACCCTAACGCTGGCAAAGTTGCACTCTGGCGAAGGGGGTGAAAATACGCAAATTTAATAACATTGGTCATTTTCTGAATGTGACCTCCTTCGCCAGAGTTTACTTCGCCAGGTTAGAGCAGGCGAAGTGCAACAGTGTAGATAGGAGTTTTAAAAAAAAAAAAAGCTGAACATTTTTTAAGTCCCAAAATAGTTGTAATTTCTTCTAAATCCCAAAAAACGCTGGCGTTTTTTGGGGGATAGGCTGAAAAAGATCGAAATTTTTTTTAGGGGGCCCCCCTTCCCCACAACATTTGTGGCACCTTAACTATACTGTAGACACATGTGTAGGGCATTAGAACACCTAAATAAACTTTTATTAAGATTCCCTGCGCTTGTACAGTGTTCTGTATGCGCTGCTGCATACACGTCCATTGAAATTCAAATTTGGCAACGTATGCAAATTAGCCTTCGCTACCGCACCTTCGGACCGCTCATCGTAACTTCGCTATCGCAACTTCGGAAACGATCGGTAACTTGTGTGGAACTTCGGATCTTTGTGAATTTCGAATCTACGCCTGGCGACGTGCGGCGAAGACAACGCTGGCGGATCTTACTATCATTTAAGTGTGTATATTTCATGATAGTACAGGTGTGGGACTTATCTAGAATGCTTGGGAGCTGGGGGTTTTCTGAATCAGGGGTCTTTCTGTAATTTGAATCATCATACCTGAAATAATCAGTAAAAAAATAATTAAATGAAAACTATACCCCTCAATGTAGGTCTCTATAAAAAGATATTGCATAAAACAGCTCATATGTAACACCCTGCTTCATGTAAACTAACCCTTTTCATAATAGTATACTTTTTTATTAGTATGTGCCATTGGGTAATCCTAAATAGAAAATTGCCATTTTAAAAAACAAGAGCCGCCCCCTGCGGTTGTAGGATTCACAGGGCACACAAACATACCAAACAAACCATACATGTCAGGTCACACGAGCCAATTAACAGACAGAGTTGTGTCTTTTGCTTCCACACTTCTTCCTGTTACAGTTAGAGCTACAGTATTTCTGGTCAGGTGATCTCTGAGGCAGCACAGAGACCATCACTAAATGGTGGTTCAAGGCAAGAGATGTAAAAGGGCAAAATTTACTAAATATATAGACCAGTTTGATAAGATTCTTTAATATGCCACTTAATTTGATATAAACTGTCTGTATCTGTTGCTCAAGTATTAATTTTTGGGGTATAGTTTCCTTTAAATATGATTGGATAGTTGTGCCTCCTGTAATTGTATCTTAGTTAGGACCACGCACAAGCTACTGGTTTATTACAGAGAAAAAGATAAATAATTTGTAAAAATGTGAATGATTTGATTAAAATGGAGTCTATGGGAAATGGCCTTCCCCTCATTCAAAACTCATACAGTAATGAGTTTTTGGATAACAGATTCCATATCTGTTTTATATCACAATATACATATACTGTATTATAATTGACTGTAACAGTTTGCATGCAAAACCCAGAACCGATGCCAAGTACCTTGGTCTCGGCTCGTGCTTCTGCCTGTAGCAGCTGCCTTTGGCCCCGGGATGAGCCCTCAGCTACTCAGATGTCGCCAGGTCTTAAAATGAGAGGTGCAAGGAAAGGGGGTCTGGGCAAGCAGAGGGGCACAACTGGATAGCAAAGTCTCTGGGCAGAAGGTCGCAGTGCAAGGCGTGAAACAGAATCGTAGTCAGAACAGGCCGGGTCGGGGCAGGTGGAGTACAAACGTAGGCAGGCAAAGGTCAAACTGGGTGATCAATCAGAAGGGATTTAGCAGAAGAGGTAGTCGGTATTCAGGCAAGGGTCAGGATACAAGAGGTCAGAATAGTCGATAGCCAGGCAGGGCTCAAAACAGGATACAGATCAAGATACAAATTAGCTCAAAGCTCAAAACACCATGAGGTAATAAAACCTATAACGGGCAACAACTGAAAGCCCGAATGAGTTAAGAAAAGAGTTCAAATTTCGCGCCATTGCGCGTTGGCATCATCACGCCAGCACCTTTAATTCGTGAAGAGGCCCTAAGGAACCGGCGCTGGCGCAGGACAAGAGCGGTGTGGTGGGCGTCCCCGCCGAACCACTGGACCACCAGGGAGAGAAACTTTTATTACATTGACATACTTTAACAGTAGTAGTTTTTTCCCATTTGCTTTTGAAGGTTTTTCCCTGAAATCCATTCTGTAACCAGCATTGTTCTATGCAGCAATGTAAATGCTGATGTTTAAAACCATCATCAATCACCAGTCCACGGTGAACATTACTCGACTGAGTGATGTTTGTGCTGCATTTTCTAACCTTTACTATTGGCGGGCTTATTTTTGGAATGTTTTTTTGTAGATTCACAACATATTCTGTAGAATTTGTATACTTTCATTACAGTTAAAAAACATCTGTAATTGATATGGCTCCATGAAAATGTTTTGTGTTGGCTATTACATATAACCAATAGACAGGTGTCAGACAGCTGAAACGTTGGCTTTGCATTCATTTTATCTCTTTGGGAAAGATGAGGCATGTGAGTGCAGTTGTCCTTTAATACATGGGCATTGGTTATTACAGATATGTTTTCATGGTATTAGAACACCCAAAAAACCAAGTCTTCATGAAAATCTCTGCTCCTCACATTCCAAGCATAAGTAAATCTTCAGTCAGTGGAGCACCATCACCTTTTCAGTAAGATGTGGCTCCCCAGTTAGAGATGTCAAGTTCAACTCCAGAATTTAGGATCTTAAGCCATTAGTTGTGTATGATCTGGTTCAAAAATTTGCTTTTAACCTGTCTTCCAGTTTCCCTGTATCTAAGGGAAAATTTGCAGTGTAAAAAAAATTTGGGTGCTCGTCAGAATAGTCGCGCGCATAAAAATTGGATGCCCATTGAGTTTAATGCATTAAGACAAAATAGCTGCGCGTATAAAAATTTCGTGGGCGTCAAAATTGATGCGTGTCAAAATAATTTTGAGGCCCATTGACTTCAATGCGTTTCGCAATTTTTTCACTGTAAATTTGAGAATTTTTCGGCAAAACGGGACACGTACGCCCATCACTACATGTTGTTTTAATATTTCAGGGGATTTTTCCTAAATCTTTTATCCATATCAAAGATGTTACAATTCAGAAGAAAAGGTAGTTATATTTATCTGTCTTTGCTACTTTGTTGCCCTGTGGTGCAGTTGTCATGATACATGTCTCAGATCTTCCATTGAATACATCTTTATATACTGGGAGCACTTGTGTAACTAGAACCTGGATTCCATAAAAATATGCCATGTTAAGCCATGTTCTTCTCCCTCATGAGGCATGAGACAACCTGCACCTTCTGATGACATGTTTTTTGGGATATGACTTGAATCAACATTTCTTATTGACTATGCCAAGGGACCGTATTTTAATTCAGTCTAGGAACAACCATCTGTTGGGATCAAGGACAATGTAACAGGTATACTTAGCTAAGGTGGGAGGCAGTGTTTCACTAAAAATGTGGTTTTTTAAAAGGGGGGAGTTCTTGGAAGATGTTGCAATGAAGATGTACCTCTATGGAAGAAAATTCTCAAGTTAATGGGCATGAATTATAGTATATGAAATAGCTCTTTTCTATACAGAGACAGTCTGGGAAAAACTATGGCTAGTGATGAGCGAAACTCTCCCGTTTCGCCGAAACATTAATTAGACTCGAAAATTGATGCCCACGTAAATTTTGATGCCTGCGACAATTTTGATGCTCGCGTCAATTTTGATGCTCGCGTCAATTTTGACGCCGGTGTTAAAGTCAATGGGCATCTGAATACTGTTGACGCGTGACAATTTTGACGCAAGCGACTTTTCGGACGTGCGTCCAAAATTCGCCAGCAAATTTCCGTCGGAGTTTTGTGAATTTATTCACCAACGGTGAAACGCAGAAATTTGCAAATTCGCAGCAGATTGATTTATTTGCCCATCACTAACTATGACATAATTAATAGGGTAGTCTAGTGGTTAGAATTGCAGGGCTCATAGGGTTGATTCCAGCCAGGGTGCTGCACAGAGTTTTTATGCATTTCACATTTTTGCATGGATTTTTTCTGGGTGTTCCAAAACAGGCTAATTATATTCTAAAAATGACCACAGTGTGTTGGTATTAATAGCAACTTAAGAGTATGTGATCCACTGAGGCAGTGAATTAAGTATAATGTCTAGGAAGAGTTGTGAAATATGTTGCTTAAATGATAAACCCAAAGACTGTCAAACCCTTTTAGCAGATTTACTAAAGGCGAATTGTCAGCAGTCACCACTTCGCACCACTTTGCCAGGCGCAAATTCATTACCACTACGATAATTCACTAAAATACGAAATTGCGTCCTTAGGCATCGAACACTGGCGACTTTTTGCTAGCGATATTTCTTCAGTGCGAGCATTTCATAGCAAAGATTCACTAGCGTTTGTTTATGCCTAGCGAAAAGTCGCTAGTGATCTTACGCTAAGGTCAATTTGAATAGGGCGGGTACATTAAAGTTGTATGGACGTCTTATTAGAGATGTTGGTGCAAATGCTTGAAGTGGCCACTTTTTAATACAAATGTCCAAGGAACCTTAATAAAGACAAAAGTGATCATATAATGCCCTAGACATGAACCCACTGTAAAATGAATGTTCCTTGGCCCTCAAATGTCTGGGGAAAATGTTGACCCAAAAAAGTTTGTTAGGACTTTTGCAGGCATTCCCGCTTAAAAAAGGAAAAGTCGTCAGCGTTTTTACAACTTTAATGCATTTTCGGCAGACAGGATATGATGTTAGTGACATAAGATTCATTTTAGCAGTTCGCCTAGTCTGAGGTGGCGTAGTCAACTCTGGCGAAAGAGGTAACGTTCAGTAAAATCCGCACTTCAGTGAATTTGCGGAGCAACGACCATTCACCTGAGCGAAAAGGCGCCTGGCGATAGAGTGTGAACGAACGCTAGCCACGGTCTCTTTGCCTGTTAGTGAATAGGTGATGTCCCTGCGGATTGGATTTCGACGGCCAATTCGCCCTTTAGTAAATCTGCCCCTTAGAGAGATACTATGGCAACAAAGAGACCTTTAGCCCAACAGGATCCAGCTGAAAGTCAGGTGGAGCATTATCCCTTCCAGGCAAGAGTACTACCAATCTATCAGAACAATATTTTAGATATCAGAATGCACAGCAGTTAAATGGGTTATCTAATACAGCAAAATGATTTCACATTTTTAAAAACATGTTTATTTTTTTCTGGCCAAGAGTCATTTTGATTAATTGCAACTGGTTATTGGACATTATGCTTTTAGTTCCAAATAGGGTCAGAAGAAAGACCCCAGGTCAGTAGAAATTAATTCGATGATCACATTTAAAATAGAGTCAAGTTTTAGTCATATAGGGCTGCTAGTATAAATATCTGAAGTTAAAGCTTTATTCTTCATGCTGTTACCTCCTGGTTTCCTCCAGGCCATAGAGAAAAACACATGTACATTACACCATACCATATACAAGAAAGAGTCAGCCTTTACAGAAGTCCCCAAGCAGTAGAGAAACGGGGGGTTGTATGTAACTTAAACTTCACAGAGCTGCTTAATATATTCTGTAAAACTTACACCCAGCAATAAGCACATAACATTGTGATAAGTTGTTTCACATTTGTGTATATTTTCTTTTTGAAATGTGTCCTCTTTTACACAAGTGTGCATTTTTTTTTCTTGCGAACAAATATCTTACCTTCAATGCAACAAAAATGGCCTTGTATGTGACTTGTTACAGGGAGAAGCAGCAAATCTGTTTTATAGGACACAAAGTTATAAATCAAGAGTGTTGTTTTGGAACATGCCACCCTGTCTTGCCCATATTATTTTCATGGTATGTTAGGTTGAAGAAATACGTCCATCAAGTTTAACCTTTTAAATCTATATATAACCTGCCTGCCAGTTTATCCAGAGGAAGGCAAAAAAAAAAAAAAACCCATCTGAAGCCTCTCCAATTTGCCTCAGAGGGGGAAAAAATTCCTTCCTGACTCCAAAATGACAATCGGACCAGTCCCTGGATCAACTTGTACTATGAGCTATTTCCCATAACCCTGTATTCCCTCACTTGCTAAACACCATCCAACCCCTTCTTAAAGCTATCTAATGTATCAGCCTGTACCACTGATTCAGGGAGACAATTCCACATCTTCTTCTTCGGAATGGGTGACCTCGTGTCAGCTGGAAAGAGCTACTGGTAAATAAAGCATTAGAGAGATTATTATATGATCCCCTTATATATTTATACATAGTTATCATATCACTCCTTAAGCGCCTCTTCTCCAGCGTGAACATCCCCAATTTGGACAGTCTTTCCTCATAGCTAAGATTTTCCATACCTTTTACCAGCTTAGTTGCCCTTCTCTGTACCCTCTCTAATACAATAATGTCCTGTTTGAGTGATGGAGACCAAAACTGTATGGCATATTCTAGATGGGGCCTTACCAGTACTCTATACAGTGGAAGAATGACCCCCTCCTCCCGTGACTCTATGCCCCTTTTAATACAGCGCAAGACCTTATTTGCCCTTGATGCTGCTGACTGGCATTGCTTGCTACAGCCAAGTTTATCATCTACAAGGACTCCAAGGTCCTTTTCCATAATGGATTTGCCTAGTGCAGTCATTACCCCATTAAGGGTATAAGTGGCTTGGATATTTTTACATCCCAGGTGCAAGACTTTACATTTACATTTATTCATATTCAACTTGAGGTAGTAACCTGGCATCAGAACTGTAGACTGCTTCAGCTATCTTGAACTGCTTCACAATATGCCAACAAGCATGTAAATATTGCGGTGTTGTAAAATGGATACAAATTTGTATATGCAGATGAGATAAGCATTAATTACCTTACAGTTAAACAGCAGATGTATGTACCATCCATAAGTATGTATCTGTAAAATAATCCTTCAAAACTGATACTGTTAAATGTGTTGACATATTAATCTTATTTACTGTTTATTGCATGTTACCTACCTCTGTCTGATTTACTTTTTTTAATAACAACTACCGTATATACTCGAGTATAAGATGAGTTTTTCAGCCCCCAAAATATGCTGAAAAACTCTACCTCGGCTTATACTCGGGTCAAGCGCAAAAACGGTCGCCGGCGTCTAAGAATAGTCGCCGGCGCCTAAGAATAGTCGCCGGCGTCCAAGAATAGTGTCCAAGAATGGTTGCCGGCATCCAAAAACGAGACACCGGCACCTCCATTGGTAGCAGAACCCCTCAATTTTTTGATTGAAACTTACCAGAAGCTGCATTTCTCACACTAGGCTTATACTTGAGTCAATAAGCTTTCCCAGTTTTTGGAGGTAAAATTAGGTACTTCGGCTTATACTCGGGACGGCTTATACTCGAGTATATACGGTATGTGACCTATTGAATGGACTTTAAGTAAAAGTCCTTTATTGAATTCAACTTAAGAATTTAACTAAGTATTTTGGTTTACAGGCAGTGCTTCAGTCAGATCCAGTTAATTGAAATGTTCAACCAAGCTGCATAGCAATATGCTCATCGTTTTAGTTCTTGTAACTGAGAATATAACGACAAGTCAAAACTTGTAATTAATGAAATAGTGATTCTGTAGGCTTCTTAGTTATGTGCGAATTGTGAATAGTGATTTTCTCTGGGGACTCTGGAAAGTGAGTGGCTGATAGCAATAATTTTCTGGCTTGGAAAGGGTGCCTTTTTGTAGGGTTTTCACAAAAATATAAATTCAACATTTCAGCTTTTTATATTGAGTCTCAAAGTTTGCTTGTTAGTTTTACTGATTTATAAACAGGTACTGTCCTGTTTGGAAGATGTATTTTCACTGCTGTGATTCATTCTTTTATGTTTTTCCAACATCATTTGGGATGTAATGAAATGCCGCAATGCTATCTTCGTAGATTTACAGGTCACTTACCATGCCACATCTCTCTCATTGCTGTAAATTAAAAGGACAAAAAAAATTGAAAATGCTTTCAAGTACTGTGCGCTTGTTGAGATTACCTGAATCAATAAGGGCACTGTATCTAATAGAGTCTTTTTATTTCCAAGAGTAAATGCACAAATAAAGTCAGCAGTTGATCTGAATTATCTAAGGCCAGTTCGCCATATTTTACTTAAGAAAAAATGTTTTGGAATTGTTGACCAACAAAGCTGGGTCAAATGTAAGTGGTGCCCAACAGTACTATACAGTACATTACAGAAAGGTTGGAATGGTATGAAATCATTCATTCATTTTTATCCTATTAAATGATAGCCTATTAAAACATGTTGATTCTGTCTTCAAATACCACATTCGTTTTATTTCTAATGATCAACTTTCACATGACCAAAAATGTCGAGACAAAATAAAAGTGAGAGCTCTTTAGCTTTACCTATACTTACTAAAAGAGAACTGAACCCTAAAAATGAATATGTCTTGACATGATATTTTATATGCTGAACTAACTGCACCAGCTTCAGTATCCTTATAACATTAATCATACAGGCCTTCACAGTTGTGCACAGAGGGTTGCCATCTTGGATTTTTTGAGCAATGTCAGTGACACTGCACATGCTCAGTGTGTTCTGGGCAGTTGTTAAGACGCTAAGCTTAGGGGTCATTGCTACAGGGCTGATCATTAAATTCTGATGCAAATTACACTGTGTTTTGAGCTGTCACATGAGAATCTGAATTCATTTCTTAATCAGGTTTGTATCTTGACTTTTATATTGTATATATTAGTAAACTGTTGGTCCCTAAGGCAGCAGCTGACGGCATGTGTAAGGAATCAGCAGAAAAGAAGATGGGGAGCTTCTGGGGGCACATTCGGAGACACCGATCTTCTTAGCTAAAGGGCTGTGGTTGCCTTTGGCTGGTACAAAACACCAAAACATAATGTACAAAATTTCTAGCTACTTCTTTGTTAAACCTTTAACATTAGTATTTTATTGACGATTTTGCAAACTGTTTTATATGAAATATATCATGCGGAGGTACACATCAGTTGTAGTGATGAGCAAAACTTTTCATCAAATTTTGCCACAAAAATTACAACTGTGAAAGAATTTGTCGCACAATTTATGTAACGTCCAAAAAATTTGTCGCCCTTAGACCTTAATACATTTCTGTTTCGCAAATTTTCGGCGAATCGAAATGGGTCAAATTTGCCCATCACGAATCAGTTGTAAATTTAATAAGAAACTTACTTCATTTAAAAGAGGAAGTGTGTGAGTACAGTACTTCCAGCAGAAACCCTGAAACAACAAGTTGTCTAGATTGTATGGCTGAAAAAAGGATTACCGTAGTTAGTTTTTTTTTTTCAAACATTGTCAGATAGTATGTTTGCATTTTTTTGTTTTACATTTAAGGGTCAAAGTGAATTTTCAAATTTCACTTTGAATTTCGAACTAGTTTTTGGGTACTTCGACCATCGAATAGGCCTAAATTCGACTTCGATTCGAATTGAAAATACCATTCGATAATAGAAGTACTGCCTCTTTAAAAAACTTCGACTTCGACACCTTAAACACCATCTTAAACCTGCTGAATTGCTAGTTTAGTCTATGGGGACCTCCTAGAACCTATAGCCAACATTTGGCTAAGTTTTTAGAAGTCGAAGTAAAATCGTTCGACTCGGATTTCATTGTGCGATCGAACAATTTTACTTCGTCTGAAAACGGCCAAATTCGATTAAAAAAAACTTCTACTTCGACTTTCGAAATCGAAGTAATCCAAGACGATGGTCGAATTTCTAAGTATTTTCCACTTTGAAATTCGACCCTTGATAAATATGCCCCGAGTGTTAGTCATCTGCTTTTCCTTATAACCTTTCATAATTGCTTTATACAACCTCTCTATTAAGTTATCTACTGCTAACCAACAAAGTAATAATGATTAGCGATGGGCAAATAAATTCGCCAGCCGCGAATTCGCTGCGAATTTCCGCGTTTCGCCCCCGCAAATAAAATTGCAAAACTCCCATGCTAATTCACCGTGAAAAATTTGCCGCTGTTGAAAAAATTTGGACGTGCGTCGGAAAAGTCGCTCATTTCAGTGTTTTTGTTTGTTACAGTCAGGCAAAACAGAAAAGCTCAAGCAATTCCAGTTCATGATGTACGACCAACTGCTGTCTGGTACCTTGCCAATAGATGAGTTAAAAGAGCTGAAACAGAAAGTCACATCAAAAATTGATTATGGCAGTATTGAAGTATGATATATTTGTTACTGTCTATGTGCCAATCACAAGTATTAGTATATATAGATTGAAAGTCCCTTGATATACCCTGAGCTGTGCTTATGATCATGGAACTTTTTGGGGCACATTTATTAAAGTTTGAATTTCGAATTCATGTGAGGTTTTTTAAACTCTATTAAATTTGATAATACTTGAAATTCGAATGGGGGGTTATTTATGAAAAAAAAAAAACAAATATCTGAAACTCGGACGAATATTCCTGACCCGAAAACTCAAATCGAATTCTATTAAAATTCGACTAAACTCGATTCAAGTTTTTTCTCCGGAAAAAAACTTCAGGAAGGTTACTAACAGCATAAAAATGGTCACTTGAACTCTCCCATTGACTTATACATGAGCTTGGCAGGTTTTAGGTGGCGAATAGTCGAATTCGAGTTCTTAAAGGGCCAGAGTATGATAAATCTTGAAATTCGACTTTGAATTAAAACTCGAATCGAGTTTGGATAATTCACAATTCAAATTTGAGAGTTTTGACCATAAAAAAAATTTGAATTCGAATTTTCAATTCAACCCTTAATAAATCTGCCCCTAAACGACTGGTAGTTTCCATACAGGCCTCAGTAGAGTGGCTGTGTCTGCTGTACACTTTTTGGAGTGCTTGTGTGTCTTTCTAATTCAGAATGAATATTTGGAAATGGCTGTAAATCATTTTGAGATGTATCAGTTATAATCAATGCTAACATTGCTGCAAGACAACTTCTTGTTGAACAGTAACCACATAGTTTAACAAATGCTCAGATCATTTATATAAATAATGAAGGATAATAACAGCTTGGCATTTTGAATGCTTTTTCAACCCCAAACTTTACCATGGCAATAGACTGCATCCCAATTTAGTAAATACCATCTTAGATGGCAGTATACAGGTTAAGTATGCCTTATCAAGAAACCTGTTATCCAGAAAGCTCTAAATTTTGGGAAGGTTATCTCCCATAAGGGCAAATTCACCAAATTGCAAAGTGGCTAACACTGGTGAAAATTCGCCAGTGTGATGTAATTTTGCCTCTTCGCCGATTTACTAAGGGTCCCTGGCTTAAATATTATCGCTAGCTCAACTTTGCAAGCGTTCGGTACCCTGGACGCAACTTCGGATTTTCGTGAATTAGCCTTATCCTGGTGAATCTAAGCCTGGCGAAGTGTTGCGACGTCAGCAAAGCCATCTCTGGCGCAATTTCTGAGGTAAGTAAATTTGCCCCATAGACTTCATTTTAATCAGCCTTTATAAAAAAAAAAAAAAAAATTATATATATATATATATATATATATATATATATTCATGTAGAAAGCTGACGCACACTGGGATTTATCAAAAATAAAACTTATTTTATTGGATCGACGTTTCGGTCCACACACGGACCTATATATTTCTTTTTTTTCTGTAAAAAATAAAACAGTACCTTCTAATCGATCCCAGCTAAGGTACAATTAATCCTCATTGGAAGCAAAACAATCCTTTAGGGTTTATTTAATTTTTTATGATTTTAAGTAGACAAGGTAAAGGGATATAAATTATGAACCCATTATTCAGTCAACCCCTTATCCAGAGAACCTCAAGTCCCAAGCATTCTGGATTACAGGTCCCACACCAGTATTTTATTATTTGCCTTCTGTCTGATTTTATTTAAAATGTGTGATTCATAGAAAGTATTTTGATAATCTAAGCCTGCATGCTTTGTCCTAGCCTGTGGCTTAATAATAATAATAATAATAATAATAACAATAATGATATACCAACAGATTATGTTTGCTCCTATACATATTATTTTTCATTCATTTTTGTTTGTGTGCAGCCTGGTTAAACAAGGTTTTAATCTCTTCATACCTAACATAGTTATTATTACAGAATAATAACTGTTTTGTTCATATCTGTTGAATGATTCTAGGTCTCAGAAATATTGACTTGCTCTGTACATTTCAGTTACATCTGTCTGATGTTATTTGCAGATTCATTTTTTCAGAATGTTTTTATCTCTTTAAAATGTTCATGAACGTGGGAAGAGATGACGATGGGAACATTTTAAGTGATCAGTTTGTTTCAGGCACACAATGAAGCCACAGAGAAAATAACAGAATGTAAAAAGGAAGAAATGGTATCTTGTATTTGCTGTTATATATGCAAGTGCTTAATGGCTATTTGCAGTAACACTAGTAATACAATTACAATTAATTACATTTTGTATTGTCAGGCTCTGCTGCATGAAATCTATCCTGCTATCTGGTTGCAAAGGCTTAATTCCCCTAACAAGCAGGCAGCAGTTCAGAAGTAAGGATGGATGATGTATAGTAGTGGCCTTGAATAGAAATAGTCTTACTTTTCACAGTCCATGACCCTGGCAACCAGACGAAATTCAGCCTGGTATGAAGCAGAATATGAAGGTGGCTAGTTCAAGAACCATACAAAATAAAAAGTCAAGTCTTTAACTGAAAAGCCTTAGATTATGTCTATCTAGAGCATTGATCCCCAACCAGTGGCTTATGAGCAACATGTTGCTCTCTAACCCCTTGGATGTTGCTCCCAGTGGCCTCAAAGCAGGGGCGATCCTGGCCCCTTCGCCGCCTGAGGCAACAGCAGTTGCTGCTGCCCCCCCTCCCCTGGAAATTCGCTCTTAAAGTACCAGGAGCAGCATTTTTGCTGCCCCTGGTACCTAGTGGGGCGCTGCCGCCTGAGGCAACAGCCTCAACTTGCCTCATTGGCGAAGCACCCCTGGCTTCAAGGCAGGTGCTTATTTTTGAATTCCAGGCTTGGAGGTAAGTTTTAGTTGTATAAAAAACAGATGAAGTGCCAAACAGAGCCTTAATGTATGTTGACAATCCACATAGGGGCTGCTAAATAGCCAATCACAGCCCTTATTTGGCACCCCATGAACATTTTTCAGGCTAGTGTTGCTCCCCAACTCCTTTTACTTCTGAATGTTGCGCACAGGTTCTAAAGGTTGGGGATCCCTGATCTAGAGCATACTAAAAGTTACATTAAAGTCACCCGTACTATTTCCAGTCTATTATATTTTTTATATCCGATGCTCATACAACCACAGAACGAGTGAACTTCCATATGATATCAGAGAATAGGTTTTAAGAGGCCAGATTAATGAACAGCTACCTACAGGTAAGCTGTAGCTGTTGGTGGTCACAGTTATCTTTTCGAAATCTCAGCATTTATTAGAAACATAAAATGTTTTGAACTGGGGCTAGCAGCAATAGAGTCTATATATATACAATGGTGAAGAAACCGCGCTTTCGACGAAAATGGTATTCGAGCAGCACCTATAGTATGTGGGTCCACTGGTCCATGTGTGAATTAAAAAAGTCAGGGGGGTAGGTGTGCTAGACAACAGTGTTTCGATCTCTAAATCTGAAAAGAAAAAGCAATCCCAATAGTGCAACAGACCTCAATGTTTTAGTATGCAGAACTACTCACAAAAGCCTTGAAGTTAGCGTGCCTGTGTGTGATAGGACTTTATCCTGAACTTGCGTTGTGTATGGTTGTGCCTATAGGGAAGAAGCTACAATAGTGCAGTATTGTCGGTCTAATTTTAAACGGCAGATTACTGTCCACGCTTGCGGTGGATGCGCATATAAGTATCACCAGTCCGATTCTTAAGTTGTCATTCTCAGCGTTGTATTCATTCAGATGCGCTGGGCTTCGGAGCAGCTCTTTTGGTTGGAGACAGCGGGTGCCGGTTTTGCTGCTTACGTCTCTGTTGGAGAGCGCTTCCAGCCATTGGGGTCTTTTCTTCGCGTGGAACGCCAATAGTTTTATATAAAACTCACACTAATTTTCTTTAATTAGAATGCTCGGGATCTGGGGGTATCTAATGGATCTTTCCGTAATTTGAATCTTCATCCCTTAAGACTACTAGAAAATCATGTAAACATTAAAGGGGTTGTTTATCAAAGTCTGAATTTATCTCAATATTATCTGCTACAAACTCCGATCAAATCCGTTTGGGTTTTTTATGCTTATTTATTATTACATTTTTCAGAAAATTTGCTTTGCGAGAAAAAAATCAGTTATTTTTTCGTGATTTTTGCATACGGAGTTTAGTAAATAACCCCAATAGGCTGTTTTTCCTTCCAATAAGAATTAATTATATCTTCCTTGGGATCAAGTACAAGCTACTGTTTTATTATTACAGAGAAAAAGGAAATCATTTTTAAAAATGTGGATTATTTAATTATAATGGAGTCTATCGGAGACAGCCTCTCTTTAATTCGGAACTTTCTGGATAACGGGTTTCTGGATAACGAATCCCATACCTGTACATGAATGCATATGAGTAAAATCTGTGAAGAAGTGCAATATGACACTGGTAACAGAACTGACTAACATTATATAAAAGACATTTGTTATGTTCCCGAGCCATCACTGAACAATGCAGGTGATACATCCTAGTTGAGTCAATAGAGCTGGACACAAGAATCTTTAAAAGCCTTGGAAGCAACAAAACCTTTTGGGTTTTTTCAATGACACTCCATAATACACAATGCTTGTGTTATAACCACTGCGTTGTATAAATCTATTTAAATACAGTCTATTACCTTTTTATATAATAAATGGAATGATCATTATTAACTTTCAGTTGCTGTGAGATATGAAAATGCAATGTCAAAATAATTCATATAGTAATTTGTCATGTAATTAAGTTTGTAATATACATCATTTTGTTCAAAGGCTCAAAATGAATTCATGCTAAATGACCAGTTCTCTCCCACCCACAGCCTCTATGTTTTTGTGCGGAACTTTGTGAGCAGAATAGAGGCAGATGCCAAACTATTTATGTCTTTATAGATCCACTGAAGCAAAACATTATAAGGTAAGACTGTTTAAAGACTTGCGGTGCTGCAAATGTTTTTAGAATTCCATAGAAACTTAAAGCAAATTTAGAAGGAACATTGTACTTCTTTATTGATATGATGCAATTTAATTTTATCTATGTTTTATATCTTCTGTTGAGTCTTCCAAGCCTAAGGCACAAAAAGGGTCTTTGAATGTCAATAAACTCTATAAACTGTATTCTAAATCCCTTAAAAGGGACCTGTCATTCAGACATAAAAAAAAACAGTATTAAAAGTATATAAAAGTCCTTATCAAGCTAAACATGAAACTCAATTTTTTTAATTAAAACATCCATGCCTGTTTTAAATTGTGAGACTGAGTATTAGGTCCCCAAATCTGGCACAAAAACAAGATTTTGGTATAACGCAAAACTTGCACAATATTCACATAATGGCACCTGCCTGCTGGCTGTGATTGTGAATTCCAAGACTGAAGGAAACATTTAAATAATTTATATTATGTAGGTAATGTTTCTTTTGGCCGTGTGCATGATATCCATTCTATTCTTCCAGAAAAAAAAGTATAAAGCTAGCATAGACCCGCAAAAGTTCTCATCAACACAAAATATTCTGTTACAAGCCGAACTCTAAATGGCCTTGCCCATCAGGCTTTTATCAAAAAGAACTACAAAATAAAGGGTGCAATTGGCAAAATGGAAGAAGTGTAAAGATTGTACATGTTCTGTAGTTGTGGGGCAGCTAACACATCATTAAATTGCTGAAGACACTTCTCAACACTGTTTAATGCTTCTGAGGCGGGACATCGAAAGGCAGGTTAAGATATTTCAAAAGTGTCTGCCTGAAGTTATCCTGACGGGTGTTAAAAGAAACATTCAAAATATCAAAGGGGTTGATGAAAATATCCTACACTTACTCACTGATATGTAACAGGGCACAGTAAGATATAGCAAAAGATCCAATGCATCACAGGGATAAATTTAACTAGGGCAACTTTCACTATTTAATATATCTTATTATTATTAACATGTATTTATATAGTGCCAACATATTGTGTAGCACTGAAAAGTAAATGTGATTATACAACTAAATCACATGAATTCTATGCATAGAACATATGAAGTTACATACATCACAATCAATACCGGTACAAAAGGTGAGGAAGGACCTATGCAAAAGAGCATACACTCTAAAGGGAATGGAGAAATACACAAGGTGTGGGATGGGCAAGATCAAATTAAATGGGTGAGAAATGTGGTACTGTATGTGGCGTTGCGTTTAGTAGTTAAGCAGAGTGAGGGTAGGCTTCTCCAAAGAAGTGCGTTTTAAGAGATTTCTTGAAGGCAGAAAAGTTGGGAGAAAGTCGGACAGACCGTGGGAGAGAGTTCCAGAGGAGGGGTGCAGCCCTTGCAAAGTCTTGAATGCGAGCATGTGAGGAGGCAATGAGAGAAGAGTTGAGTAGCAGGTCAGTAGAGGAGCGTAGTAAGCCGTTGGGTGAGTATATAGAGATGAGTTCAGGGATGTAGGGTGGGGCAGAGTTATGAAGTGCTTTGAATGTCAGGGTCATTCATTTGAATTTGATTCTGAAAGCTAGCGGAAGCCAGTGCAGGGATTGACAGAATGGAGTGGCAGAGGAGGAGCGGTTGCTGAGGTGTATGATCCTCGCAGCAGTGTTCATTATGTACTGGAGAGGTGACAGTCTCTGGAGGGGAAGGCCAATTAAAAGAGAGAATGCAGAATGCATTTTTTTTTTCCATCAACATATTATGATTGCTTGAGATTTACTATCTTAAGTGTAAGGTGTGATTTTTGAATAATTTAATTATGTCACCAAGTGAGAATTTTTAACCGTATTCATTTGTGCGTTCCTGTATGCGGCAGTCACACATTCTATGCTGAAGTTTCCTGCTAATTCATATTTAGTACAAGTGATATACCTATGCAGACATTTTCTTAAATGTACATGTTTGGTTCTCTGTAGCTACGTTGATGCAAAGCTATAACTTGCCATTTTCCCATGAGCCAAAAAATGGCAGTTCTTTTTTCCCCCCCTGCTGACTTCTTGTAAAGGTTTATAACTCTACAGAAGGGTTGTGACTATCCAGAAACACTGGGTACAGTGGAAGACCGAAACTGAATTTTGAATCTTTAGTAGAAGCTACAAAAAGCAAAGCAAGAAGAAATAGTCACACATCTACGACTAACAAAAATAATGGGCAGTAAATTGTGAGTTTGTGTTTTTCTTTCTAATCATCCAAGTCTTCTCTAACCTGACTGTATATAGGCCTTTAACGTTTTTGGAGGTTCCCTCCATCAGATTCTGCTGCCCAGATTCTACTGTTATTTTTGTCCATCCTATTGGAGGATCATAATGCCCCAGCCCAGGGCAGAAAGATGTGCAACTTTGCACTGAAGATGTTTGGCTGTCAGAGGCCCATGATACTAATGGGGTGGAGGATAGGAATGGAAGGAATGAAACAAAAAATGCTTTGTCTCTTTATTTAGTAATACTAACCTCATCCTTATAGCTTGTTAGTGCATCATCAGTATCACTTTGATATTTCTATTATACAAATAATAAAATGAGTAATTCATGGAATAGTGTCACATATTGTTGCTTAAGACTGTCCCATAATATAACTAGTGTCCCAGAGTGTCAGTATAGGTGCATTTGTGCAGTAAGTAGAATTGATTGCAGCTGATCCAGTGTTTGGTATTTGTACAGTTTGTGCTGCATTCAGCAGATGTTATTTTTTTACACTTTTTTAATTAGAATTTTAGCCTACAAGCATTTCGTTCCTAAAGTTCTTTTTCTTTACGTTGGCTGTTACAGCATAACATAAAATAAAATTACTCTGAGAATAAGAAGTGACAGTTTAGACCCATTAGCAGAGAAACTGCATTGTCTTACTGAGTATACTTAGAGTTTGTTTAGTAGTGCAATATCTTTAGTGAAGTAAGAACAAAGACAGCAGATTTAATGGCACTATAATGAATAAAGTGTCATGCTTGATTTGTTTAAGTAACTAAAGGTGGTTTCCAAACTCTTGTAGCAAAAACGCTGAGACTTTGTCAATTTTTTTTTTAAAATAGTAACAGAGAAAAAAGTTAAAAAAGGCATGATTTCAGCATGATTGCCATAATAGACATATCGAACCCCAAGGTAATAAGGGAAGCAGAATTGCTGACTTAAATAACTGGAAGTCTGCTAATGTAGACAAAATGTAGATATTAATGGATATTTTTTCACACAAGGGTTTATGACTGAAATTCATCACCTTGACTGTCTCATAAGGTTTTGTAAGTGAAGCACAGTAGACAGAAAAAGCATTTGCACAGCAAATTATGAACTAAAATATATGCATGCTTTGATATTTGCTAATAAATCAAAAAGGACTCGACAGAAGATGTCTGTCCATCAGATGGAACATTGAATGCAGTGGAGCTACATTTCTAAAATAAAGATAATATTATTTAATTTGGAAAACACTGTCTACTTGCATAGAAAAGGGTTTTTTCCCCAAATGCTTCCTTTATGCAACAAGGATTTAAAGGAAGAACTGCCCAACAGAGAATTAGATTGGGATCTTCTTCAGCCCATGGCCACCACAGTCCTATCACTGTAAAGATATGAAAAGATGTCCCCATTAGCTCAGTTTTTTGTTGATTCACTGCATATACTCTGGGCTGTTACCTGTGCATTGGAACTAACTGACAATATACAGTATATATTGAATACAAAAATAATAATACAAGACTGAATAAACTTAAGCTAAACATTACATGGTGCAGCACATTTACTGGGGAGACTTTAAAGGGAAGGAATATCTCCTTGTGAGACAGAGCAAATGTGGAGAATAACAGGGGCTGTGTTCACTGAGGCTGAAAAGCCAGTGTATGTTTTTGGAATTGATGAGTAATTACCCGCAACAAAGCGGTGAGGCTACAAGTGAATTTCTGTCCAGGAAGTATAAACAGGAAGGGATGCAGATGAGAAAGCTGAGGAGGCAAAAAGTAAAGTTAGTGAGTGAAATAATTTTCTTTGTTTGATTTAATTTGCCTTTTTAGTGGTTGAGACATGATACAAAGAAAAGGTATCTTAGATATTCAAACTGCCAGCTGACCAGCCTGCTCTGGTATCAGAAGAACAAACTTTTGCTTGTTTGTTGCATGCAGTGTGAAACTGAAAACATACAGTACTTACTTTGTGAAAAAAACGCTGTTGTGAATAAAACACAGGCAAATACTTGCTTAAAGTTACAATGGGTGCTGCTGTTTTTTGTTTGAAGAAGGTATTCCCACATATGCCATTTAAATGGATTTTAACAATGACAGCATAGATACCAGTGCTCAGAGTTCTTTTTTAAGCTACATAACTATGCATGTGATTTTAATTTCATAATTAATAATGATTTCAAATCCTTTTTATATTTTTATATTTTTAACAATGAAAATTATTTGGTGAGGTGGGGAAGCAAAGGCTTTCCAAAAGAGTTAGATTTGCTGAACAATCTGAAGGTTGTTTTCACGGTAAGAAGCATCCTTTTAAAAACATAAAACTGTTAACAACATTGATCTCTGTTCTGGCTATTATTTTACTTTGTTCTAGTTGTTTTCCTGTTATGAAACTGTTTCGCAAGGATTACTACACTGAAAGTTATTTAAATTGATGAAGTGCTTGATCCATGCAGGCTTCCATCAATAAGTGGGCTGGCTGATGGGTGGGCTGACTGATTTATGATAAGCCTAATTGAAAACTAAGGGACTGATTTAATCGCAGTAATGATGGGTTTGAGGCAACTATGAAGACAGTGTTACTAATTGTAATTGAATTGTAGTATGTTGCCTTTATCCAGGAAAGTTTACAGAATCATATTTAAATGAGGAGTTATTAACAAGTCAATGCTGGCAACTGATGGAAGAAGTTGACTTGAAACTTACCTGACACTGCAATTGTTACAAATAAAAAAAAAACCTCAAGGCTTTGCAAAAATAGTCAGCATACTTCTACCAACTGGCAGGATCTAAATCTATATAGATTTATATATTTTATACATAGATTTCTAATATTACAGAGTGATTGCTTTCTTGTTGAAATAGAATGCTAATAACAATGACCTTATATTCATGTAACCCCTTTTTGGCCACCCCCTGTGCCAAAGGTTATACATCATACCATTTCTTACCAATTACAGGCCCTGAGTCCCCTTTGCTAGGAGAAAGGGTACTGGGAAAACTCTTCTCTGGCAGTGCCTCCACCTAATGGGATCTGGGAATACACCTGCGGGTGGCCCCATTAGGAAAACATTCAATACACACACTTGCTTCATAAAAATATTAACTTTAAACAATAAAGTGTAGATTAAAGGGGGAATAAACTGTAAAATTACACATATGCCTTTAAAAGCATGACCCACTACCCTGGTGACCCTGTGCCCGTCCTATCCTGGTAATTCCCTACCAGGCACTGGTCCTGCACTACTCCTTTGGTGACAAAGAGTCTCTGTCCCTTTTCCCAACAAGAGCACAAATGGTCCAGGTAGCTCTATTTTCCCAAGTACCTTTCCCGATGGACAAGGTACTGGCTCCCACATGGCAGGCACACAAACAGCCTGTGACACAATAGAAACCCCCACTGGATCCTTTCCCTTTCCTCTACTCTCCCCAGACAGACTCACCCGAGGGCTCACACACAGAGCGGAAACAGGCACCCACAGCGATGAGAATCTTTATCCAAGAAATGCAGCTTTTATGAATCCATAGCTGAACTGTAGCTCCCAGCACTGTCTATAGCACAAGCAATTTCCACATTCAGTTTTTGAACTCAGGAGCTCCAGACCCTCCTGATCGAGCTCCCAGGCATCGGGTCGCCTACCCCAGCCTCAGAGGCCTCCTGCCTCTACATCTTGGCTGCTGAATTCACTCTCTCCTCCAAGAAGTGACATCCAGCAGTAAGATAGCTGAAATCTGTAATGGCTGTCCGAGCACATGGCTCTCCATTTTTATAGTAAGGTGGTGCAGCAGCGACACCTTGTGGTATCCTCCGTTATCTGTCATGCTGCACCCACAATGCTCTGGCCCCAGCCCCTGGGAAACCCCATAGCTCAGCCATGTGGCTCTCTGTAGTGAATCAACCATTCGGGTCCCTACATTCACATGCTCACAAAACCAACGACTGAAAGTCTAAAATGCTATAATATGTTTTTGGTAATATGTTATATATAAAACAGATTGTTCTAAAAACATTTTTGGAGTATAATTTTAATTTTGCATCATATCATTTGATATGTATTAGTTTCCATGCAAACATAAAAATTTCAGCAGTTTTATTCTTTCCTTTTTACTGGTTTCTTGCCAAATTCAACAAGGATCTTAATAGCGAGAAAATGTACCTAGTGTGTCAGATAGCTAGGATTGGTAGAATAGACTTGAAAGACAGCAACCTGAAAAAGTACACTAAGGGGGTTATTTACTAAACTATGAATGTAGAAAATCCGAAAAATTCGTTTTTCAGAATTTATTATACCCCGGGAAAGGAAAAAGTCTGAATCCAAAAATCCGTCATCTCAGACCTGCGGAGGTTGCTTATAAGTAAGAGGAGTCCCAAAGATTTTTTGATCTGAGCTTGGTTTTGTGCAATAATCTGAAGTTTTCCAAAAAATTCATAAAATTTGGATTTTTTCCCACAAACAATATTTTTGGGAAATTGTGTTGATAAATATGATGAAAAACCCCGTATGGATTTAGTCCGAGTTTCTTTCAGATAATATTGAGATAAATTTGGACTTTGATAAATGGACCCCCAAAATTTAAGAAGAGCTTTTGAAGCAGCAGGTACTAAGGCAAACTCATTCATAAGAGTTAGGCACAACTGATAAAAGTGAGCTTGATACTGCATAATTGCTGTTTGTATGATCATGGAGCATGTAAGCAGATGACATGTCCCTCCCAGTTTAATAGTTATTTCAAATAGTTTACGTAGTATTGCTCCTCTAAGGTTCAGTGATATATGGGAAATGAAAATGGGTTAAACACCTTAGACTATAATGAGGGAAAGTTGTGCTCAACACTACTTTTTAAAACCATTAGGCAGGGGTGCAATGAGGCTGTGACCACAAAATACATATAGACAAATACAGGAGTCCTCTCTATTTTTTTTTCATTCTGCAAATAAATAATTTTGGGGGTTGATATCCCCTTCAGGGATTTCTTTAAAAGTTCCTAATAGTCAGCCTTTAAAGGGCATGTAAAGGCAAAAACATAAAATCCCATTTTTACTTTCTTTAATGAAAAAGAAACCTATCTCCAATATACTTTAATTAAAAAATGTGTACCGTTTTAATAAGAAACCTGACTGTATGCAGTGAAATTCTCCCTTCATTTGGTGCTGTGGATAGGAATTGTCAGACGGTCCCTTACTGCTCTGCAGGGAAACAATCATACTTATGAACAGCAGGGGGAGCCCCCGCCTTACTTCCCAGCCATGCAGAACTCGAGCAGCTTTGTTTTTATTCCTGTAGAGCAGTCCGCAACTGTGTAGAGATTTGTATTGGATTTTATTTTTGCCTTTACATCCCCTTTACTGTTTCCAGCTCCAGCTGCAAGGACAAAGATCATGGAGCCAGAGTTAAACAGATAAACTGGGATTCTATTTGGAGGATTATTTTGCTGCAGCCACTGGTTCTGCAGAACTGGAGAAAGTTTGCATTAAACAATACAAAAACTATAAAATCCACATTAGATTACATGAGAACACAGGACCCAGTGCAGTCTGCATATTCTGATTATTAATCAGTCTTGCTGTATCGGCTGCTGGCAGATATTATTTGACTAGTGCTGTTTTGATAATTTATGACGATACCTAAGCAGCCCAGACCACACTGAGCATGTGCACTTGGTCTTGCAAAGATATTTAACAAAGTTACAAGATGGTGACCCCCCGTTGCCAACTTTGAAAGCATAAATCATTTGTTTTATTAGGCTTGTGGTGCAGTAAGTTCATGTTTATGTTTAATATACAAAATACAGCATTTCTAGCCTTATTCTATTTTAGACTGTATTTCCCCTTTAAGGCAACTTGTATTTAATTTTTCTAAATATTTTAAATGCTTAGAATTTGTTTTTCAGGGTAAGTTTATTGCGGTCCTTTCACCGATTTTGGATCAATAAAGCAAACCCTGATATACACAAAGAAACACGATTCTTAAAACAAATGTATGTAAAACATTCACTAAGGCAACAGAGAATATTGGATGTAATGTTGTATTTAGATTTTTCTACCTATCATCAAAAACATTTGAATTTGTTCCCTCTTTATGCTTCCTTTCAAATTTTGTAATGTACTTTTATTGTTTCAGTAGCTTTTTCAGTGCAGCATGTGTTTAGCATCAGTTTTAAAAATATATTATGGTTTATTCCTGTAAGTGCCTGAAAGCAAGCAGTTGATTTGCTCTGCTATACTGTAATCTATAGGTCTGCACAGAAAATGTGGCAAAAGTGCTTTGAAAGTGAGGAAGGAAATTGCTTGTCCTTTTAATGAGTGTAGAGAAACCATGGTTTCTGCTTTGCCTGCCAACTACGCCAACTGTTAGAAGACAGAGAAAATTACCAAGAGCAAATGTAACTGCATGCACAGGGTCACAGAATGCTATAACATGCTTTTATCAGATGTTCCCTTTATCTAACTATGAACTTGTTCTGCCAGAGTGAATTGCTGTGTCTAGCTGTCTATAGAAAACTGACTAGATATTAAAAGGAAATGAAGACTAAACAGTTGAAAAGCCAAGTCAGTACTTCAGTATTAATGATAATACTGGCCTGAATAATAATCATAAACAGAAGAATATGTCTTCACAGAGACCTCCTGCTAAAACATTCCATTTTCTTTTAAAGGGAAAAATTTTCTTTCTTAAAAACACAGATATTTCTTTTAAAAACACAGATAGTATTTATCCTTCTCCTTCCAAATGGCTCCAGTGCTGCTTCATTTTTCCAATTAGATTAACATAACTTCTCTTGACCCTCCTCCTGAACTCTCATCCCCTGTAAACCCATACTGAATGACTTCATGTCAATGGATTGCTTCTGAAGATACTATTCCCACATTCAAGCACTTATACTCATCATCTCTATTCCTGGGGTCCCCAATCCTGACCTCCAGAAAGCAGCCAAGGTTCTAATTTTCCCACATCACACACCCATATATATTTTCTCCTTGGGTCTTCTACAACTAATAGTACCCCTACACAAAACCTCTTGTCCTGTATTGAAAAATACTTAAACTTTTAACATACCTTATTCTATTCGCTTCCTAGATCTTCATATCTCACACCTGTTGTTCCTTCCTCAGTCTTTGGTAGCAATATTATACTTTCTCTAACCGCACCACTCCCAATTCATCCTTCCCTCAACTTGGTGTGTCCCTTCCTCTACCCTCTGTCTTCGGGAACTTCCACATTGCACCTTTACTTTCTCATGCCTTCATAGAACATCTTTGGGTTTTTTTCTGCCTCAGAACTGCCAACATACCTCCATTTCCCTTATTCTACTTATCTAGTCCCCCTTTTCTCATCCACTGTACTTTTTCACAGCACTTCCATTTCTCATTGTCCAAACTTGAGTAAGTAAATAATTTGCGTTCTGAATACCCCAAATTTATTGCTTGCACAAATATATAGCAGAGTGCAATGCAATGCTAATAAATGATGCATGTGATATTTTTTTCAAACACTTTTCATACAGGTTTGTGGGTGACAGTAAAAATGCTTGTATGTGATTCTGTACAAATTTGTAAGGATTATCCACATCTCTCATCTCAACATCAAACAACAGTGGTTGCTAGGAAGTTGGGATTTTCTGAGATAATTATGCCAGGTAAAAACAAAGAGTGCAAAGCTTTACCTTATATGTTTTTAATAATACATTTAAAAAAAGTGAATTTACTTTTGTTTAGTTGTACAGGTATGGGACCTGTTATCCAGAATGCTCGGGACCTGTGGTAACGGATCTTTCTGTAATTTGGGTCTTCATGCCTTGTCTACTAGAAATTCATTTAAACATTAAATAAGCCCAATAGGCTGGTTTTGCTTCCAATAAGGAATAATTATATCTTAGTTGAGATCAAGTACAAAGTACTATAATTACAGAGAAAAAGGAAATCATTTTTAAAAATTTGGATTATTTGGATAAAATGGAGTCTATGGGGCAAATTCACTAAGCGTCGAAGTGCCTAACGGTAGCGTCAATTCGCTAGCGTTGGGTATTTTTGTTACTTCGCAAATTCACTAACGGACGCTGGCGTAACTTCGCTAGTGTAACTTCGCACCCTTACGCCTGGCGAATTTGCGCAACGGACATAACTACGCAAATTCACTAACGCGCGCATTGTTCTGAACGCTACCTTTTACACTAGACTTCCTTCGCCCCCTCAGACCAGGCGAAGCGCAATAGAGTAGATAGGGATTGCTTCAAAAAAAGTTAAAACTTTTTCTAAGTCCCAAAAAACGCTGGCGTTTTTTCTATATTATGGGTGATAGGCTGAAAAAGATTTTTTTGGGGGCTCCCCTCCTTCCCCCCTACATTTCCTAACTCATGGCAACTTAACTATACAGTGGGCAAATGTGTAGGGCAAAATAAAAATTTAATTTGATGTTTTGAAGGTTTCCCAGACATTTGTAGTGCTGCTACATATTCCTCCACTGAAATTTGAATTTGGCGCCGTATGCAAATTAACCATCGCTAGCGTAACTTCGCTTCGTTTAGCGAATCAACGCTAGCGCAACTTCGCAACCTTACGCTACCCCTGAGCGCAACTTCGGATTTTAGTGAATTTGCGGAGCGCTGGCAAAACTACGCCTGGCGAAGTGCGGCGAAGTGGACACCAGCGCAACTACAAATCTTAGTGAATGTCCCACTTAGGGAGACAGCCATTCTGTAATTCGGAGCTTTCTGGATATCAGGTTTCCGGATAAGGGATCCTATACCTGGAGTTCATAAAAAATCCCTTGTTATTTATTACCTTTATTCATGAAAATTGTAAACCAAGTTGTGATTAAACACTTGATGCTAACAAACTCCTAGGCAAAGAATAGTCTGCTTGATTTCCATTCAAAGCATAGAAGCCCATATAATATTTCTTATAATATTATTTAATAATGTTTTTTTAATATTTCACATGCTGATGTGGCACTAAGTTTTAATTTTCTAAGAGGGTCTACAAAGCATTAGTGATGCCCTACTCCCGTACTTTATGAAATATGATATGGTATCTGCCACTGAACAAGGAAAACAGAGCTTGGACAAAAACAGGGACATTTAAAAACAAAAACATCACGGTATTCATGTTATATTGGCACCCTTTGTAATTTTTATACCAGTCTGATATTTACAGAGAATTCAGATTAGTCTCTAATGGTAAATTTGAAAGAAAATGACCTATGACATTTTTTAAGTAAACACTTAGAACTTAGAAACTTGTTACTCCATTGTCAACTCTTAAAGTATCCCACACTCAATGCCCAGACTAGTACTTGCATTACAATAAACACTAAATATAGCCTCTTGTTAAAATGACAAATATTTTAGCTTTCTAGAGCCTCCTTTATAATATTCTAGTGTTAATAACCAGACAAGAGCCTGCATAAAATGTAATGCAAGCCATAAATCAAAACAATTTTGAATATTCCATACTGAATTCTCAGGCTAAAACAGGGGGCTGTTGTTTAGGATTCCGCATGAAAACTTCACGATTTCCAAGTTCGTCTGAAGGAAGGTCACATGATTTTAAAGTGATACTGACACTAAAAAATTAATATTCAAAATATTAATGTACATTAAAAGTTACCTACAGCACGGGGCAGACGTATCAAGGGTCGAATATCGAGGGTTAATTAACCCTCGATATTCGACTGCCGAATTAAAGTCCTTCGACTTCGAATATCGAAGTTGAAGGATTTTGCACAATTCCTTCGATCGAAGGAATAATCGTTTGATCGAACGATTAAATCCTTCGAATCGAACGATTCGAAGGATTTTAATCCATCGATCGAAGGATAATCCTTCAATCAGAAAAACCTTAGAAAGCCTATGGGGACCTTCCCCATAGGCTAACATTGGCCTCGGTAGGTTTTAGGTGGCGAACTAGGGGGTCGAAGAAATTTTTAAAGAGACAGTACTTCGATTATCGAATGGTCGAATATTCAAACGATTTTTAGTCGAAGGTCGAAGTAGCCAATTCGATGGTCGAAGTAGCCAAAAAAACCATTCGAAAATCTAATTTTTTCCCCCTCTATTTTCCTCTATTCCTTCACTCGAGCTTAGTGAATGGGCCCCCACATGTTAGTCGTTTTTGACTGATAGTGCTTTTGTAAGTAATTGTTACTTGAAGTTCCTAACCCTGACTGTTTTGCCAACCTGACTGTCCCTTCCCAACATGTCGGTTATGTTTCTAATGCCAACAGACTGCTGAAGCTCAAATATGGCAGCAGCCTCAGAGAGGAACATGGGGGATGAGATGGGCAATGTAAAAGCATCTGTAAATATTTTTTATGTCAAAATTATAAATAGCATGCGAAGACAATATTATAATAGATGTAATAAAAGGTTTTTATTTCTGGTGTCAGTATCTCTTTAAGGATTTGGATTGGGTTAGTCCAGGCACATCGATTTTTCGTAGTCCTGCTGAAAAAGGCTAAATAGCAGATAAATCTTGTATTTGATGCATCCCTAGTGCATATATTCTTTCTCTTTCATTTAGTTATGTTTAGTTAAATGTAGAACTTATAATTCAAAGTCCCTTAATGCAGTTTTGCATCCATATATTGAAACTCTAGTTGGAAGTAGCTTTTTAGCAAATGTTCCTGCTTCCTTAAACCATTGTTATAACTTAAATTCAATTGGCTTTTGGTTTATTCCTGCATGTTTTACATTTCTTGTATGAATACAGTATATACATCTGTTTTGATGAGGTACCGGCCTATGCAATTAGCATACATCCCAGCTTTGACCAACTCATGGGATTGTACAGGTTGAATTCCATGACCATCAAGGGTTTATTCACAAGAGACATATATAAATATGGATATCACCTCTTGGAATTTTCTTTAATATGCAGTTTGTGTGTGTTGATATTAATTCAAATTACTAACATGAAGGGAATTAAACACAGGACCATTGGGCTTACAGGTAAGGAATGTGCAAAACAGAAAGCCACTTTTATTAACAGCAATACACAACACTTTTGCAGGTTTATTTTACTTGCCTGCATATTCCAATGTTTTTTACTTCTGCAAAGGGCAGTGAACCCAGATGATTAGGAATTCTGGTGCACCAATGAAAGAAAAAACAAGGGACTTTACTAAATAAGGTGTGTTTATCTTGAACTTGTTTATGTGAAATAAGACAATTCCTATTTTGTGCCTTTTTGGGGTCTCTCCTCTGTCAACTATTATTTTTTTTTATATATAACAGGTTGTTACGACTCACCCTGGTGGTCTAGGGGTTTATGGGGGATGGGGGACACCCGCCATGCTACTCCTCTTTATGTAACGCGCCCTAAGGGCGTGCACTTACTCCTTTTATAGGCGCATTATGTTATGACGTCAGCGCGCAATGGTGCCAAATTCAAATATTTAAAGGGGACTTTGTGTTATTATTATTAACATGTATTTATATAGTGCCAACATATTGCGTAGCATTTTCAATTGCCCGTTGTTGGTTCATCTCTGATAGTTCCTGGGTGCTTTTCTGATATCTTTTTCCTATTTTTGACCCCTGCCTGCCTGATTAATCCGAATTCTGTGATCCTGAACTTGGCTTATTACCTGACTATTCTGAAATCTGTAATCCGACCCGTGCCTGTTTGACTCTTTTTGACCCTTGCCTGTCCGAAGGAAAAATAATAATATAGTGAATAAAATACCCCCTCTTGTAAAGGATATTATAAGTTACCAAGGAGTTTCATGATCATATAATATATTTGTATACAGGTCATGGAACTCCGAGGTAACTTCTAATATCCTCATATTTTGCAACAGGGGGTACTTTATTTATTATAATATAGACATTTCAGTGAGTCATGTGACAGAAATTACATCACTACTCACCGTTTATAACTGATGACATCAGAACTCACCATTTATAAGGATATAATACACAAAAGCTATGTAAATTATATCCTTATAAATGGTGAGTTCTGATGTCATCAGTTATAAACGGTGAGTTCTGATGTCATTTCTGTCACATGACTTGCTGAAATTTGTGTATTATAATAAATAAAGTACCCCAGGTTGCAAAATATGAGGATATTAGAAGTTACCTCGGAGTTCCATGACCTGTAAAAATACCCCCTCTTGTAAAGGATTTATAAGTTACCAAGGAGTTTCATGATCATATCCTATATCCTATATAATAAAGTTGAAGTGTCTCTGCGTCCAGTCCCTGTGTCCGTGGGATTGCGCTACTGCGCATGTGCCCCACAGACAGTCTCTGGCGAATTTTTTTTAGACTAGAACAATTCTGTTTTTATAAATGTTTGACTACATATGTTCTAGCGCCCGTTAATTTAACAGGCTTAATGTCTAGTGATATAATATATTTGTATACAGGTCATGAAACTCCTCAGTAACTTATAATATCCTTATATTTTACAAGAGGGGATACTTTATTCACTGTATAATTTACAAGATAAGATGTATTTTATATATATATATATATATATATATATATATATATATTTTGACAGATATTTTAATAATTATACAGCCTTTTCTGTGTGAAGCCTTTCCTAAAAATGTGTCTGTTTCATTATTTGATAATTTGTCCTCCTCAGTCCTCTTTCCAGTATATGTCTCTTTATAATTAATCCAACTTAAAGGAGAACTAAACCCTAAAAATGAATATGGCTAAAAATTATATTATATACTGAACTTACTGCACCCCCTTAAAGTATCAGCTTGTCAATAGCAGCAATGATCCAGGACTTCAAACTTGTCACAGGGGGTCACCATCTTGGAAAGTGTCTGTGACACTCACATGCTCAGTGGGCTCTGAGCAGCTGTTGAGAAGCTAAGCTTAGGGCTCGTCACTAATTATCCAGCAGAAAATAAGGTTGGTCTGTAATATAAGCTGATGCTACACTGCTGATTATTAAATTCTGATGCTAATTGCACTGGTTTCTGTGCTGCCATGTTGTAATTATCTGTATTAATTACTCATCAGCCTTATATTGTGACATTTCTATTCTATGTGTACTGTATATTGCGAGTGGGTCCCTAAGCTCAGTAACTGACAGCAGCACAGAACATGTGCAGTGAATCAGCAGAAAAGAAGATGGGGAGCTACTGGAGCATCTTTGGAGTCACAGATCTTTACTGCTAAAGGGTTGTGGTTGCCTTGGGCTGGAACAGAAGCATAAAACATAATGTACAACATATTTATAGTAATCTTTTATATTTAAATACTGTGGCTTCAAACTAGGTGGTTCAAACTAGGTAAAAAGTTTGTTCTAAACCTAATTTTAATTTTATTTATTTCTTTTATTCCTGTTTTGATCTGTAACTGGGATAATGAGTGCTAGCAAGATTGAAGGTCTAGCTCTAGTGTTTGCTCTTAAATGTTTGCTCGTTAAGTGGGGGATCTGTAAGTGGAGTTACAAATACCAGAGTTAAGTGGGGGATCTTTAAGTGGAGTTACAAACACCAGAGTTAAGTGGGGGATCTGTAAGTGGAGTTACAAACTAAAGGAGGTTCAAACTAGGTCAAAAGTTTGTTTTAAACCTAATTTTTATTTATTTATTTTATTCCTGTTTTGATCTGTAACTGGGATAATGAGTGCTAGCAAGATTGAAGGTCTGACTCAGTGCACAGTCTGTCATATGTATGCAGATTTGGAACAAGAGATCCAAAATGCTTACCTCTGTGGTGGTTGTGAGCAAATTGCCACTTTGGAGGCTCAAGTTAGAGCACTAGAGCAACAAATTGCAACACTGCGGTCAATTGACAATCTTGAAAGGAGTCTCTTGCTCACTGAGCAGGACCTAGCGGGGGTCAGATAGTTTGGGGGGAACAGAACAGCAGCAGGATGTTGAGGCAGCTAGCTGGGTGACAGTTAGAAAATCTAAGGTGGGCAAAAGGAAAATGGAGGCTGATCCAGAGATTATACATCGCAATAGATTTGCCAGATTGTGTGAAGATGATGGGAGTATGAACTCTGGATTGGCAATTCTAGATGGGGCTGATCTCTCTAACAGCCGGGAAACCAGTTTCTCTAGTAGTGGTGGGAAGGAGAGTAGAGTCAGGCCTAAGCAGATTGTGGTTGTAGGGGACTCAATTATTAGGAAAGTGGATAGGGTAATCTGTCGTCCGGATCGGTAGAACCGAACAGTTTGCTGTCTACCTGGTGCCAGGGTTCGGCATGTGGTTGATTGGGTAGACAAATTATTGGGTGGGGCTGGGCATGACCCAGCTGTCGGTACTAATGACAAAGTAAATGGTAGATGGAAGATCTTAAAGAATGAGTTCAGCGATCTAGGCTCTAAGATCAGGGAAAGGTCTTCCAATGTCATCTTTTCTGATGTTTTGCCTGTGCCACGTGCAAGTTTAGGAAGACAGCGGGAGCTTAGGGAGCTAAATGCGTGGCTCAAGTCTTGGTGTAGGAAGGAAGGGTTTGGGTTCCTAGAGCACTGGGGTTGATTTTTCCTTGGGGTACAACCTATACAGTCGTGATGGTTTGCACCTCAATGGAAGGGAGGGGGTCCACTGTGCTAGGGGAAAGAATGGCTAAGAGGTTGGAGGAGTGTTTAAACTAGGCAAGGGGGGGTGGGTGAGATAAAGAATTATGGAGAAGCTAGTGTAGACAGGTTTAGTGGGATTAGTAAGCGGTCATGGGGGAGGAGTGAGGGGGGCTTATAGTTTACCAGTTAAGGAGGTCCCTCTGTTACAAGGAAAACAGAATAATACTAACTAAACATATAATTCTCCACTAAGTAATGCAAATTTCAAAAGTAAAAGTAGTAACCTCTGATGTATGCTGGCAAATGCACGGAGTTTGTCAGGTGAAATGGGAGACCTAAAAATTATGATATAATTGGTATCACTGAGACCTGGTGGGATGAAACATGTGACTGGATTGTGAATTTAAATGGTTACACCCTATTTAGGAGGGACAGAGTGATTAAAAAGGGTGGAGGAGTGTGTTTGTATGTAAAGCCTGAATTAAAGCCATGCGCTAAAGAAATAACAAAAGCTGGCGCTGTTGAGGGAGTGGAATCACTCTGGGTAGAGATTTTGACTGGACAAAAGGTAATAAAAAGAATTATCATTGGTGTATGTTATAAACCACCTTGTATAAGTGTAGAGGATGAAGCCCAGCTATTCTTGCAGATACAAGCGGCTTCACAACTGGGTCAAGTTGTTGCTATGGGTGACTTCAATTATCCAGACATTGACTGGGCTTATGGGGTTGCCAAGAAAGAAAAAGCTAGTAGGTTTGTAAATATGCTGAATGACAACTTTTTATTCCAGCTCGTTCAGGAACCTACTAGGAATAACTCTCTTTTGGTCCTTGTAATAACTAATAATACTGAACTCATCTCTAACATTTGTGTGGGTGAGCATTTAGGGAATAGTGATCATAACATGGTCTTCTTTGCGATTCTGTTGCAGAAGCAATTCTATAAGGGAGTAACTAAAACACAAAATTTCAGACATGCAAACTTTGACAGTATAAGGGCATCTCTGCAACATATTAAGTGGGAAATGCTTTTCACAGGGTTAAACACAGAACAAAAATGAGAAGTCTTTAAAATGCTGCTTAATAAATATACATGTCAGTATATTCCACTTGTAAGCAAGGAACGTTGCTGCAAAGCGAAACCTTTTTGGTTCAATAGAATCGTTGGTGTTGAGGTGGGTAAGAAAAGACGTGCTTTTATGGCTTTCAAGTTAGCTGGGACAGCCGAATCATTTATAAGGTACAAGGAGGCCGATACATCGTGCAAAGAAGCTATAAGGCAAGCTAAAATTGATACGGAAAAGGATATTGCAGCAAGCAGTAAAAAGAATCCAAAATTATTTTTTAAATATGTTAATAGTAAAAAAATGAAGCAGGAAGGGGTGGGACCTTTAGTTTCAGAGGGGGGTCAGCTGGTTGATGAAAACAAATTAAAAGCACAGATTCTGAATTCATATTTTTCGTCTGTCTACACAAATGATGAACAGTTATTGAAGGTTTCTTTCTTAATAGTCCTAATTCTAGTAATACAACTAATGATGCATGATTCACACATGAGGAAATTCAAAAGAGACTAGAACATGTTAAGATAAACAAAGGTCCTGGGCCAGATGGTATTCATCCCAGGGTACTTAGCGAGCTTAGCTCTGTGATTGCCAAACCTCTTTACTTAATTTTTCAGGATTCATTTAGGTCTGGCATAGTGCCGAGAGACTGACGAATTGCTAATGTGGTGCCTCTATTCAAAAAAGGATCCCGTTCTCAGCTCAAAATTATAGGCCAGTTAGTCTGACGTCAGTAGTAGGAAAGCTTTTTGATGGGTTATTAAAGGATAAGATACTGGACTTTATAGCAAATCATAATACTATGAGTGTGTGCCTGCATGGTTTTATGCATAATAGATCTTGCCAGACTAACTTAATTTCTTTTTAAGAGAAGGTAAGCAGGGACATTGATTCTGGGATGGCAGTGGATGTGATTTACTTAGACTTTGCTAAAGCATTTGATACAGTGCCAAACAGAAGGTTACTGGTTACATTAAGGAATGTTGTCCTGGAACATAGTATTTGTACCTGGATAGAGAACTGGCTAAAAGATAGACTACAAAGAGTGGTGGTAAATAGAACATTTTCTAATTGGACCAGTGTTGTTAGTGGAGTACCGCAGGGCTCTGTACTAGGTCCCTTGCTTTTCAACTTGTTTATTAATGACCTGGAGGTGGGCATTGAAAGTACTGTTTCTATTTTTGCAGATGATACTAAATTGTGCAGAACTATAGGTTCCATGCAGGATGCTGCCCCTTTGCAGAGTGATTTGACTAAAGTGGAAAACTGGGCAGCAAACTGGAAAATGAGGTTCAATGTTGATAAATGCAGGTTATGCACTTTGGCAAAAATAATAAATGCAAGTTATACACTAAATGGCAGTGTGTTGGGAGTTTCCTTAAATGAGAAGGATCTAGTGGGTTTTTGTAGATAACAAGTTGTCTAATTCTGGGCAGTGTCATTCTGTGGCTACTAAAGCAAATAAAGTTCTGTCTTGCATAAAAAAGGGCATTAACTCAAGGGATGAAAACATAATTATGCCTCTTTATAGGTCCCTGGTGAGGCCTCATCTGGAGTATGCAGTGCAGTTTTGAACTTCAGTCCTTAACAGGGATATAAATGAGCCGGAGAGAAAGAGAGTGCAGAGACTAAGTGCAACTAAACTGTTTAGAGGGATGGAAGACTTAAATTATGAGGGAGACTGTCAAGGTTGGGGTTGTTTTCTCTGGAAAAAAGGCGCTTGCGAGGGGACATGATTACACTTTACAAGTACATTAGAAGACATTATAGACAAATAGCAGGGGACCTTTTTACTAGTGATGGGCGAATTTGCGCTGTTTCGCTTCGCTGAAAAATTTGCGAATTTCGCGAAACGGCGAAAAATTCGCGAAACGGCGCGGATTTTCGCGGGCGTTTCGCGAATTTATTCGCTGGCGGCGAAACGCGGAAATTCGCCGCGAATTCGCGCCTGGCGAATAAATTCGCCCGTCACTACTTTTTACCCATAAAGTGGATCACCGTACCAGAGGCCACCCCTTTAGACTAGAAGAAAAGAACTTTCATTTGAAGCAACGTAGGGGGTTCTTCACAGTCAGGACAGTGAGGTTGTGGAATGCACTGCCGGGTGATGTTGTGATGCTGATTCAGTTAATCCCTTTAAGAGTGACTTGGATGATTTTTTGGACAGACATAATATCAAAGGCTATTGTGATACTAAACTCTATAGTTAGTATAGGTATGGGTATATAGAATTTAATTAAAAGTAGGGAGGGGTGTGTGTATGGATGCTGGGTTTTCATTTGGAGGGGTTGAACATGATGGACTTTGTCTTTTTTTAACCCGATTTAACTATGTAACTATCTCTAGCTACTTCTTTAGTTAAACTTTAGTTCTCCTTTAAATGTGCCACTTTTCTCCTTTAAATGTCAATACTTTTCTACTTTTTTCTACTTTATAAATACTATGTGAAAACAAAATATTTACTAATTGTGATCTTAAAGTTGAAAAAGAAACTCAGCTATTTTATTAAATTTGCTAAGGTGGCAAATAATAAAGAAGATTGATTGCACATTTTTCTTTTCTTTTCTTTTTTTTGTATTCAGAGTGCAATTTGCTTGGGAGCTGGAGACAAACCCGTGAGTGAATATAGATCGGTTCTGTATTATCAAATCAAACAGCGACATGGATGGAAACCATAAAGGTATGATAGAAAACATTTATTATTTCAAATTTATATAGGAAATTACCACTTTTTCTTCATTCAAATGACAGCAGTATTTAAAAGCAATCTATGAATTTGGTAAATAGCAGAATGGCAGATACTTCATTATTTTCTAGAAGAAATCAGGCAATAAACTACAGTTAATACACACCAAATAAATAAATAAAAGCAGACAAATAGGGTAAGAGACAGGGAGAATAACAATGGATTTTTTGCCCTGAAAATTGTGACAATTTTATCACCATTTGGTAACTTGTATCTGTATCTTGGCTTACTGGAGAAAAGCAGTTTTCACAGATGCTTTCAAATGTTTATTGTTGATAATAAATTAAAAATGCTGCAGCTCATAGGGATATCCATGAAGTAGCAGAGAAGCATGAAATAGCTGCCGGCATAACAGAAATCATTCACTGCTCTCATCATTGTGGGGTATTATATGAGCCTTTCTCTGTGGAAGAGCGACATTTGTTGTTGCACATGCATTTTCAGAAATACACTGAACTATTCAGTGTTAAAATTAAACTGGGTAAATAGATAGACTGTGGAAAATAAAAAATGTTTTCATTAGCCAGAAATGTAATCTTTAAAGTCTGGAGTGACCAGGCAGCGGGTTTCATCTACAGCTGTATCTGACAGATCCTCTACACGTTCAGCCGATTTGTTGCAGGCTTCTCCCTTTTCTTCACAAAGTTCCGCTGGTTCCGCGTCTTTTTTACAGTCAGGCCACAGGTTCTTCACAATCCTCGAACGCAGGGGCCCACGCCATTACCACAGGTTAATACTGTCTTCAACTTATCTGCACATGAACTAACTGTTGATGAACTCTCTGTACTGAATAAGGGCTTGGGCTTTGTCCCTGTTCACACGTCTACACCTTTTTCTTTTTCCATTGATTTTTTTAAATTTGTTAGAACACTAAAGCTTAAAGCTCATTTTTGTAATAAAGAAAGTACAGCACGAGAGGATGCTTTCACCAGGGAATTAAAAAATAAGTTGGGCACAAAAGTACGTTTGTAGCTCCTGGTACCTACCCTACTATTGATACTTTTGAAACTATGGTTGCTTTTGAAATGAATAAGGTACTACACAAAACAGTAGGGGGTTACAGAATGTTTCACAGGCCGAGAAAAATGCTTTATATTCACTACAACAAAATATTAGTGTGCTTATCAACAAGGCTGACAAAGGAGGTGGCATTGTTGTTTTAAATAAAACTGACTACAACAACGAAGCAACACGCCAATTGGCTAATGTTAATGACTACAAAAAATTGGATAATGATCCTACGCACATATTTAGGAATGAATTGAACATATATTTGAATGCATCAGTGATGGAAGGGGTGATAACAGAAGAAATTTACCAGCTTTTATACCAACAATTTCCTAAAACACCATATGTTTATTTTCTTCCTAAAATCCACAAAAACCTGCAGAACCCCCTGGGCAGGCCCATAGTCTCTAACGTGGGTTCCTTATGGCAACCACTTGCAATCTATATAGACATGTTTTTACAAGATATTTTGCCAACCCTTAAGCCATGTCTCAGACTTTTTTGGACCGGTGCCAAAAAATCTTTTTTTCTCGAGGACCGGGAGGGGGGTCGGCAGGGGTACACGGTAGGCCTGGGTCGTGTCGGGGGTTGGGCGGGGTCGGCAGTCCAATTTCGCTGCGTCTCGTTTTTGCGCACTGGGCTCGGCAGACCAGTGCGGGAGTGTCTGTGGCCCGCTTTTGGGCCCCAGCCAGGCGGTTGGGGACCCCTGTCAGACACTACAAAACAGTAGCCATACCTATTGGTGAATTTTATTTATGCTCATTGGATGTAAAAGATTTATTCACTTCCATACCACACAATGAATGCATTGAATGTATGCAAACATATTTGAGTGCAAGTATTATCCCTGATTTCAAGGTGAATTTTGTATGTGAATTGCTTGATATGGTACTTACCAAAAATGATTTCACCTTTGCTGAGGAGTTCTCCCTCCAATTACAGGGATGTGTGATGGGGGCCAATATGGCTCCTGCATACGCTAACATATTCATGGACCATTTTCTCTAATACCACCTTCAATTCTTCCATACAGTCCTATATGAGGTATGTGGATGATACCTTCTTTATTTGGACAGGTACCTTTGAAAAGCTGCAGGCTTTTTCACTGTACTTAAATAGTGTACGTCCTACAATTAAATTCACACTGGAAACGAATACTAGTGAATTGCATTTTCTTGATGTAAGTGTAAAGGTTATTGGGTCTTCTTTTGTCACCTCTATATACAGTAAGCCCACTGACAGAAATAACCTTCTAAGAGCCACAAGTTTTCACCCAGGGGGTCTCCTTAAGGGTCTATCCAGAAGTCTGGGTTAAGCACATTACCTCTTCTGATGACCCTGTATGATCAAGAATCTTCTAAGATGGTCCAAAAATTTGTAGAAAAGGGGTATAACATAATCGAACTTAATGCTATCCGTGATGAAGTCCAAGTGAGGGATACCCTAAAGAAAAAACCAAAAAATGTCACTAGAAACCAGCGCATCCCCTTTATTACTATGTTTGATACCAATAATAGGGCCATAAAAAGAATAATCTTAAAACATTGGGGTATGTTACAATCTGATCCCAAATTTGGACACTTATTCAAACAACCACCGGTCTTTTCCTATAGAAGGGATAAATGCATTCAAGAACTTATAAAACCTAAGGCTTCTCCCGTCCCGAAAGCTTCTGCTGTGCTATCCAAACGGAATATGGGTACTTATGCCTGTAGAAATTGCGGTCATTGCAATGGCATAATTCCAGGGAATAGCGTTGTACATCCCCAATATGGCACAAAGCATGAGATCAAAGGGTTTTCCTCTTGTGATCGCAAGGAGGTTATTTACTGCATCAAGTGTCCTTGTGGGTTGGTATACGTAGGACAAACCAGTAGAGCTGTGAAAATAAGACTGAACGAGCACAAATCTACTATACGTAATTATCATCCCCCAACTTCTGAAACACAAACAGAACATAAAGGTGCCATGAAGACAGTTGAAAAAAGCATAAAGCATTTCTTTAATCAGGGGCATAGGATATCACAACTCAGATGGCAAATGCTTGAGACGGTTACATGCAAACAAGGTCTTGACATCAAAAAACTATTACTGCAGCGTGAATGCTATTGGATTTGGCTGTTACAATCTAGGCACCCGAGGGGGTTCAATGAGGATTTTAATATCTCGTGTTATCTGTGAATTTCTGCAACTTACTCTTATTCCAATTTTTTCAGATAACCATGCTGCATGAATTTCCTACAGGGATAGACACATGTTTTCCAATCTCCCTCCCCCCGCGTAGGGTAAGATAAATGATAAAACTATAACATTAACTGTATACCTTAATATTGTTTCCTTTTGCCTCTGTTAACTATCTGATAAAACAATTTTGATAAATTTTGGTAACTTCTTATCTTTGCCGTGGAGACAATGTTTCAACTGCATTAAAATTGCTTCCTTTCTCCGTTGGATAAAAATGACTCGCATATCCCTAGACTGTATTTATCAACCCGACGACTCCTCTTGTTGTGAAATGAAACAAATGAACTGGTGGGATCAAGTTAATCAATTCATTTTCTACTTCGAAAACTACCCCGAAACATTGCAAATAAATACACAAGGGTCCTTCCCTGCTTAAAATAGCCTTGTGTACCAGTGATCTTCTTGGAATCAATTGTTTGGGAGGGTGCCGATCCCCCCTTCACCGTGCACCGGGCGTTCATTTTAGAAGGCCAGCGTGTCGAGCGGCCATACATTCCAGTGACCAGATATCTAACATAATAGCCAGAACCCAACTTCAAAGCTGTCTCACCTCTTAGTTAGTCAGTGACTTGAAGGGGAGTCACATGGGACATTTGGGGCAGATTTATCAAGGGTCGAATTTCGAATAAAAAAATTAGAATAAAAAAAAGACCAACCGAAATTTATTTAAAAAAATCTACGTTTTTTTTGGGGGGTGAATAGGCCATTTTCATTTGAATTCAAATTGTAGGAATCAAAGGAACATTGTATTTGATCAAATTTGATTCAAAGTTTTTTTTAAAAAAACAAACAAAAAACTTTAATTTTTCAAAGTCCACCAATTGACTCCAAATAGGTCCCCCATAGGCTAAAACAGCAATTTGGCAGGCTTTAGATGGCGAATGGTCGAAAAGAGACAGTACATGATCAATTTCGATATTCGAATTTTCGATTTTTTTTTCAAATTCGAATCGAACTTGGACTATTACCAACAAATAGCTCAAAATTCAAATTTTTTTAATTTAAATTTTCAGTTTGACCCTTGATAAATCTGCCCCTTGGTTTCCTTTTGAATCTGACCTGTGTGCTAAGAATTAAAAGCAAGCTAAGAGGGCTATTTATTAAAACTTGTTTTTTTCTAGTCAAGTTTTCTTGTGAAAAAACTCAAATATTTAGAGAAATAAAACACACATTTTTCTAGATTTATTATTGCCTCAAGTCTGAATCCAAAAAAACTCCATCTAAAAACAGTCTAGTTCATGTAAAAGTCAAATGGCAGCTGCCCCTTTAACCGTTTGAAGATGTTTTTAACCTTCACGAAATTTGGTACTTTTGGCTGTTGGATGCTTTTTTTTTTGTTGTAAACTTGAATAAACTTGATTAATTTGAGTTGAACCACTTGCAATTTGATACAGTTCTATGATTCAAACTGAAACCCAAATTTTATGAATTTTTTTGAACCAATTTTTTTCAAACTGAAATATTAGTAAATGAGCCAAATTTGTGGAAGGGAGTTAGGTCAAGGTTAAATAGATGCAAAGTAGTAGTGTCTTGGCTATTATGTTAGACATCCAGTCATTCAAGCCGTATAGATTGCATTTTTGCCTCACTAAATTTATTAGAAATATTGTTTATTTTGCACAGCCTATTTATTTACCCAGTTTATTTTTTATTAATTACTTGTTCATCAATACACAATTTTTTTGTGGCATAATTAAGGTAATTGCTGGAATTATGGGGAATTTTGTAACTGAGAAATTACCAATTTATATTGCAGGGCCTCATACCCGAGGGTCTGGAGTTTTTGTCATTGTTTGTGTAATAGTAGGGATGCACAGAATCCAGGATTCGGTTCGGCCAGGATTCTGCCTTTTTAAGCAGGTTTCGGATTCGGCCGAATCCTTCTGCCTGGCCGAACTGAATCCGAATCCTAATTTGCATATGTAAATTAGCGTCAGGGAGGGAAATCACGTGACTTTTTGTCACAAAACAAGGAAGTAAAAAATGGTTTCCCCTTCCCACCCCTAATTTGCATATGCAAATTAGGGTTCGGTATTCGGCCGAATCTTTCGCAAAGGATTCGGGGGTTCGGCCGAATCCAAAAAAAGTGGATTCGGTGCATCCCTATGTAATAGTTTCAAATTCGTGATAATAAAATTCAGAGAGCCCAACAACCAATGCCACTAATATAGTTGGCTTAAACTAATTATGTTTGTTCATATTTTTTATGTTTGCTTCTCCCTGCATTTGCTATAAAAACACAGTATATAAGCACAGTGTTTTATCATCTGGTTTTTTTTTCAGTAGTGTTTTTTTTTCTGATTTCTAAAAATTACAGAATTGTGTCTGTTTAAGGCAGTGCCACCCAAGGGCCTGAAGATCACGGCCATCCAATATTGATACAAACTCCAGCAGCACTCCGGTATAGTGAAAGAAATTTATTTGTGCAAATGAAGCTACAAAAAGCGGTGAGATTGATTGTGTAGCACTACACCCTATGTTTGGCCATCCAATATTGGTTACCCTTGTGTAAAGAAATTTATCCGGAGTCTTTTAATGATACAATGTACGGTAGATGAGGAAATTCTTTGCAGTTTTATATTGAGTAACTTTATTTTTAAAAATTGTTGCAATATTTACCTGGTCAGTGTTTCACTTAGTGGTGTACCACTCCTGGTCTATACTACTGAGTGGCCCAGTCTCTCAGGGATCTGCTCTTTTTAGCATCAAACAACTTTTTAAGCACAAAATTGTATGGTGCCAAATCTGCTTACTGAAACACCAAAACACCAAAAAATCTTATACACAAGCCTTTGCTACTGTATATGGTGCCTACTGCATCTCTGGCGGTCAATTTCAAAAATTTGCATAGAAACAGCTCACCCGAAAAAGGTAGTGACCCGGGTTTATAAACCCTGAGTCCCGCTCCTGGGTTCACTGATGCCTGAAATAGTTTCAATCGTAATTTGTAAGAAGGAACTCACCAGATCAGTCGAGTGGCCCGGGCACGTCGCCCCAAGCCCGTAGTTGAGATGAGTATCAATCAGTAGAAACAATTAGACGAGCACTTCATTCACCCGTTGACTTAAAAGAAGTAAATGTTTATTTCCATCATATTAAAAGCATCCGTTCCCTGATGCGTTCCGTATGCACCGATACGTAGTCCATTACCTATGACTACGTATCTGTGGAACGCGTCAGGGAACGGATGCTTTTAATATGTTGAAAATAAACATTTACTTCTTTTAATTCAACAGGTGAATGGAGTGCTCGTCTAATTGTTTCTACTGATACAACTTTTTAAGCCTTTTTTTGCCCCAACTGTTTGGAATTGCATTGCTGGCATCAAATTCAAAATCAGCATATATTTTTTAGAAAACAATAAAAAATTCTCAGGGTCGAAGTGAATATTCATTTGAAAAAATTCAAATTTTGAGCTATGTTTTGTGTACTTCGACTGGGGAATAGTCCAAATTTGATTCAAATTTGAAAAAAATTCAAAAATATGAATATTGAAATTTATCATGCATTGTCTTTTTAAAACCATTCCCCATCTAAAACCTGCCTAATTGCTGTTTTAGCCTATGGGGGACCTCCTAGAACCTATTTAGAGTCAATTGGTGGACTTTGGAAATTTTAGGTGTTTTTTTAGAAAAAACTTTGAATCTAATTCGATCGAATATGATGTTACTTCGATTTGTATGAGTCAAATTCGAACTAAAACGGCCTATTCACCCAAAAAAAAAACCTTTTTGATTCGAAATTCGACCCTTGATAAATCTGCCCCTAAATATGTTCTTTTTGTACTATGTGCAATTACATATACTGTAACTTTTTTTGCAAGCAGTGTTTTTGATTTTAGCTATTGTCTAATAAGGCTGTTAATTGCTTTTTTCCCGTTTGCGTTTAACATTTTTCAACTAATGAATTCAGGTGGCAGTTCCAATTGAAGAAATGCAGAGAATACATCTTCGGTTCATGTTCAGACACAGGTCTTAGCAGGAATGTAAGTGCTTTTCTGTTTAACAGTATTCCCCCTACATACTTGAGAGAAGTAGAAATCAATAATATTCAGTTTCCAGCAAAAGACAAAGGGAGAACGAAACTTTGCCATGACTTTTGTGCGGCTTATGAGGGAGGTCAAATGTTTTTTGACGCCAGCGAACTTTCGCCAGCGAATTTTCACGGCCATTTCACAAATTTATTCAAATAAATTCGCCCATCACTACACATTAGCACTGTCAGTTAATTAGACCATAGTAGTAAAGCAGGGAACTCCAGTTGCTGTTCTTTGCTGTTGCAGTTTGGAATAAATGATAAACTTGCTTTCCTGGTTGATCAGCTCCAGGGTAGTAAATTAGAAAGGGAGCTGGAATACCAGTTCTATTGCTTTTGCTCAGCGAGCTTTTCAAAGTTTGCAGCTTATTTTAATTTGACATTTATTTATAAATTATATTTTGAACAATAATATTCTATGTTACTACATTTTATTTCTTAAATGATATAATTTTGCTTGCAGGGTGATAGTAAAAAATAAAAGATGGCAGTACCTATTTAAACTTTCCTTTTACCTGTAAACAAATGGATAAAGGGTCAACATTCAGCAGAAACAGCAGCAGTTCTGGAGGTCTGTCCATGAGCTCTCGTGATGCCTTCCCCATTTCAACCCTTGTATGTTCAACTAAACTAACTCAGAATGGTACTGTAGACAGTTGCAGTTGTTGTCATCATATTATGAAATGCTGCCCGTTCATGTACTACCAAATATACTAATCTTCTGTCTTAAACTACCCAGGTGCACATAATATAATCCAGTATTCGACAACACTTAGAGGCAGATTTATCAAGGGTCGGATTGAAAATTTTAATTTTTAAATTTTAATTTTGAGTTTATTTTAGTGTAATTTGAATTTCGAAATTTATCATGTACTGTCCCTTTAAGAATTCAGATTCGACTATTCGCCATCTTAAACCTGCCGAACTGGTGTTTTAGCCTATGGTGGGGGACCTCCTACAATCAATTTGGAGTCCTTTGGTGGACTTTTGATAAAAAAACTCAAATCGAATTTGAATTGAGCTTGCAGGTCGATCCTATCCACCTGAATTCCATTCAATTCTAATTTTTTTAATAAGTTTTGATTGGTTTTGTTTCGAATTTTGAGTTTATGGGCATTTTTATAAACTCTCATAAACTCTAAATTCGACCCTTGATAAAGATGTCCTGATATAAGTCTAATTTTAAAGATTGTTTCTTAAATGATGGGGCCCATTTACTAACAACTGTATTACAAATTCATGGCTTTCCTATGTTTCTTAAAAGCTCTAAAAATTTGAAATTTATTAGGTGGATAGAAACACAAAAAACTTTAATGCCAAACACATGCAAAACATTAGTAATCCACCACCCCTTAAACAATTATGTACAAATATAGATCCAAAATTAAATTGTAGTCATAAATAGTGATGCGCGAATAAATTCACAGCAAATTTCGGGAATTTCACCACTCGCAAAACTGTGTTGCAAAGTCGCCAGGGAAAAATCCGCCTTAGCAAAAAAGATTTGTTGCGCACGCGCACTAAAATTGGTGCGTGCATACAAATTTTCGTGTGTCAAGATTATTCGGATGCCCATTGACTTTAATGCATTTGGACAAAATACAAATGATAAAAATTGACGCTGGTTTAAAAAATTGACACACGTCAAAATTATTTTGACTCTCATTGACTTCAATGCGTTTCGCGAATTTCACCGGGACAGATTCGCCCATCACTAGTCAGAACCGCTCTGTATATATTAAAGCAGAATCACTGACATTATTCTTCGTGAATGAAAGGGTTCTACAGATTTATAATGTGCACATGTTATAATCAGGAGTCCTTCCTGAAGCATTACTAGTAGAATAATTCAAGGAAGTATGTTTGAAATGTAGTGTATAATTGAAAAATATGCTTTAATTTCAAAATCTGACTCTCTTTTGTATCTTGAATCTAAAAATAAAGCCCAAGGAAATCTGAAGTATCCTAGTCATCTATGTAAAGTGGTATTTGGCCAAGAATCAAAACTGATTTATGGAGTTTAGTAAAAGAAGGTTTTTTTCCAGTACCATAAGCACAAGTAATAACAATATAGAAACGACTGTGCATCTGTAAAGAGCATGGCACAAACTGATGTACTACTATTATTGCAACTGTCAACTACAGGGGATGAGATTCATTAAAATACTTGAGATACTAATGTGATGCTGCAGAGGATTGTGTCTTAATTTATTTGTGTTTCTTGGCTGTAACGTTTTTTTTTTTATGGCAAATTCAACTTTGTTTTTTTATACACTCCTCTAATACAATTATGAAAATATAAAGTATGATGTTACAGTACCCCTATGTTATTTGGTTTGGTCTTTTTTCCAGATAAATGTCCATTTAAAGGAGAAGGAAAGGTTAAAACTAAGTAAGTCTTATCAGAAAGTTCCACCTAAATATACCAGTAAACCCTCAAAGTAATGCTGCTCTGAGTCCTCTGTCAAAAGAAACACGTATGGTTGTTTTGCACAGGTTTTCCTCTAATCACTTAAATGTTGCATTGCTGTGGCCATCTTTTTTTGAAAATTACACATTGTGCACAAATATACGCAAAAGATATATATATATATATATATAAATAAAGTGATTGGTTACAAAGAAGCTGTCCGAAGCAAATGAAAAGTTCTTCATTTCAGCACAGTAACATCAATGCTACGTACAGACAATCTTAAACTAATCCTTAATGCCGGCAGGTCTGAGTGATTGGAGGAGTTTGGCGGGTCATGTTGTGAGTAAGCAGTAGTAACAGCAGCCAGGAATTTATTATTATGTATACAAAAGATTAAACCAACAAAAGATCCTTTATCACCTTGTCCTCAAAGGGCATACTTTGGCATAATTTCCATCAATTCATTTTACCCTTCCAAAATAAAAAAAAGATATGATTAAAGTAAAAACAAATCATGAAAATGGAAGATTTAGTAATTGGAAATGGTCCTTATTACCTTACTTAGAAGGCACATAGGGCACGGTGGTGGAAATGTTGCTATTATTTTATGTAAAGATGATTAAATATGAAGTCAGATGAATACAAGCTGCAGAGACACTGATAGGAGAAGTAGAAGACTGGATTTTCAGTTGTTTTAGGAATTCTGCTGATATCCAACTATTTGCCAAACCATATTACTCCCGATAATATAAGGCTAATAAACTCCGGAAAAAAATACTTCTTATAAGGGTTGAATTTGTAACATCTTTCCTTGCTTACAAGGGGAATACGCTGACAGGTATATTTGTTAAATAACAGTTTAAATACTTTCCATCTTCCTTGTGAAAAGTCATTCCCAGTTAATCATTGCAGAGATGCCCATATGTGTCTAAAGTTCATTAGCCATTGAGTGTTTTGGCTCATGGTAACGGTTGTAGGAAAACAAGAATGATCTTAATCTTGCATGCTTCTACTTTCATTGATAAATGGATCACTATCTAAAACCTGGAAAGTTTTATAGTTTTTGAAAAACACACACTTGTGGGAAAAAAATTCTACACGAGAGCATAAAAAAGGCAATCGATTCAAGAAAACATTTACAACAATTACCACAAACCAGATGCTCAATGGATAATAAATGTGCCCCTCAGTGTCTTTGTTACTCCCTATACAATTGTCTCTGCAACATGATCCTGAAGAAGACCATGATATAATCACAGTTCCCTACATGCTCAACCACACAAATGTTACAAATAAATGTGCTATTATAAATTATAAAATCCAAAGGAGACTCTTACCTAGTAATCTTTCCTGTTTATGAATTACCCGAAATAAAAACTTGTCTATGATATTCTTGACTTGCCAACCCCATTACTTCAATCAATGTCTGGATAATCAGTCACCCATAATAACAACTTGAACTATTTGTGAAGCTTTTTTCATTTTTAAAAGTAGTTGGGCTTCAGTCTTCTGCCCCGTGCTGTCCTGGTAATTTCTTTAGTGCATGGCTTTAATTCAGACTTTAAATGGCAAACTCCCCTGCATTTCCTGCTGTTCCCCATAAAAAGGGTGTAAAACATCTAAATTCACTGCCCAGTCAGGCGTTTTATGCCACCAGGTCTCAGTGATACCAATTATTTCATAATAATTATTCCAAAAAATTAGGTGTTAGTACCACACATTGGCCAAAATATGTAAGTTTACGTTCCACGTCAAGACCTCTCATTGCACGTGAGTCCTACACTATCCATTAGCATTCTAACAGGGGAATGTAATATAAGTCGGTAACAGAAAAACTATTCGCAATGCAAAAAGTTATGCCTTTTGCTTTCTGCAAATTTAAGATAGCTTTTGCGAAACCTGGAAACTATTTACCGCCACTTCCTTCAGTGGAAGACCGTTTGCGAATTTTATCATTTCCACCAATGTGCAGTCAATGTAATAAAACTTCTGACTAAAAAATGTTTGCTCCAATAGATTACGACACCTTCAAGCACTTCTTATGAGTGCACAATTAAAATTTGAAATGCAATAACAGTTTAAGGAACAATATTTCATTGCGAGATGTGGATTTTTAGTCTTATTGGTGTGAATTGTTTTGCTCTTTGAGACTTTAATTACATTCACCCATTAGTATGTAGTGCATTTAATATCAAGTCCCCCAGCAAACAGTGTGACTGAGTAGTAAGAACAAAAGTGCACTTACCCTTTATTCAGGAGCTATAGTGAGAAAGCAGGCAGCTTTTAGGGTAGGACTACACGGGCATTTTCGGTGTTATCCGCCGTGTTGCGCAAAAACGCAGGCATCATGTTGGATGCGACAGAAATAAGGTAAGATACACAAATGTCGGATGAAGTCACAGCGCCTGCATTCGACAGTCTTGCTTCATCGGATCAATGCTGCGACACCATCCGACAATGCTATTGCTTACCTTATTTACCTCGCATCCGACTTGACGCCTGCGTTTTTGCGCAGCGCGTCGGATCGCTCCAAAAAAAAGCCTGTGTAGTCCTACCCTTAAGCCCCAGCCCATTAGAATACATCTGTACATAATCCCCTTCCTCCACTGTCTATTAAAATTCTAAGTTTGCTGTGCATTTAAATTCAAGTCTCCAAGTGGACAATGTTTCCCATAATGCTCAAAGAAATCCTCTTGGTTCAAACACTTCTCCAACCTCAAAACCATCCTTTCCCCTATTACAGCCGACCTCCTTCAGTTGAACTTTCAGTTGATCTGGTATTGCAATTTGCTGCTCTATCAAAGCCAAATGGCAACACCTTGGAACTCCTGTCCCATGTATGTATGCATATGAAAAACTGTGCACAGTCACAGTAGCAACTGCACACTGGATACCAGGACCCAATTTGCTTCCATTGTTCATGCTCCTGCTTGGTGAAGACTGCAGAGAAACCAGATAAAGGATGTGATGCGGATAAAGGATGTGATGCGGATAAAAGATGTGATGCGGCTAAACATGGTGGCTGCCAACTATGCAGCACAGATCTGCTGGGTGACATGTTTCCCTTTAAACAAATCTTTATTTTTGTCAAATTTGCTTTTTCTCTGTTTTCCTTGTTCTAAACTAACATTTTTCATGCTTATGGAAAAACAACGCTATTGGGTATTTTATTATGTATGGTTTTTTTTAGCTTTAAAGTATTAAGCTCCACATAGAAAAAAAGCCCTTTATCTGGTCCCATAATATCCCATACTTGCACTGTGCTTTATCTAGGCAAGCATCTCATAACCCTGTCTAAAGGCCCCACTGTTGTACGCATTGCATATGATTGACTTAACATTCTCAGTATCTCAAGACCTCAGTGTATCACTGATACAACGGTAATTCACAGGCTGCATTATTTATAAGGACTGCATTATAATGAATGCTGATATTGTCTCTGTGTCCTATCGGCCTGAGCCATCCCAAATAAATAGATGAGATAGCATATTATAGGAGACACCATTATGGAATCCCAAAAAAGAAGCATAATAAAAAAAGGCAATTGTCGAGGAAATAATACAGACATCATTTTGCAAGAAAATTAGAATCGGTGGGGCCGATGGTCTTGGAAGGCAAGAAGAAACAGGCAAACTTGACAGTATAAACTTAAACGTATTTGTGAATATAAAAAATATACAACATTTACATTTACTTTTTCTTTACTGACGAGTGCAACATGTTCTCCAATTTAAAACAGACCCATTTTGAATTCCGAGCTTGAGTCTTACTGTATAAACCAAAATAGAAATTGGAAATACAGTGAGCACTGTCATAAATGCATCAAAGAGCTTAAATAATATATGACAAAAGTACATTTTCCATTGCAGATGAATAGACAATAAATAGTTTGTGGATCAGAGATTTAGCCCTTGAATACACTGAAGGATAACAGCTTTCTTATGGATTTACAGATGAAATATTAATGTTTCACATAGACTGGAATTCCTAAATATAAGTTGCCTGTGAGCATACTGCAGCCATTACGTTTCAGAAGTTCTAAAATACAAGAGAAAAAAATCTAGCAGAAAAAGAATTAGAAGCCCAATTGAGAAATGGCAACACTGTGATTGGTTGTTACTGTAGAATCTATTATCTGGCTTGAATTGTTTGATTGTGAAGGGGTGTTATGAATAGTGATGGGCGAATAAATTCGCCTGGCACGAATTCGCAACAGATTTCTGAGTTTCGCCACCAGCGAATAAATTGGTGAATCTCCCGCGAAGATTCTCCGGTGAAAATTCGCCAGCGTCAATTTCCGCTTTTCATGATTTTTTTTGTGAAAACCTTCAATTTTCACGATTTTTTAGTGAAATTCTTCAAATTTCACGATTTTTGAGAGAAATCCTTCAAATTTCTCGATTTTTTTGTGTAAACCTTCACATTTCACGATTTATGAGTAAAATCCTTCAAATTTCATGATTTTTTAGTAAAAACCTTAAAATTTCACGATTTTTGAGTGAAATCCTTCAAATTTCACGATTTTGTGTGAAAACCTTCACATTTCAAGATTTTTGAGTAAAATCCTTCAAATTTCAAGATTTTTTGTGAAAACCTTCAAATTTCACGATTTTTGTGTGAAAACCTTCACATTTCAAGATTTTTGAGTAAAAACCTTCAAATTTCAAGATTTTTTGTGGAAACCTTCAAATTTCACGATTTTTGAGTGAAATCCTTTAAATTTCATGATTTTTTAGTGAAAACCTTCAAATTTCAAGATTTTTGCGTGAAAACGTCCGAATTTCCCATTTTTCGGGAAATTTCCGATTACATGATTTTTTGCAAGGTCTCTGCACCCCTAGTGTTTTCAGGACTTCCAAGGAAAAATTGGGCACAAAGTAATGATGATCAGGGAAATACTTCACTTTGGCCATACATTGTTATACCCACTCGTTTGGCATCTACTGATTCGGTCCTCATCGTGATGGGCAAAACAAATCTGCCCCATTGATATCTAGCAAATTTTAAGTCAGATATTGGGTGGGTCCCATACACAAGCAAATAAAGAAAACTAAAATAATGGAATTTAAGCATAAAAATGAGTATGGCGAGAAATGTCACATTTTATATAATAAGCTTAATGTACCCTCTGATTCTCTATAGTAGTAATGATCCAGGCCTTCAAAGTTGTCACAGGAGTTTTCCATCTTGAATTTTGTTTGGAGTTTCTGTGACGTGCTCAGTGGGCTCTGAGCAGCTGTTGAGAAGCTAAACTTAGGGTTCGTCACTAATTATCCAGCAGAAAATGAGGTTGGTCTGTAATATAAGCTCATGCTACAGGATTGATTATTAAATTCTGATGCTAATTGTGCTGGATTCTGAGCTGCTATGTACCAGTAATTATTTACTAATCAACCTCAGCCTTATATTTTGACATTTATATTAAACATATATTCAGTATATTGTGCATCCGTCTCTAAGCTCAGTAAGTGACAGCAGCACAGAGCATGTGCAGTGAATCAGCAGAAAAAAAGATGAGGAGCTACTGGGGCATCTTTGGAGACACAGATCTTTTCTGCTAAAGGGCTGTGGTTGCCTTGGGCTGGTACAGAAGCACAAAACCTAATGTACAACATTTCTACCTACTTTTTTAATTCATTCTCCCCCAAAACAGTAGTCTGAGCTTTCAGAGATTCAAAACTCTACTGAGTTTTATAAATTGATGGTAAGTTTGCCTTATGGGATTTTTTTTTAAAGATTTGGCTTGACATTTTGTTTACAATTTAGAGCAATAATTTACCTTAGTGTTACATTTTCAAAGTTATGGTTGTGCTATAAACAGATTTTATATCATTTATACTAAACTTCTAAACTGCAGAAAATTCCTCCTCAACGTAACCAAATACAGGGAGGAATTTTAAAGGGGATCTCCACAAAAACATAAAGTTGCTAATTTAAAGAATCTTTGCAAAAACCATCAATTAAAAAATATGCAGACTTTTCATGATTTTTAATGGTTTGGAACAGTTCCCTAAACCTAGCCTCCTGCTCTCCTGCTGATCTGTCTGACTACTTTGCTGAGCTGGCTGACTACTGTTACTTTGTATCAACAGCCATCTGTCCTTAGCCTGCATCCTCCAAACCCCACAATTCCCTGCACATGTGATTTCAATAAGGAAAGGAACATCCCAGTGCAATGCATTGTGGGTTATGTAGTTCCTGCATGCTGTCTGTAAGCTGTGGAGTAGTTGTTACAATTTGTAACATCAGTGTTTAGTCCCTCCTTCCCTGCCAGGATTTCAAATGATACAGAAATAGAAGAACTGTTGGATTTCAGCATCGAAAATGGCATTTATTCATACTTTTTGAAGAAACGGGTAACTGTGATGGGGATATTATGGATTTCTGTGTTATGTGGGTCTCTTTATCATATTTTGGTTTGGAAGCCAGAGTCCCGCTTTAATAGAATATGAATCAGTTACATGGTTTATGTAAAATGATGTTATTATTAAATGCTTGCAAGCCTGATTTCCTATTTATGTGACTTCGGTGCAGGGAAAACTTTATGTAATATGTCTTCTTGACATTCAAAACATCTTCTCTGACGAGGTAGAAAATATTTCTCTGGGTCACCTCGGATGGCCTATACACGGGAGCTTTGCCTTTTGTTGTGCGAGATGCTTGTCGATTTCTGAAACGGAACATTATTTCTCATAATAAATACAGCACTCCCAGGTGTGAGATAAGATTGCTTCTTGCCATGGCTCCATCTCATTTTTTATACGTATAATGTGCACTGGTTTACTAAGCACTTGTGTGCAGGGAAATTGTAAGTAGATAAAAACACATTTCAGGCTGTTTCTGGGCCGTCAGTGCTTATAAATTCTCAAATGTTGATTAGTGCCTATTAGAAATGAGTAGGTAATGTAACAAGATATTCCATTTAAAGTAATGAACAGGTTAATTATTACCAAACAGTCTATATTCCCCCATGGAATACAGAATTAAGGCAGATGTGAGAGCCAGCTTCAATGGCCGTCATTGCACATTTTATTGGATCCTATAAATGTTTGTACAAGTTGCAGGGGAGGCATGATTGTTCCTGTGAAATGACAGCTACAGCTGCTGGGGTGGAGTACGAACGTTTATTTCCGCTTTTCACGCGGCAAACTATTTCTGATGGCTTTTGTTAATGCAGGGAGGACGCGTAGAATGGAACAATGCTGTGTATAATGGCAAATATGACAAAACGACAAGTATTTCAGGAGCTGACCGACAGTTTCTGGCTGTGAGCATTGATTCGAAGCGGAGAAAGGGAGACCATTTGTTGCTCACTCAGATATGAGACTCAAAGAAGCAGGTTTTCTCATCAGGTGAAAAAGCAGAAGCATTTTAAAACATTCCCAGTGTGCATTAGTATTACTTTTAGGGGCAGATTTATCAAGGGTTAAAGTGAAATCGAGGGAAAATTCAAAATTCAAAGTAATTTTTGGATACTTCGACCATCGAATAGGCTACTATGACTTCGACTTCGACCTTTGATTCGAAGTAAAACCGTTCGACTATTCGACCATTCGATAATCAAAGTACTGCCTCTTTAAAAAAACTTTGACTTCAATACTTCGCCAAAGTTTTTTGTATTTGAAGGAAAATCATACGATCGTGCAATAAAATCGATCAAATCGTAGGTTTCGAAGTACGATCGGAGTTCGATCGTACTACGATCGGAATACGATCGTAGGATGCAAAAAAAATCCTACAAATTCGACTTCGGATTTCGTAGTATTCAATTCGATGGTCGAATTTCGAATTATTTTCCACTTCGACATTCGACCCTTGATAAATCTGCCCCCTAATGTATGGGTCTCTTATCCAGAAACCCGTTATCCAGAAAGCTCAGATTAATGGAAAGGCCGTCTCCCATAGACTCCATTATAATGAAATAATCCAAATTTTTTAAAATGATTTCCTGATAAAACAGTAGCTTGTACTTGATCCAAACTAAGATATAATTAGTCCTTATTGGAAGCAAAAGCAGTCTATTGGGTTTATGTAATTTTTAAGTAGACTTAGGGGCCGATTCACTAAGGTTCGAATATCGAGGGTTAATTAAACCTCAATATTCAACTAGCAATTAAAATCCTTCGACTTCGAATATCGAAGTTGAAGGATTTAGTGCAGATAGTTAATTCCTTCGATCGAACAATAAAATCCTCGAAGGATTTTAATCCAACGATCGAAGGAATATCCTTCGATCAAAAAAGGTTAGCCAAGTTTATGGGGACCTTCCCTATAGGCTAACATTGACTTCGGTAGCTTTTAGATGGCGAACTAGGGGGTCGAAGTTTTTTTTAAAGAGACAGTACTTCGACTATCGAATGGTCGAATAGTCGAACGATTTTTACTTCGAATCGTTCGATTCGAAGTAGCCCAAAAAAAATTTGAAGTTTTTTACCTTCTAATCCTTCACTCGAAGTTAGTGAATCGCCCCTTAAGGTATGAAGATCCCAATAACGGAAAGATCTGTTATTGGGAAAACTCCAGGTCCCAGCATTCTGGATAAAAGATCAGATTTTGTGGGTCAGATCTTGCCATGCAACTGCACACACCATGAAACAGTATGAGATTTGTAGGATCCTATGAAATATGATCCCCCTATAGTTAGAATGTAAAGGCGTATCAGAACACTTGGAAAGGTGTAATTTATTTATCCATCTAAATCTGACATTTAGGGGGTTATTTATTAAAGTATGATTTTTTTCTGGTTGGACTTTGAAACGGGGAATTTTAACTTCTATGTACGCAACCAGCTACAATCCCTAAGAAAGTAAAGGTTAATCAATTGAAATTTTAGCACAGAGACATAAACATTCTGAGCATTAAATAATATGCAGTAGATAAAGTCAAACTGCAGCTCACCCGATGGGGATGATGACCTGGATGTGTAAACCCCAGGTCCACCGCCTTTGGACGCAATTTACGTAATATAATGAATCAAGGTAAAAACAGCTTATTTTGCACTCACCAATGGCGGCAGGTGGCTCAGGAGCCTATGTTTACGCATCGCTAAATACGAAACGCGTTAGGACGTGTACATTTTGGTAACATGGAATAAACTTCAATTTTATCTTCATCGGTTGGCTCCAAGAGTGCGCTGAGCCCTTTAAAATGGAACACAGGAGAGCGCAGCTTAAATCACTCATTTGGACGAGCCCTAAAAGTCAATATGAATATTTATCAGAAAAAAATCTATCTTTCCTATAAAATATATTTAACAATTCACATTCTTGAAGACCTACTGATGCATTGACAAAAAGAAAAGAAAAGAATACATTCTGTGGCAAACTGGGACATGCTCTCTTGTGAAAGGACAATGAACTTCTATTAAGGCACCTGGCTGCTGCTCGTGGAGGGATATATGTCAGTGTCTGGCTGTTATTACTCAGTATGAGGAGATATTGAGGGTAATTAAGCATACAGTGTGCTCTTTAGGTTTGTGAAAGGGAAACTATCATTACATGTTTTATAATCTTATTTACACTTTAACAGATTTTTAAGTGGTGTATAACGCACTGTGTAAAGCATTCTTTTTCTGCTTTCTAAGTAGGCTCTTATTTTGCTTTCTTAATTGTAACCATTGTTATTTAATGCAGGTAACACATTTTTAGAAAATGTTGATGGATATTTGCAGTTTATACACTGGTTATCCGGAAACCCATTATCCATAAAGCTCCAAATTACACAAAGGCCGTCTCCCATAGGCTCCATTATAATCAAACAATCCAAATGTTTAAAATTGATTTAATTTTCTCTGTAATAATAAAACAGAACCTTGTACTTGAGCCAAACTAAGATATAATTGATCTTTATTGGGAGCAAAATCAGATTATTAATGTAATGTTTACATGATGTTCTAGTAGAGTTAAATTATGAAGATATACATTTTGGAAAGATCAGTTATCTGGAAAACCCCAGGTCTCGAGCATTCTGAATATCAGTTAAAAAAAAACATTGGTGGCTCCAAATAAAAACATATAGTCAAATACAAGAGTCCTCTGCACTCAACCCATTATCAATATATCTAAGACAGCGACATTTTGTGCATACTGCTACTAAAAAATGCCTTACCCTTTAAACAAAACAGGGATTGTTTGTCCATATATTGCAATATATTTAAGCTGGCCAACTACGTCAAAGTCATCCCATATCTGGCCAGTCCTATGCTCAATTTTATCTGATTCATTAAGAATTCTATTGCTTCATTATACATTTTACAAAGGGACTAGGTATTACCTGCAACTTAACTTGCTGCTTTCAAAGTAAACCTCCATACTTGGCTGCCCTTTTATTAGACACCAGTGGGATCACCTGACTATAGCTGGGAAGGGTGGGAGCTACAACATAGAGCTGGTCACTGCTCCTGTATAAACTATAACAAACAAGGGAAAGTTGTGCTCACCACTATTTTTTAAAACCATTAGGCGGGGGTGCAATGAGGCTGTGACCACAAAATACATATAGTCAAATACAAGAGTCCTCTGCACTCAACCCATTATCAATATATCTAAGACAGCGACATTTTGTGCATACTGCTACTAAAAAATGCCTTACCCTTTAAACAAAACAGGGATTGTTTGTCCATATATTGCAATATATTTAAGCTGGCCAACTACGTCAAAGTCATCCCATATCTGGCCAGTCCTACACTCAATTTTATCTGATTCATTAAGAATTCTATTGCTTCATTATACATTTTACAAAGGGACTAGGTATTACCTGCAACTTAATACAATACCTAGTCCCTTTGTAAAATGTATAATGAAGCAATAGTTGGCCAGCTTAAATATATTGCAATATATGGACAAACAATCCCTGTTTTGTTTAAAGGGTAAGGCATTTTTTAGTAGCAGTATGCACAAAATGTCGCTGTCTTAGATATATTGATAATGGGTTGAGTGCAGAGGACTCTTGTATTTGACTATATGTATTTTGTGGTCACAGCCTCATTGCACCCCCGCCTAATGGTTTTAAAAAATAGTGGTGAGCACAACTTTCCCTTGTTTGTTATAGTTTATACAGGAGCAGTGACCAGCTCTATGTTGTAGCTCCCACCCTTCCCAGCTATAGTCAGGTGATCCCACTGGTGTCTAATAAAAGGGCAGCCAAGTATGGAGGTTTACTTTGAAAGCAGCAAGTTAAGTTGCAGGTAATACCTAGTCCCTTTGTAAAATGTATAATGAAGCAATAGAATTCTTAATGAATCAGATAAAATTGAGCATAGGACTGGCCAGATATGGGATGACTTTGACGTAGTTGGCCAGCTTAAATATATTGCAATATATGGACAAACAATCCCTGTTTTGTTTAAAGGGTAAGGCATTTTTTAGTAGCAGTATGCACAAAATGTCGCTGTCTTAGATATATTGATAATGGGTTGAGTGCAGAGGACTCTTGTATTTGACTATATGTATTTTGTGGTCACAGCCTCATTGCACCCCCGCCTAATGGTTTTAAAAAATAGTGGTGAGCACAACTTTCCCTTGTTTGTTATAGTCCAAATAAAAACAAACATTAGTGGCCAGCCCCCCCAGAAGTAAAAAAAAAAATTCTGCCCCTGAGGCAAATTGACGAGGATTTAGATGGAGTTTTTCCTTCTCCTTTATCCTAAATGTATTCGTTACTGAACTCCTCTGTGACTTCTAATATCCTTATAAATTAGAGTAGATGAAACACTATCAACTTTAACTCTCTCTCCGATATATCTATCTATCCAGTGTCTGGTTACTGGAACACTGGGAAAAAACCTGGTGGGCTCCGGCACCCAGGGCCACTAACCTGCCTGAAACTTAGCCTCTCCCCCACCCAGACCTGATAGTGACAAAAGAGGTAGCGGCCCTGGTGGGCCCTGATTGGTCTAATCCGACTCTGTATCTCTCTTACATCTACCATGTATTTATCTATCTTTTTTTTTGCTGGTTAATGGTGATAATCACAACATGGCAGAAATTCTCAGGTTTACTGGAATCTTACTTTATCTTAGTTAGTAAGCACTAAAGCTAGGGCATGAGCTTACTGAGCTCCACTTATTATTATGATTAGCATGTATTTTAGAGAAGAGTCCTGCACAGAACCAATTTCTAAGACCCGGACTGGACCCGAACCTGCAGCCTGCTACCCGACCCGGACCCATAACTGCCTTATCCGCAACCCAACCCGCAACCCGCCAACCACCATCAAACAGGAAGTGATGGTGCTGCAAACCAGAAGTGACATCATCAAAAGTGGGATGGACAGAAACAAGTTTTTTAAAACTTTAAGGAGTAAAATATAAACAATATTACATAAGATAAGAAATTTAGATGAGACTCACAACCCGACCCACGACCCGTAGACCCGTGGCTATGCCCGCACCTGAAAATCCTCCCCTCATTCCGAAGGGATACCCACTTTTTTTGTGCCTAACCTCGGGTACGCGCGGGTACCTGACGCGCTGCAGGACTCTATTTTAAAGTGTGAACTGCTGAAAAGGACCTTAAAGTGGACCTGTCACCTACACATAAAAAACTGCATAATGAAAGTCCTTTCCAAATTAAATATGGAACCCCCAAAATTTTTTTCATTAAAACATCCATACCTGTTATAAAGGTGTTAAAATATCTAAACTGTCAATCAAATATTACCTGCCCCGCCTCTATGCCCGTGGCACTGAGGAGGGGCAGTCAATTACTTTCACTTTCCATTCAGCACTTCCTAGATGTCACTGCTCTCCTCACATTCCCCCTTCCCTCCTCAGGCTCTATAATTGTATAGGGCACTGCACATGGACATTAGGTCCCTCATTCTGGTTCATACACAAGATTTTGGGGTGATACACAATTTCCCTTAATAACCATGTCCACAAAATGGCAGCTGCCTGCTTGCTGTGATTGTATAATTCCAAAACAGAAGGAAACAAAATTTAAATTATAAATACAGTGTAAGTAAAGTTTATTTTGCTAAACTAACATGATGGAAAAGAATTTGAAATGATTTCTTAGGGTTACAGGTCCCCTTTAAATAACTAGAGAATCAAGTAACTTTTTCTTTCCCAGAGGCTCCTTAGAAGCTAAAGCTCCTCTGTATAACTCTGTGCTCCTTTAATAATCCTCAATCAGTGTGCTCCACTTTGGCTCTTTCACACAGTTGTACAAAAGTGAACTACACCTTACCGCAACTACTTAAAGGGATACTGTCATGGGGAATTTTTTTTTTCCAAAATGAATCCGTTAATAGTGCTGCTCCAGCAGAATTCTGCGCTGAAATCCATTTCTCAAAAGAGCTAACAGATTTTTTATATTCAATTTTGAAATCTGACATGGGGCTAGACATGTTGTCAATTTCCCAGCTGCCCAAGTCATGTGACTTGTGCCTACACTTTAGGAGAGAAATGCTTTCTGGCAGGCTGCTGTTTTTCCTTCTCAATGTAACTGAATGTGTCTCAGTGGGACATGGGTTTTTACTATTGAGTGTTGTTCTTAGATCTACCAGGCAGCTGTTATTTTGTGTTAGGGAGCTGTTATCTGGTTACCTTCCCATTGTTCTTTTGTTAGGCTGCTGGAGGGGAAAAGGGAGGGGTGATATCACTCCAACTTGCAGTACAGCAATAAAGAGGGACTGAAGTTTATCAGAGCACAAGTCACATGACTTGGGGCAGCTGGGAAATTGACAATATGTCTAGCCCCATGTCAGATTTCAAAATTGAATATAAAAAAATCTGTTTGCTCTTTTGAGAAATGGATTTCAGTGCAGAATTCTGCTGGAGTAGCACTATTAACGGATTCATTTTGAATTATTTTTTTTCCCATGACAGTATCCCTTTCAAGTCCTTCCAACTTTCTCTTTCAATGTTCCCTTTGTCCTAAAAAGATTGATTATATATCTGGAGATGAAGAACTGGTCTTTGCTAAGTAATATAAATAATTCAAGAGAATACATAAAATGAAAGCTCCAGCCACATCCAGTCTACTGTAAAACAAAAAGGCATTAAACATTGTCACACAGGAGCAAGGTGAGTAGGTTTCCTGCAGCAGACATTTGCACATAGAATGAAATGCCACAGTGATCACAGCATGCTTACCCGGGGAACATTCCTCCTTTAATATTGTTCTGGGTTTGCCAGCTACATCACTCTTTTCACAGTTGAAAGTAGAACAAAATGTTCTGTAAAAATGGCATTTGATACTGGATACCTTTCTTACACAGCTGGATATGCTTTGTATCTTATAACTATTTGTATTTAAAGGTAAAGCATAAACACTGGGCAACAGCTATATATAATTTGTAAGCCTTATAACAGTACCCACAAATACTACTCATTTTTTTATTTTTATCAAAATAAATAGAATTAAAATAAAATCTGCACGTTATAGGACCACAGTCTGAAATTCAAATTATGGGCAGAGAAGCCTGTAACAAATAAAATAATTCAATGTTTACAGGTATGGGATCTGTCATCCAGAAACTCATCATCCAGAAAACTCGAGAAACTCATATCCCATAGACTTCATTTGAATCAAATAACTCACCTTTTTAAATATAATTTTTTTCTCTGTAATATTAAAATTGTATCTTGTACTTGATCCCAACTAAGATATAATTAATCTTTATTGGAGGCAAAACAACTCTGTTGGGCTTAATTGATGTCTAAGGGGCAGATTTATCAAGGGTAGAAGTGAAAATTTGAGTAAAGTAAAAAAAATTGGAATTTCGAGCTAATTTTTGTGTACTAGGGAATAGTCCAAATTCGAATATCGAAATTTATCATGTACTGTCTCTTTAAAAATTAGACTTCGACCATTCGCCATCTAAAATCTGGCCAATTGCTGTTTTAGCCTATGTGGGACCTATACCTTGGAATAATTTGGTGGACTTTGAAAAATTTATGGTTTTTATTTGGAAAAACTTAGATTCATACAATTCAAATGCGATATCACTAAGATTAGAATTCGGACAAATTCGAACGAATACAAACTATTCATCTGCAAAAAAAACCTTCGATTTTTTTAATACATTTTGGTTGGTCTTTCTTAATTCAAATTTCGAAGTTTTTCAAATTCGAAATTCGACCCTTGATAAATATGCCCCTAAATGTTTCAGATAGTTCACCAGAGACTTTTTCTAATTACTTTAAATTTTTTATTTCTGCTGGTTTTTTAATATTGAAGTGTAGAGTTCCATTTTTCGACTTCTAAAACAGCTCTGGGAGGGGGGTCGCCAACTCTTTAACTGTTCTAAATTGATACATTTTGGGGCAGATTTATCAAGGATAGAATTTCGAAGTTCAAAAAAACTTCAAAATTTGACCATCGAATTAAAAAACTTTGAATTCAGATATCGAATTCGAAGTTTTTTCAACAAATTTGGCAATCCTGCGGTCGAATAAAAACGTTTGATCGATTCGAACGATTTTAGCGATCGATCTAAGGATTTTCCTTCGACCTCTAAAGGCTTAGAAAATGGTTGTAGAAGGTCCCCATAGGCTAACATAGCACTTCGGCAGGGTTAATTTTGCGAAGTATTGAAGTCAAAGTTTTTTTAAAGAGACAGTACTTCGATTATCGAATATTCGAACGATTTTTACTTCGAGTCGAAGTATATTCGAAGTCATAGTATCCTATTCGATGGTCAAAGTATCCAAAAAATGACTTCGAATTTCGATTTTTTTTTACTTCGAAAATTCCCTCAAATTCACTTCGACCCTTAGTAAATCTGCCCCTAAGTTGATACATTTGTTATCTTTGTCCCTGCTGAGCAGAATCCCCGAGTTTCATTAAAGGCGGCTGTTAGAATTGATACAATAGTTACTAATATTCCCACAGGTACTGCTGAGAAATGTATCAACTTAGGGGCAGATTTATCAAGGGTCGAATTTCGAAGTGTAAAATACTTCGAAATTCGACCATCGAATGGAATGCTACGAAATTCGAATTCGTAGGATTTCTAGCATCGTACGATCGTATTCCAATCGTAGTATGAATGTATGATCATATTTCGAATCGAACGATTCGAACAATTTTATCGTACAATTTTCCTTCGAATAAAAAAAACATAGAAAATTTCTCTGGAAGGTCCACATAGGCTTACATAGCACTTCGGTAGGTTTAAGTTTTTTTAAAGAGACAGTACTTCGATTATCGAATAGTCGAATGATTTTTACTTTCGAATCAAAGTAAATTCGAAGTCGTAGTATCCTATTCGATGGTCGAAGTATTCAAAAAATTACTTTGAATTTCAAATTTTTTATCCCTCGAATTCACTTCGACCCTTGATAAATCTGCCCCTAAATGGAGCAAATTGTAACAGTTCAAACACTCCTGGATCACTGAGCTGCCAGACTGAAACACTCGAATTTGGGGAAAACAGTAAAAAATAAAAGATGGAAAGCAAATGAAAAAAGTCTTTGTTTATAGTGAACAATCTGAAAGCAAATCAACTGAAAAAGTGTTTGGAATCAAAAGCATTTGGGGTGGGATCTTGATATCAACAAAGAAGGATCTCTCTATTACATATGGCCACTCAGCAGCTGCTGACAAAGAATGGACACAATCGTAGTCTATCAAATGCTCATTTTGTATTATGCCGATACAGTAAACACAGTCAGGGGAGTGTTGTTTCAGCATAGTTGTAGGATTTGGGATTCAGTGCAGGCCTGATAGTTTTGCCTGCTCATAGCATATAATGATTATTTTTAGAAACCCCGACATGAATCTTTAATGTTATATATCTCACTGCAAAGGCCACTCTGAAAAAGAAGGAGCAGGGAAATATGCAGAAAACTGCCGGCGAGATTATCCAGCTAATGATATTCTGCAGCATATACAATCTCTTGGAAGAAACCGTAAACTTTTTTTTTTTTCCCTTGGAATTGGAATCACAAAGATGTGTGAACAGGTTCATTTATCACCGAAAATTGTGAAATATATATATATATATATTTATATTTCAGTGTATGTAGTTCCTGTCAAGCTCTTTGGCAGTTCAGAAAGATTTATGGACACTAAAAGCATACTTCCCAGTCGAACTTTAATAGCAGCATCAACTTTGTGTTCAGAAATATGGCTATTCAGTCACTTCTGGCCAATGGTTACGAATCTGAAATAAAATCTGTATTCAAACGCATGTCCGTGTTTTCATTAAGGTTCACGGCAGGTTTTCCTCGTATTCTGGTATCCAAGGTGATTTGTTTGAAAATCTGCGTGCACAAAGCAGCAAAAGGTATTAGGGGGACATTTATGACTGCAAGTGCAGTTGCGCTCCTGCAAGTTTCCCAGTAGTTAGTTGCATGGTATTAATTAAACAGTGGCATAACTAGATATTCCTGACCCCCACAGCAAATTATTTATGAGGCCCCCAAAATGTCTAGAACAAGGATCCCCAATGTTTTTTTTTTTTACCCGTGTGCAACGTGCAAATGTAAATAAAAGTTGGAGAGCAACACAAGCATGCAAAAAGTTCCTGGGGATGCCATTTATGGGCTGTGGTTAAATACTGGGAGCTAGAGTCCTGCGCGGGTCCATTTTTTGGAACCCGTACCTGCAATCTGCAACCCGGACCCGTAACCCGCATTCTTAGCCTCTTGGACCCGCTACCTGACCTGCAAGTACCTTATTCACAACCCAGACCCGCAACCCGCTGACCATCAAAAATCTGGAAGTGCTTTCATTGTAAACCGGTAACATCATCAGAAGTAGGCGTGCTCAGAAAAAAGGAGTAAAAATCGATATTGAGAAGACCCGCGGCACGACCCCTGACCCGCAAACCCACAGAACTGCTGACCCGCGTCTATACCCGCACCCGGAACTTCTACCACAGGTTTTTGCAGGTAACCCGCAGGTACCAGACCTGCTGCAGGACTCTACTGGGATCTCCTATGTGAACTAGCAGCCTACAGGAGGCACTGCTGGTCTGTACACCTGTTTTTATACAACCAAAACTTTCCCCCAAATCAGGAATTAAAAAATAAGCACCTGCTCTGAGGCCACTGGGAGCAACATCCAAGGGGTTGGAGAGCAACATGTTTCTCACGTGCACCTGGTTGGGGATCACTGGTGTAGAGGTTGACCTGTTTTGCCAGTATTTATTGAAATTGTATATCAATTATGGCGTCATGGGGTCCCTATACCTCTGGGGGCCCCCTGCAGCCGCAGGGTCTGCTTCCTCTGTATTTACACCTCTGAATTAAAGGTACGTGCATCAAAATGCATTCTATGGGCCAAATTCACTAACCTCTGGAAATTCGTTTACAGCGCAACACTTTGCCAGGAGTAGATTCGAGAGGACAATGCTAATTCACTAAAACCCAAAGTTGCATCCAGGGCACCGAATGCTGGCGAAGTTGTACTAGCGTTACTGCGTCAAGCAAAGTTGCACTAGCGTTGGCTAATTTGCATACGGTGGGAAGTTAAAGTTGAATGGACGTATATGCTGCAGCAAATACATTACACTACACAAGCCCAGGGAACCTTCATAAAATAAAATAAGTTGTTATAATGCCCTACACATGAGCCCAGTGTATAGTTTATGTGCCATATGTTAGGAAATGTAGGGGGGAAGCCGGTTACCCCAAAAAAAATGTACGCTCTTTTTCAGCCTATCACCCGGAAAAAGACGCTAGCGTTTTTTTGGGACATTAGTTACATCGATTCAAATATTTTTTGAGGAATTCCTATCTACTCTATTGTACTTCGCCTGATCTGAGGTGGTGACGGCAAGTCTGGCGCAAGAGGTAACTTTCAGTAAAATCCGCATCTTAGTGAATTTGCGTAGTTACATCGATTAGCCAGAGCACAAATTTGCCAGTAAATCGGCGAAGTACTGAAATGACGCCACGTTGGCGAATTTTCTCCTTCAATAGTCACTTCGCCTTTTAGTAAATTTGCCCCAAAGTATGTAGTAAGGATTGTTATGCTTGGTGTCGCTCCGTCCTTTCTCCTGTTCCAAAAAGAGTGCTGCTGCGCCTATTGACATGGGGGACCGCGGAACTACCTCCACCTCCAGACCAGGTGGTAACTCCAGGGTTGCCTATGTGGCCTGCATCAGTAGCACAATTGCATCTAAATAATCTGATGCACACTTTATTCATATCAAACACTAATGACAGCAAATGGACTTTTCAGCTCAGTTGCATCAGATTTGTGCAATAGCAACAACAATAGAATTCTGGATTTTTGCAAAACATGACGATTGCACCTGAAATCTGCTCATTGCACTTGTGTAAATATTTTTAAATTTGTGAGAAAGAAAACAAACAATTGAATTAATTGGCCATGTTTACCAGCATTGCCAGTGGTGGAACTACAGTGCCCCGCAAAGAAATGTTTGGAGGAACATGGCACACAGAACAGCACTACTGGCCCCCCACCTGCACCCTCCCCTTGCCAGCCCTCTCCGCCCACCCACCTTCTCCCTCCCCTTGTGTCGTGGATAGCCAGGGAGGCGGATTTCTCTCAACCTCTAGAGTAAGCTGACCCCTATGGACTAGTCCCCCAATACCTCAACAGGGTCTGCTTCCTTTGTAGTTAAGCCAATGCACATTACAAATTCCTTACCACAATTTCAGCATCGTTGCACTAGTCCTGAAAACCCGAAAAGTTGTTAATATTTCATAAATTGGATGAAAATTGTTTGATCGGGCAATCTGGGCAACATGAAGCATGCAACGTGGGCATGGGATTTAGCTGCAGCAATTGGAAGTGGCTATAGGTGCAACACAAGGGAAACCTTGTACTAACTGCCTTCTCAAGGGAGAGGTAACATATAGGGATCGCTGGTGCTGAAGTTTGCACCGTTTTCTGCAAAGCAGGTTCAGCCAGTAAATCTGTGCATGTTGCAGTTAAAAAGGATTTTATGTTGACACAAGCGCTTTTGTAAATGGCAATTTGAAGGACACCTGGAGCTGTCCTTGCAATTGTAAATGAGACCTTGTGTTAGTAGCAACTCACGATGACACTGAGATCTGTAATGTAGTCTGATGTGAGCAATACCCTGGAGGAAAATGGGAGCGTTGTACATGATTTTTACATTTAAAGTGCACTGGCAAAACAAAAAAGAACAACTGATACTGAAAATGCATTCTTAAAGTTACTTTCATAAACATTTTATACGTGTTGGTCATACAGACTTTATATAGCGACATTATACTATTTTTAATTTGCTTGGGTGACGTATTTTTTTTTAATTACAAGTACAGGTGCTAGTATGGTATAAATGGGGGATTAATTTCACAAGTTACAGGTTTTTTAAAAGCCAATAAATATCTTGTTTATAAAGGAACAATTGACTCTTAGGGGCACATTTACAAAGGGTCGAATATCAAGGGTTAATGAACCCTCGATATCCGACCGTCGAAGTAAAATCCTTCGACTTCGAATATCAAAGTCGAAGGATTTACCGCATTTCCTACGATTGATCGATAAAAGGAAAAACCGTTTGATCGAACGATTAAATCCTTCGAATCGAACGATTCAAAGGATTTTAATTCATCGATTGAACGATTTTCCTTCGATCAGAAAATTGTTAGGAAGCCTATGGGGACCTTCCTCATAGGCTAACATTGATGTTCGGTAGGTTTTAGATGGCGAAGTACTTGGTCGAAGTTTTTTTTAAAGAGACAGTACTTTGGCTATCGAATGGCCGAATAGTCGAACAATTTTTAGTTTGAATCGTTCGATTCAAAGTCATGGTCGAGGTAGCCAAAAAAAACATTAGAAATTTCAAAGTTTTTTTCTTCTATTCCTTCACTCGAGCTATGTAAATGTGCCCCCCTAGAGGAATAAATTAATATTGATGTGTGGATTTGCCCCGAAAAATTCACAAATTTTCTGCGAAATTTTTTTTGACGCCGGCATCTGTTTTTGGATGTCGGCACACATTTGCCAGTGAAAATGCCTCCATTCGCAAATTCGCGTCTGCCGAATAAATTCGCCCATCACTATAAATTAATCCTCTGTTTGTAGGGTTGCAGAGCACGGAGAATATCCCACTGATCCTTGACTGTACAAACACAAATAAATATGCGAGTGACAATGCAATAAAAATAAGCAATAAAATGAATTTGATGAATCAATGAGGAACCTGTTTGAATCTATTAATAACCTAATGAAGAGTGAACGAGTGAGAGTGAGTGATGGACGAATTTGTCCTGTTTTGCTTTGCCGAAAAATTCACGAATTTTCAGCTAAATTGAAAAATGGCAAAAAAAATGTGAAGTGTCAATTTTGACACCTGCATCAATTCTGACGCTGGTGTTGAAATCAACAGCCGTCCAAAAATTGACGCGCGGCGGTTTTGATGCAAGCGACTTCCGACGCTGTCTAATTTTTGCTGAAACTTGGAAATTCGCCATGAATTTGTGCCTGCCAATTTATTCGCCCATCACTAGGAGTGAGATGTAAGAGAGCTCACCTGAGGCAGAGGAATCAAATGTGCCTTTTAAAAGACAAATATGATCTTTAAAATTCACTTTATAAGGGAATACTTTAATTATTAATAAAACATGTGTCTGGCATATTTAGGGGGTTATTTACTAAACTCCGAATGCAAAAATCACGAAAAATTTGAGATTTTTTTTTGTATAAAATCGGTCTTTTAAAAAATCATGAATTTTTAGGAATTTATTAAACACAGAGAATGGAAAAATCTGAAAATCAGGCATCTCAGACCTGTCGAGGCTGCAAATAAGTTAATGGAAAAGTCCCAATGATTTTTTGATGCGCAATACCCCAAAGTTTTCTGGCAAAAATCTGAGTTTTCGAGTGAAAAATCAGAAAAAATTTTGAGAATCGTATTTTTCCCCTCAAAGCAGATTTTCAGGAGAATGTAATAATAAATAAGCATAAAAAACCCAAGCGGATTTGATCTGAGTTTGTATCAGAAAATATTATGATTCATTCTGACTTTGATAAATAACCCCCTTAATATCTGCATACAGGTCCATTAGGAATTATGTAACTATAACTACAAAAACATAGATACCAAAGTGATTTTTTTCCCCCTGTAATTTGTCATGGGTACAATAAAAAGGAATTGAATAACTTAGCATTAGCTGCATTCTATTAAAAATACATTGAATATTAAATAGAAATGTTTATGGTAACATTTTAAATGTTAACAATTATAATTACCAAGCCAACCGCGAATACAACGGCGCCACGAGAGAGGTTTGGAAAGAATAACAAGCAATATAGAGCTCGCCTGCAAAATCTGTTTTAATACTGTCTTTTTTTACATTTTTTAGAGAGCGGCTGTGAAATATAGGTTGATACGCCATAGTAATACAGTAATGGGAAAATAAATAGCAGCATTGGAATGTTTGTTGGCCATCGCATGAAAATGTTTTTCAGCACAAACAAAAAATAAATACCACCAATTTATTATTTTAAATTTTATTCTTTCAAATTATCCATTTGTCCCTAAAGGAAACACCATTAAGCTGATATACAGTTACACTCGGTTTCAGCCCTATAGCTCCAGAGATTATATATTCTATATTCTATGATATGCATCACCTCCTGGTTAATCAGCGGCTTTTAAGCTTCATCCAATTTCCCCCTCTACTCATTGAAGCAGGAGAACAAAGGGCATCAGGGTGGGAAATAATGGTCATTTCTGCAGTAGAAAGACCCACCTATGTTAAATTTAAGGTTTATAGAAATATATTCTTCTTTGGGACCATCTTACTATAAGGGGCTCTTATAACACATAGGGCTGTATTTATTACCGTTAGAAATCATCATTTTATGGTTTATCACTTATTGCAGTTCATCATCTATAGAAAAATCTGAAATTGAATTAGGAGATGTCTTTCTCATCTAATTGAATAATGCTAACAGAATATGCTAGAAGCCAAGGTGTCAACCATGAAAAATTCAGATGCTCTATTTTAATATGGAGTCTCTATTATTATTATGTAATAAATACTGGGATTTAAACTTCAGAAAAGGAATACTTGCCACATAAGACTATTGAAATGCATCCTTCCTCTAATAACCTGCCTGGCATTGAACCGGGGACCTGTTGTTTCCATGCTGTCCAGGGCTGGAACTAGGGGTAGACAGAGTAGGCACGTGCCTAGGACGCAAAAGCTGGGGGGGGGGGCAGGCACGTACCTCCTCTGTCGCCTACCCCATGTCCGATCCCCTCTCTCAGACTGTCTGTTATATTTGCACATCTATTTGCGTTTCTGGTTTCGTGCATGTGCGCTGCGACCAGCATCTCACGCATGCGCACCATCTCACGCATGTGCGCCATGACCAGCCAACGATGCAACAGGCCAGGTTGCCTAGGGCCCCTGGCTGGCCTGGCCCGGCTCTGGTGCTTTCTGCATTACCACTACTCTATGGGGCAAATTTACTAAAGGGCGAAGTAGCTAATGCTAGTCAAAATTTGCCAAAGTGACGTAATTTCAGCACTTCGCTGATTTACTAACGGTCGTAATTACGCAAGCGAAGGAGATAGACTCTAGTGCAACTTTGCACTCTAACGCCAGGCGTATTTTCGCTCTGGCGAAAGAACGTAACTACGCAAATTCACTAAGTTTTTGTTTTAAATGAATGTTATCTCTATCGCCAGACTTGCCTTCGCCACCTCAGACCAGGTGAAGTGCAATAGAGTAGATAGGACTTGGTCCAAAAAAAGTTGATTTTTGTCCCAAAAACACTGGCGTCTTTTCCTTTTTACAGGGTGATAGGCTGAAAAAGATTGTGCATTTTTTTTGGGGGTACCCTCCTTCCCCCCTACATTATCTAACATATGGAACATAAACTATACACTGGTCACATGTGTAGGGTAATATAACAATTAAGGTTCCCTGGGCTTGTGTAATGTAATGTATTTCCTGCAACTTCACTTTGCCTGCCGTAGCAACGTTAGCGCAACTTCGCAAGCATTTGGTGCTGGCGACAAAACTTCTCAACTTAGTGAATTAGCGTTGCATCTGGCAAAGTGTGGCGAAGCTGTCGCTGGCGAATTTTCGCCCGTTAGTGAATTTCCCCCTTTGTGAGCAGACAGCTAAGGCCTTGGTTCACTCCTATGGCTCTGATTGTAACTGCAAGTAAGTTTGGCTTGTCTCACCTTTTTCCAATCTGACCACAGGTGATCAGTGTAAGCCATTACGTAGGAACTCCACGGGCGATTTTATCGCGATTCGACGTTCTGCGCAAAAACGCAGTTGTGAAGTCAGATGTAACGGAAATAAGGAAAGCAACAGGAACGTCGGATGGTGTTGCATCATTCGTCAGACGCAATACAAATGTCGGATGCAGACACTGCATCCGGCAGTCATGTTGCGTCGGATGAACTCTGCAACTTCATCCGACATTTCCATCTCTTACCTTACTTACGTCGCATCTGACTTGGCGCCTTCGTTTTTTCGCAGCGTGTCGTATCGCGCCCGTGGAGTTCCTCCCTTAGTTTGCCTATAAAACCCCTTACTCTGCTCTAACTCCTGGCCCAGTATAGGTTTACTGTATGTTCCATAGTTCCTGGGTGTGTTTTATTATGTGATCCTGTTAATTGACCCTGGCTGTTCTGCTGCCTGTACTGACCTATGCCTGTTCTTCGACTATCCTATTGGATCTCACTACTGTACAGCAAATCTGTTTGGTTTTACCCTGGCCTGTGATGGCGGAATCTGAGAAGCGGAGGGCTCCTCTCAAAGCCAAAGGCGGCTGCTATAGGCAGAAGTGTGAGCCAAGACTGTGCAAAAGTTTCAGAGACTGTCATGACTTGGGAGTCTCTACATACCATATATTTTGGTTAACTTATTCCTGTAAGATAATGACTTTTTCTCCATCAGGCTCTCATTTCATTATCAGATTCACAATAACTGTCTTTAGTCTTTCTTTAATATTTACCCAATGTATGTACTTCACCCCTTGTGTATTTGGTTTACTCTGTGAGTGTCATCCTCTATGCTGGTAATAGAACTTTCCTACACCAACAGGCTGGTTTTGTTTCCAATAAGGATTAATTATATCTTAGTTGGGATCCAAGTACAAGCTACTGATTTATTATTACAGAGGAAAAATAATTATTTAAAAACATTTGGATTATTTGGATAAAATGGAGTCTATGGGAGACGGCCTTTCCGTAATTTGGAACTTTTTGGATAATGGGTTTCCAGATAACGGATCCATACCTGTAGTATTATATAATACCACGTAATTGAAACATTAAATAAACCCAATAGGCTGGTTTTGCTTCCAATAAGGATTAATTAGATCTTAGCTGGGATCAAGTACAAGCTACTGTTTTATTATTACAGAGGAAAAGGAAATTATATAAAATTTGGATTATTTGGATAAAATGGAGTCTATGGGAGCCGGCCTATTCCGTTATTTGGAGCTTTCTAGATAACGGGTTTCCAGATAACTAATCCCGTACCTGTAGTATTATATAATACAGGTATGGGATCCTTCATCCGGAAACCCGTTATCCAGAAATCTCCGAACTACGGCATCAAGGCATGAAGATCCAAATTGCAGAAAGATCAGTTATCCAGAAAACACCAGGTCCCGAGCATTCTGGATAACAGGTCCCATACCTGTACCATGTAATGGGGTTATCCACCCCAGAACCGATCATAGTTAAAAGTAGTATTTGCTTAACCCGTTAATCTGTCAATGTCGCAACAGTTTTTCTGCAGGTCTGTAAATCAGCTGTTTTTTGCTTCCTTGTTTCACGTGTCAGAACCAAATAGTGATCTTAGTACTGATTACATTGACAAATAAGGGCATATTTATCAAGGATCAAATTTCGAATTGAAAAAACTTTGAAATTCAAATTCAAAAAGACCAACCGAAATTAAGTCAAATGTTTTTTTTTTGGTAGAATAAGTCCGTATCCGCATTCATTCGAATTTGAATCGTACGAATTGAAGGAATATCGCATTCGAATTCGAATCGAATTTGATCTAAAGTTTTTCCAAAAAAAAAAGTTTGATTGTTCAAAGTCCACCAATTGACTTCAAGTAGGTTCTAGGAGGTTCCCCATAGGCTAAAACATCAATTTGGCAGGTTTTAGATGGTGAATGGTCGAAGTCAAATTTTTAAAGAGACAGTACATGATAAATTTCGATATTCAAATTTTTTAATTCAAATCGAATTTGGACTATTTCCTAGTCGAAGTACACAAAAAACTGCTTGGAATGCAAATTTTTTTCATTCAAAAATTCACCTCGACCGTTGATAAATCTGCCCCTAAATATAAATGTAAAACCAATTAAATTTTTAATACAATGTATATTGGAAAACTGCTAATTTAAAAAAAAAAAACGGGTAGATCTACTATTTAATAAAATATAAACATGATAACTGATGATAAAACCAGTGCTATAAAATCAGTCTTTAGCTACAGACATTGTCATTAACGTTTACAGCAAATGCTCAGCATGGATCTTAAAAAAAAAAAGAAGTTTAACAAAGAAGTAAGTGAGAATAAAAAATGATAAACCTTAAAATTCCACTTCAGCACTAAAGTACTTAAAGTTGAGGTTTCAATTTTTTTTGCTAAATCCATCAATATGTTCTCAAACATTTATGGTGCATGAATAATTTGCTGATTCATATAATAAGAGTGAAATGCTTTGTTATAGACATTTTCCTGGCAACGCTTTATGTCAATGTGTTGTAAGCTGCACCGCAGGGAGCGCATTAAACTGCTAATATTGTGCTGATTTATTCTATTTTTTTTAGGTGACTGTTCTGCAATATCTGCCATCAGTCCTTCACGATGTGGAGACAGTGTTGAATGCCAGGCTACTTTGGTAACTAATAAATAAGTCAAATTTACTGTTACGTTATGGGAGTCACTCACTAGATAACTTTATTAAATGATACATCTTTATATTCAAATGTTCTTTGGATTTATTGCCTTGAGAAGTTAAACATGGAGTAAAGGACTAGCAACACCAAAAATGAAAAGTGTTATTTGACATGACGCTATTGTTTCCATTCGGTACAAATTTTTTCTTTTAAGTAAAACTATCTATAGTCTATAATCTAGAGAGATGTATTGGTTGCAGGGTCGCCATTAGAAATCACGGGGCCCCGTACAACAATATTTTTGGGGCCCCCTAGGCCCTGCCCACTCTGTTGACCAAGCCACGCCCCATACCCGCCCACTCCACATCACAGTTAAAAGACCACACAGACATCAGCACTAAAAAAGTAACCCCCCCACACACATAAATTATAAAAAGCTATTGATGGTCAGGGCCCCCATATAAGTTTAATACATAAACGCCCCAGCCCCCCCATAAAAGTTTTTTTAAAAAAAAAAAAAAAAAGCATTGGTGCCCTTACAAGTTAAAAAAATTGGGGCCCCAAAAATTTTTTTTTAAAAAAAACATTGGTGCCAGGGCCCCCCTTACAAGTTAAAAAAAAATTGTGGCCCCAAATTTTTTTAAAAAAACATTGGCGCCAGGGGCCTATAGAATATTAAAATAATACATTGGTGGCCAGGGGATTAAAAAAAAAACACAAATTGGTGTTCAGTAGAATTGAACTCATGGCTTCAGGACTTTAACTTGCCTCCTTTCGTGACTTTGGGTCTTTTCGCCGCTTCACGTCCTCAATTTCGGCTGTTTTCGTGACTTCAGGTCTTTTCACTGCTTTGGGACTTCGGCTTCGGCTATTTTCGTGACTTTGGGTCTTTTCGCCGATTCAGGACTTCGCTTTGGCTATTTTCATGGCTTTCGGATCTTTTCGCTGCTTCGGGTGATCGGCTTTTTTCGGCGGCCCTGATTGGTTGCAAACCTTTTTTGGCTAAAGTTATGCTCATATGTCTTTGGATGGTTGAGCTTTAAGATTCTGAGCAGTTTTCTTAGCCACTTACTCTCAAGACTAGAAGAATTTTATTCCAATAGTGTTGCATACCTTAGCAAAGCATTTCCAATAAAAGATGGTTGTCAATTTCCATTAAATAGAGTTGGGTAAGGTGGAAGAAGGATAATGAAGACTGGATACACAGTCTCATAAGCAAAGTTACCAAAGGAGTTCAGACAGAAGATTAACCCAAAGACAAGCAGATGAATGGGGCAGGCCGTGATCAAGACATACTGTAGTCAGGATTCAGGAACAGTCAGTCCCTCTGGACAATGAATCTATCCCACATATATGGGCTTTCCTTTCTGAGGTTACTTTGCTTCAATTTATTGGTGCATGGTTTAGGGATCCTAAGATTCAATTGGATGAAACACAGGTTGGCAGTATGTTAGATAAACTTTAGTCACCGTATGCAATAAAAAGTGCTAAGTATGCTCAGGTGCAGTAACTCATAGCTAGTGATAGGCGAATTGTGGCAAATTTCAACACTTCGCCGACTACAAATGTTTTCACGAAACTGCCACGGAAATTCACAGTGGAAAAAAATCTCAGAATCTTGTTTGTGCACCAGAATGGGGGACCTGATGTCCACCCCCATACACTGGCTACACAATTAAATGGTAAAGAGAACTGGGGGAATGTGGGGAGAGCAGTGACATGTAGGAAGTGCTGAATGGAAAGTGAAAGTAATTGTCTGCCCCGCCTCTATGCCCAGGGCATAGAGGAGGGGCAGACAATATTTGATTGACAGCTGAGATTTTTAAAGGAGCCTACAACAGCTATGAATGCTTTAATAAAAAATAGAAATTGTATTTCATGTTTAATTTGAAAAGGACTTTTATTATACAGATGTTTGAATCTGGGGGACAGGTCCACTTTAAGATGTTTTCATTAAAGAAAAAATTAGGAATTGGTGCTGCTGTTTTTAATGTCCCATTTAATACCACTCCCAGAAGCAAAACATCTCACAACATTACTGTAAACCTCTTAGAAGACAAAGCATTTTAAAAAATGTTGAATCGATGCAAATGGATTTCATTAATGCTCGGCAAAAAGTCAAACCAATCAGATTTACAATATAATTCTCTTAAATCTCAAAGATAAGTGCTGAAGCACGAAAAAAAAGGAAATTGCGGTTTAAACTTAAATAATAGTTTTTGCAAATCCATAGTCCAATGGGTTCCAAATCTGCATGAACATAGCACAATTAATACAGTTTATATAATAATTTAGCATTTGGTTAATCAGAAACTTTGTTCTATAAAACGCTTCCTGATTTTCAGTGAAATGCAAATTCACAGCTTTGCAGTTTTTTATTTTTTACTTCTGTACTTGTAACTAGCGAAAGTATTGGCTTATAGAACTGAGGAATATGTTTAGGGATTGGAAATGCTAGAACTATGCTTCATCTCTTTCACTGGATTGAACTGAAAGGCAAAGATAAGATAAATGTGACCCAAAGAAGAACATTTGTTGGAGCTTGAAAATACGATGGAAGTAGGAGAGGGGAGCTGGGTTGCCAGCGCATACCTTTTATGTGGGACTTATTCCATTATAAAGGGATCTTGTTATTGGTATTAACATTAGTCTTTGATATCAGTATAATTACTGGTAAAGTGAAAGTGAGTTAAATTTCAAGCATAATCACTATATCAGAACATAAGATAGGATGGACTAAGCAGCACTGACCACAACTGAACAAAACGAGCCATTTAGTGCGAATACCTTAAATGAAAGTGGTGTTACGCAAGTACGGCTTCTGCAAACGGAAAATGTACAGACAATCAACTGCTAACATAATAAACAAGTCACTTAAGTACAATGGAAAATTTGCTAGGAAGCTTACAAGTTTTACCTATAAATAATGAGCCTCCTTGATGACACATCATTAGTAATGAGTGAATTTATTTGCCAGTCATGGATTCACAGCGACATTCTGAATTAATCCATGTGCAAAATGTTTCACGGAACTGAAGCGAAAATTCACCTATGAGAACAAACACCCATTGACTTAAATGCATTAGGACAAGAAAGTCGCCATAAGAAAAAACACCCACTAACTTTAATGCATTTTGAGTAGGAAAAAAAAGTTGCACGTAAAAACGCCCATTGACTTCAATGCTGTTTGCAAATTTTAGAATTTTGTGATTTTTTTCGCAGTTTTGTGAATTTTTTCGTCAAAACAGGCAGATTCGCTGATCACTACACATCAGGGCCCATTCACTAAGCTCGAGTGAAGGAATAGAGGAAAATAGAGGAAAAATAGTTTGAATTTCAAATGTTTTTTTTTTCCCTATTTCGACCATCGAATTGGCTACTTCGACTTTCGACTACGACCTTCGACTTCGAATTGAACGATTCGAACTAAAAATCGTTCGAATATTCGACCATTCAATAATCAAAGTACTGTCTCTTTAAAAAAAACTTCGACCCCCTAGTTTGCCACCTAAAACCTACTGAGGCCAATGTTAGCCTATGGGGAAGGTCCCTATAGGCTTTCCATGGTTTTTCTGATTGAAGGATAATCCTTCGATCGATGGATTAAAATCCTTTGAATGGTTCGATTCAAAGGATTTAATCGTGCAATCAAACGATTATTCCTTCAATCGTTTGATCGAACGAATTGCGCTAAATCCTTCGATTTCGATATTCAAAGTCGAAGGCTTTCAATTCGGCAGTCAAACACCGTAAATGTAAGAAGGGCTGGCATGCCCTTCATGTACCCTCTGCTATTCTGCGCTGGACAAAGGAACCTGAATAATGTGCAATTTATGGGACAGGCAGGGGCTACAGAGGAGATGACTTTTCTTTCTCCAGCCTACCCAATATGAATACAGCACTGCTGAATAAAGGCAGCACTGTATTCACTAGAAGAGACACAGGGCTTTGTGCTCCTTTATTGATCTATAATAATCTTCCATGCATGGCAAGGTAAAAAATGCAAAAACAGGAGGAATGCATCTGCTTTTTTACTTTGAACATTCCACTGCAAGTTGTAATGAATTATCACGGAAAGTTCCCTCAGACATATACAGTAGATGGGATATATATAGCACATTCATCTCAAAATAATATTCTGCAAAAGATTGGATATACTGTACAGCTCTGAAGGCTTTGAACTCGCTGCACTCAAGACATTTAGGTGTTCATATAGTTGCATGGATACAATTTCTCCAGTCCCTATTAAAAAATGCTGCACAGTGACATTAAAAACATTGCAACCAAACTGTCATTTTTGAAATCTGTGACCATGATGCTTGTTTACATATTATATTAGCTACAGCTCTGTTCTAAAATTGAGGAATGGGGTCCTTATCAATACAACAATACTATTTAACAGAGGGTACTGTTAAAAGAAAAGCCTTAAAGGGATACTGTCATGGGAAAAAAAATTTTTCCAAAATGAATCAGTTCATAGTGCTGCTCCAGCAGAATTCTGCACTGAAATCCATTTCTCAAAAGAGCAAACAGATTTTTATATATTCAATTTTGAAATCTGACATGTCCCACTGAGACACATTCAGTTACATTGAGAAGGAAAAACAGCAATGTGCCAGAAAGCATTTCTCTCCTAAAGTGCAGGCACAAGTCACATGACCAAGGGCAGCTGGGAAATTGACAATATGTCTAGCCCCATTTCAGATTTCAAAATTGAATATAAAAAAATCTGTTTGCTCTTTTGAGAAATGGATTCAGTGCAGAATTCTGCTGGAGTAGCACTATTAACTGATGCGTTTTGAAAAAAACATGTTTTCCGATGACAGGATCCCTTTAATATTCTTCTCTCTGACTATTATTCTTTTCTCTGTAGCAATGCCTTGTACTTGATGTACACGGAGAGCATAAATTCATGTTAGTTCGTTCTACGTCACAGTGCTCCATATTACAAACAACCTAGGTTCCAAGCATTCAGGATGATGTTCCTACTAAAATAAGACATCACCCAAAATTAGTTTTTATTGTTATAAATGGCAGATATATTAACTTGTAAATTATTTTTACATCTATGTCTGTGAATGCAAGTGTTTATTAAATGTTAAGATTTTTTATGGTTAATACTTGTTTTTATTTTTTTTAAATAACTTCAAGGAATAACACTTTCAGTACTATTCAGTGTTTATTTTTCCAATCCCTGAGAAGATCAATACAATGAAGGCTAGAAAATGCAATTAAGAATAAACGTAATAATTATTTGTAGGGATTAAAACAAACTGATGTAAATTGTTCCTATGCCAGAAAGACTGGTTGTATTGGAGATATGGAATTAATGTGTTACCACTTGTTAACATTACAGAGACTTGACACAAACTGGTTTTGGACAAAAGATTTAATAATAAAAACGGATGACAACAGGCAATGGGTCCGGGCAGGTGGAACTCAAAACACAGACCAAAAAACAGGTACAGGGTCAGGGCAGGCAGCAAACAAATTTGATATAACAGGCCAAGACTCAAAACCTGGGAGTCAGATAGTGCTGAAACATGGTAAGGGCAGAATACTTAGACCGGATACTGGGACAGGATATATGGGAGGCTTGATCATGGCAATATTACAATGATCCAGCACTGGTTGTTGGAGGTGGCAGATTGAAATAGCCCCTTAATTAAGATATTACCTACAGCTGGATTATAGCAGGTTAGCCATTCCAACAAAATGAATTTAAATAAACTGGCAGACTAAAACAATACTATCTCCTGTGGCTCAGTGTGGAAGAGCAGTGGCCAGTACACCCCAGGTCCCTGGTTCTAAAGGGATTTCTTGACATTCCAACATATGTGGTGTAAAACTACATATTAACCAAATCTGAAAAATAAATCTGCGTATTCTTTATATTATTTAATTATCTGTACTTCATAAATTAAATAAAACATGTTTTGCACCTGCCAAGACATTAAGAGGGTTATTTGTTAAACTCAGAATACCCGAAACCCGATTTTTCAGACCTTAAAAAAAATATCCGAATTTTTTCGGGATTTATTAAAGTTCGATGGTATGAAAACTCTGAATCTGAAACCCTGGCATTTAAAAGCTCTCGAGGTTCTGTATAAGTCAATGGGGAAGGTCCCAGTCTCTGCGCTGATGTCCGTACCGATATCCGATGATTTCTGTGTTTCTGCACAAAAAACTCAGAAAACTCAGAAAAAACATATTTTTTTGCGGAAAACTCCAAACAATTATGAGTTTTTGGGGAAGGCTCCGAAGTTTGTCAACACCCTATTTTTTCGGGCTTTTTTTTCATAAATAAGGTCGATTCGGGAATTCGGAGCTCCTCAAAGTTTGATATTTTTGAAATACTGAGATAACTTCGGACCTTGATAACTAACCCCTAAGGGTCATTTATGAACCAATCTCCCCTAATGATTATGCAAAGAGCAATAATACCATAGGGCAGGCTACATGTACAGGGCCCCATTGCAACCTCTGTCCCCTACTGCTCCCTTGCTTGCAACTAGTAAGATGAAGTGAAGGAGGAACAGAGCTGAAAGTAAGGTGTTTGATTTTAAGGACATAATGGCACACCTGTTTTAGCAAAACACAAATACCCAAAATTGCTTCCCATTCGTTTAAATGTAAAGTGCTCTGGGGCAGCCAAAAACCCAATTACACTTTACCTAGAAGTATAAAGCATTGATTGTGGGTGTTGTGAGGCCTAAAGAACTTTCTAAAACAAGGTACAGTCCCAAATAGCTATGTGAACCACTTTTTCTACTTGTGGTTAATCCCTTTAAGGGATTAAAGGATAATGGCTTCCTTTATACCAATTGATGATTAGCTGTTTTTGCTTTTAAAGGCTCTGCTGAACACAGAGAGGAACATTTTTTATTCTGTCTTAATGAGTATAGTATGAGGCTTAGATAATACATATTCATGATCTGCCCCCAAAAGCAATTACAAAATGATATTTTGTAAGTAAAATATCTTATTTTTCTACAAATGGTGTAGACTTTTCAAAAACAAAGACTAAGCTGATATTATGATTATATAAATGTTATGTGTTTTTAACTATTGTTAATGCCCCTTATATCTAGCCCAGCAGAGGAGATGGCCCTAATAGCTAGCCTAGCAGATGAGTTTTACTTTGATAGACTTCACTACTTTGATAAGACTAGAGTTAAAGGACCAGTAAAATCACATTTTTTTAAAAAAAAATTGTTAGTATACAACGGAAAAAAGTCTGTATTAAGAAATAACTTACAGAAACTCCGCTTGTGCTCCTCTTCAGAAAAGGCGATCCGTTGATCTATCATGCGGTGCTCAATTTCTCCTCCCTGCCTTCCTTATAAGAGATAGCCAGGGAGGAGAAATCGAGCACCGCGCAATGGATCATCGCCCTGTCGCCTTTTCTGAAGAGGAGCGCAAGTGGAGTTTCGGTAATTTAATTCTTAATAAAGACTTAGCGATTTCAAAGTTTAATTTGTCTTTGTGTTTTTTTTTCATTGTATACTAACGAATTTTTTTTTTAAAAAAAATGTAATGTTACTGGTCCTTTAAATAAGGCACCATTTGAATTCTCTGCCACTAGAACTGAAGAAGCCACTCAGACTAGTGGTTACGAGTTTTCAAGAAAACTCTAAGGGGCCGATTCACTAAGGGTCGAATATCGAGGGTTAATTCCCTCGATATTCGACTAGGAACTAAAATCCTTCGACTTCGAATATCGAAGTCGAAGGATTTAGCGCAGATAGTTCGATCGAACAATCGAAGGATAATTCCTTCGATCGAACGATTAAATCCTTCAAATCGAACAATTCGAATAATTTAAATCCAACGATCAAAGAAATATCCTTCGATAAAAAAGTTAGCCAAGCCTATGGGGACCTTCCCCATAGGCTAACATTGACTTCGGTAGCTTTTAGATGGCGAACTAGGGGGTCGAAGTTTTTTTTAAAGAGAAAGTACTTCGACTATCGAATGGTCGAATAGTCGAACGATTTTTACTTCGAATCCTTCGATTGTCGTAGTTGAAGGTCGAAGTAGCCCATTCGATGGTTGAAGTAGCCCAAAAAAAACTTCGAAGTTTTTTAACTTCGAATCCTTCACTCGAAGTTAGTGAATCGGCCCCCAAAAGTCCAGTTGCCTTTGACTTAATCCTACTAGATACCATATGAGTAGATCTTTCAATAATTTTTGAATGATGTGGACATTTCTTATTTTTTTGTGCAATGATCACATTGTCACTGCATAGAATTACTTAGAATTGCATATTCTATTGGTCTTATACCACCCCCATCAAGCTACTGTAAATCAGATGTTGTTAGAATATCTAGTTAAACTGTTTTTGATGAGTCTGTGTGTTGTGTAACTCCTACCAAACATAGTGAGGTTTTGATAAGAACTTTGTGTTAAAAGAAAGAAATCTAATAAAGAATAAATGAAAAGAAAACACACTGACTTTAGCAGAAATGTGAAGGAGCAGAAGAAAACAATTCCAAAAACAGGCAAATTGGTTTTGGCAGTAATATAATATAATATCCTCTTGAGGAAGTGAGGTGGACCACTTGAAACACGTAGGAATTCTCAATCTGAATTGGACCTGTTATATCTGGTGAGTAGGAAATCACCCCAGAACGGCACATATCACCTTTACTGATTTGCAATCACTTTCACCCATGGGGTGTGGCTGTGTTCACTAATACAGTATAATTCATTTGTCTGGATATTCTACACCAGGGAGTTTATCGTTTTTTTGCTCTTTTCCACAGAAATGATTCTCAAATTAGTTGGGGCAGGCAGCAATCAAACAAATACAGGCACAGGGTCAGGGCAGGCTGCAAATAATCAGTGGCCAAGACCAAAATTGGGAAAGCAGAATATACGGATCAAGGAGAGGGCAGAAAACTTACAGGAGCAAGGACTTTAGGGTACATGATTTCAGGATACTTGATGGCTTGTTCTCAGCAAAAGAGCTTAGGGACCCAGCACAAGGGGTTATCAGCTAAGGGGTCCCTAAGCTCTTTTGCTGAGAACAAGCAATCATTTTCTGCAGCTGGATCATAGCAGTTCAAATAAAAAGAGAGAAACAGCACCTGTGGCAACAGAAATTAGGAACTAATATTGTGTAGTATGTTCAAATATGTCAGCACCAGCCAGTGCTTGCAAAGGTTAATATAAGAGTGCACACTTTACACTTTTATAAAGACACACCAATAGCTAAATTATAGTTTTACAATTGTGTTGGTGAATACTATTTCTCTATATTAGGTGTCCAGCAAACACCTCCACCAAATGGCCAAAGTGCCTACTTACTAACCAATGGTTTGGTACAACATAATATGTGAATCCTCACATGGGTCTCCCACCAGCTGCACACCTATCTTCTGACTCCAACATGGAATCCCAATAGTATAATACTGTTTTATTAAAAATATTCCTTATTTAAAAACAATCACACTCACATTATGTTAATTAAATCGGTCGCATAAAGTCCAATGTTGGGCGCTCTATTATTTCAGGGGGTGGTCCTGCCGGCTTTTTCTAGGTCCACCTCGTGGCGTTTCTTTGCAGCCCTGTTGCGATGTCTTCCTCACCTAACGCGTTTCACTGGGTTATCCGCTTCCTCATAGGCATGGGTACTGTCTCCTTCTTTTTCCCTTTTAAAATCTGGTCCTGCAAGATCGCCATGATTATTGTTTTTGCTTCCGTTTTTTTGCGTTCCACAGTTCATTTCCTGTTGAAAGAATTGTCCAGTGTAGTGGGTTGTCATGGTGATGTTGTGGGCTTCTTTCTACTGGATCATAGCAAGTTAACATCGAGCATAGAGCAAGTCATTGATATTATCCACCAGATCACATTTACATAGCTAAATAGGATTGAAAAAAGACCAAGTCCAGCGAGTTCAACCCCTCCAAATAAAAACCCAGCATCTATACACACACCCCTCCATAACTTCACATAAATTATATATACCCAGGGCCGCCATTAGAAATCACGGGGCCCCGTACAACAAAATTTTTGGGGCCCCCTGGGCCCCGCCCACACTGACGACCAAGCTCCACCCCATATCCCGCCCACTCCACATCGCAGTTAAAAGACCACACAGACATCAGCGCTAAAAAAGTAACCCCCCCACACAAGTTGTAAAAAGCTATTGATGGTCAGGGCCCCCTTATAAAAAATTGGGGCCCCAAAAAAAAACATTAAAACATTAAAAACATTGGTGGCAGGGGCCCCCTTATAAGTTAAAAAAAACTTGGGGCCCCAACAAATTTTTTTTAAAAAAACTAAAAAATAAACAAACATTGGTGGCAGGGGCCCCCTTATAAGTTAAAAACAAATTGGGGCCCCAAAAAAAATTTGAAAAAAAAAAAACCATTGGCGGCAGGGGCCCCCTTATAAGTTAAAAACAAATTGGGGCCCCAAAAAAAATTTTGAAAAAAAAATTTTTTTTTGAAAAAAAAAAAAAAACTGGTGGCAGGGGCCCCCTTACAAGTTAAAAAAATTTAAAAAATTTAAAATTTAAAAAAAAAAAAAAAACAATGGTGGCAAGGGGCCCCTTACGAGTTAAAAAAAAAATTGGGGCCCCAAAAAAAAAGTTTTAAAAAAAAGATTGGAGGCAGGGGCCTATAGAATATTAAAATAATACATTGGTGGCCAGGGGATTAAAAAAAAAAAAAAACACAAACTGGTGTTCAGTAGGATTGAACTCATGGCTTCAGTACTTCCACTTCGCCTCCTTTCGTGACTTCGGGTCTTTTCACCGCTTCAGGACTTCAATTTCGGCTCTTTTCGTGACTTCGGGTCTTTGCGCTGCTTCAGGACTTCGGCTTCGGCTGTTTTCGTGACTTCGGTTCTTTTCGGCGCTTCGTGACATCGGCTTTTTCCGTGACTTCGGGTCTTTTCGGCGCATCGGCTTCGGCTTTTCGGCACTTCCGCATTCGGCACGCAAGAGGCAAGACGTACGGCTCGGGCGCTCGTAAGGGGGGCCCGGATCTTCAAAAAATGCAGCGCTGCCGGGCCCCCCTTCATGCCCGGGCCCGGTACGCTTGTCCCCCCTGTCCCCCCCTGATGGCGGCCCTGTATATACCCATATCTATACTAACTAAAGAATTTAGTATCACAATAGCCTTTGATATTATGTCTGTCCAAGAAATAATCCAAGCCATTCTTAAAGGCATTAACTGAATCAGCATCACAACATCACCCGGCAGTGCATTCCACAACCTCACTGTCCTGACTGTGAAGAACCCCCTACGTTGCTTCAAATGAAAGTTCTTTTCTTCTAGTCTGAAGGGGAGGCCTCTGGTACGGTGATCCACTTTATGGGTAAAAAGGTCCCCTGCCATCTGTCGATAATGTCCTCTAATGTACTTGTTAAGTGTAATCATGTTCCTTCTCAAGCTCCTTTTTTCCAGAGAAAACAACCCAACCTTGACAGTCTACCCTCATAATTTAAGTCTTCCGTCCCTCTAACCAGTTTAGTTGCACTTAGTCTCTGCACTCTCTCCAGCTCATTTATATCCCTCTTAAGGACTGGAGTCCAAAACTGCACTGCATACTCCAGATGAGGCCTCACCAGGGACTTATAAAGAGGAATAATTATGTTTTTGTCTCTTGAGTTTATGCCCTTTTTTATGCAGAAAGCTCACCATGCCATCTTCTTGCTCTTCTGGCTCTTAATGTCCACACATTTCTAGACATCAGATAATTCAGGAAGCAGTTCATGTTTTTATTGTTAATATAAACCATTCATTTAGTCCAAAGTCTGGAATATTGGATCTCTGACAATCACACCAACAATAATTTCCAACTTTACCCCTTATCGGTTACTTTACCTCTTCAGCTGGAGCTTTGCATCAGCTGTTGAAAATATATATTAATAACATATTTATTAAAGCCTACTCACATTTTTTACCACCAATACCAAATATTTTTGTCATAAAAATGGTCTACTTAACAAATAATTATTTTGTTATGTAAATTCAATTACCTAAGTGGAATAAATACATTTAATTAAAGTAATGTATTGTATTCATTTTAGTCTACTTATATTGCCATTAACTAATTGCCTAAAAGAGTGATTAAAGTTATAGCTGCTTTCCTCAGTCAGAAACCCCAGTGTTCTTCCCAAACTAATGATGTTGGTATTTCCTAATTATCATTTTAAATCTGCACTGAGTAAATATTTGATAAGGAGACATCACGGTAATAGTCACTGAAGCTTTTTCTCTTCCAATGTGTTCCGTTTCCAGTTTTCAAATTTTTTTCAAAAGCTTTTGCTATTTTATTATATAAAAGCCCGTTAAAGGAAATGCTTTTCATACTTTTGTTGCCGTAGGCCTTCTCTGAAACAGTACAGCACTGTGAAAAATAACCTGTGACTACCGAAGGCATCAATCCAAAGCACACAGAGCAGGTTCCATCTCTTTACAACAGTGTTTTGGATTGGTTTTATATTTGCAGGTTTGACTGACACATAAAAAAAAAGATTAAAAAACTGAACATGTCTAGTAAACTAGAAAGCAATGTTCTTTAGTATGTCCCCCACCCTGGTGCCAGGATATAGTGGTTGACCTCTGAATAGCATTTCTGGCATGAACATAGGCACAATAGAATTTAGATTCACCCAACATGTTTTCCTGTACTGTAGCCACAGTGCAGTAAACATAACTTTTTCTACTTTTTTTTTATGGCAATACTTTACAGAGGCGCCTAACAAAGTTGTGGCCATGTTCAGAGCCCCCCCCCCGGGCACTGAGAGAAAACCTGGTGGGCCCTGGTTTATGTGGGCCCTACTAACTGGATACATAGGCAGGTGTGCATCAGTGCAGCTTGGGATGGAGGTCAGATTTTATAGGGTGGCATGGGACATGATTTGGTAACAGTGGGGTGGTTTAGCAGGGGTAATGGACCCTTGGTTTAGGTTTTCTGGTGGGCCAGGCTACTTCAGTCCAACACTGGTTGTGGTCAAAAAAGGAAGCATTTAATTTTTTGTGTATTGCCTCTCCTAGGGTGCCCATTTCTTTTTAAAGCTTGGTGTAGCTGTCTTTGATTCCAAGTTATGGGAGGTCTTGGCCAGGCAGTTTGGCTGATCTTATGGGAGCAGCAGCGTAACAACCTGCCACCGGGTCCAAAAAAGTCTTAAGAGGGGCCCCGTCACTCTTGCTCCGCCCACCTGCCTGCTTGCCCCCCCCTCGCTGGTTCCCGATGCTCCCCACCAGCTCTCAATTAGGAGAGGGGCTGCAGAGGGGATATTTGAATAACTTAGAGAAGCAGAGCCTGCTCCCCGGGCCCTCCAACAACCATGGGGTCTGCTTCTTCTATTGTTACTCCACTGTATGGGAGTCATTTATAAAAATCACATTTTACATATATTATTGCAAAATAAAATGCTTAGGAATAGAACAAGACCTTGCATAGGTTTGGACACAAATCTAGAGATGTTGCGTGAAGCCCAAGTAAAATGAACATCACTAAAGCAATTTATTTCAAATGCCAAGTTTGTGGATGCTGCCAAGATACTGTGATCAACACTGACAGGTAACATTAGCAATGCGTGTTTGCCCTTAGATCAGCATATAGGAAGATCTTTTGTTACTTTGATAAAATCAGTTCCATTTGCATAGGAAACCACAATTGCATAGTATGAATGTAATAAAAGTACATACAATGTAAGAGACTTGAAATGGCAGTGACACAGCCTCGTAAAATCAAGATGAGGCTTTTTGACCTTGATAAAATGTGTTTAAAGTAGCAGTTTAGTTAACCAATGAGAGAGAAAATCAAATGGAGTGTTAATAATGGAGTACAAGCATTAGAGAGAGGATGGAGTGTGACTAATTGGCAAGCAGAAGAAGTAACTGTATCATTGGAGTAACTCCTGCTTTTGTTATTCAGGTAATCACTGTATTTGCCTTATGGTTGTATCAGAGTAGAAGATCATTCTGTAACCAGGGATATTATCCCTACTGATAGGATTCATTAAGCTTTAAAGAAGTCTTATTAATCAGAGAAAAGAGCAAGGACCATTGGAAAAAATTTCACCTGAGCGGTAACCCATGGTGACCAATCAGTTGCCATTGTTCTACTAGAAGTGGCTAAAAAAAGCTAATTGTTGATTGGTTGCTATAAATTACTGCCTAGGTACAAATTTTCCCCACGTTTCTAAATAAGCCCAATTGTATTAAAGAGGTTGTTCGCCTTCAATTACTTTTTCCAGTTCAGTTGGTTTCAGATAGTTCATCGGAAATAAATTATTTTTCCAGTTACTTTCTATTTTCTATTTGTGACCGTTTTTCTAATAACGGTAATTTCTAGTAACATTTCGTTTTTACCTTCTAAAGCAGCTCTGGGAGGGGGGTCCTCGACTCTTTATCTAATCTAATTTGATACATTTAGGGGTTTATTTATCAAAGGTCGAAATTTTAGAGTAATGTGAATTTTTTTAGCTCTCATAAACTCGATTTTGTTCACAATTCGAATGGTGCTATTTATGAAAAATTTGAACATCTAAAATTCCTTCGAATAGTCCTGACCCGAAAACTCGGATCGAATTTGAATCTAATTTTCCACCAAAATAAACCTCAACTTTTTTTGACGTGCGTGTATGGGACGTCATTTTCACAGCAAAACTTGCCAAAAATTGGGCTCATCACTACTATTAAAGGGATCCTGTCATCAGAAAACATGTTTTTTTCAAAACACATCAGTTAATAGTGCTACTCCTGCAGAATTCTGAACTGAAATCCATTTCTCAAAAGAGCAAACAATTTTTTTTATATTCAATTTTGAAATCTGACATGGGGCTAGACATTTTGTCAATTTCCCAGCTGCCCCCAGTCATGTGACTTATGCCTGCACTTTAGGAGAGAAATGCTTTCTGGCAGGCTGTTGTTTTTCCTTCTCAATGTAACTGAATGTGTCTCAGTGAGACATGGGTTTTTACTATTGAGTGTTGTCCTTAGATCTACCAGGCAGCTGTTATCTTGTGTTAGGGAGCTGTTATCTGGTTACCTTCCCATTGTTCTTTTGTTGGCTGCTGGGGGGGGGGAAAGGGAGGGGGTGATATCACTCCAACTTGCAGTACAGCAGTAAAGAGTGATTGAAGTTTATCAGAGCACAAGTCACATGACTTGGGGCAGCTGGGAAATTGACAATGTGTCTAGCCCCATGCCGGATTTCAAAATTGAATATAAAAAAAATCTGTTTGCTCTTTTGAGAAATGGATTTCAGTGCAGAATTCTGCTGGAGCAGCACTATTAACTGAATCATTTTGAAAAAAACTTTTTTCCCATGACAGTATCCCTTTAACATCTTCAAATGGTTAAAGGGACCTCTGCCATTGACGGCTACATGAACACGGCAGGTTTTAGGTGGCCAATATTTGAATTAAAACTGTTTCCAGGGTCGAGGTGTGATAATTCTTCCATTCCAATTCAAATTCCAGTTGGTGCTTTTAAATTTGAAATAGTTTTGGCCAAAAAAACTCTAAAATTCGAATTTACCATTCAACCTTAGTTGATACATTTGTTATCTTCAGCCCTGCTAAGCAGAATCCAGTGTTTCATTAAAGGCAGCTGTTAGAATTCATACAATAGTTGCTAATATTCCACAGATACTGCTGAGAAATGTATCAACTAATGGTGCAAATTGTAACAGTTCAGAATGCTTCTGGATTACTAAACTGCCAGACTGAAATACCATAGACAGGAACATTAAACTTTGGGAGAATGGTAAAAAAAATAATAGATGGAAAGCAATTGAAAAAAGCCATTGTTTGTCAATCTGAAAACAACCCAAATCAACTCAAGTGTTTTGAAGGTGAACAACCCCTTGAAGGAGTGGTTAAAATACAGGCGGTTACAATTCAGTGTGTTGTGGTAGTGGCAGTTGGTGGTGTTTAGTTGAATCTGGATGGCAGATGATCTGTTGCTCTTTACACTTTGGGGCCGATTCACTAAGGGTCGAATATCGAGGGTTAATTAACCCTCGATATTCGACTAGGAATTAAAATCCTTCGATAGTCGAAGGATTTAGCGCAGATAGTTCGGTCGAACGATCGAAGGATAATTCCTTCGATAATTCCTTCGATCGAACGATTAAATCCTTCGAATCGAACGATTCGAAGGATTTAAATCCAACGATCGAAGGAATATCCTTCGATCAAAAAAAGTTAGCCAAGCCTATGGGGACCTTCCCCATAGGCTAACATTGACTTCGGTAGCTTTTAGATGGCGAACTAGGGGGTTGAAGTTTTTTTTAAAGAGACAGTACTTCGACTATCGAATGGTCGAACGATTTTTACTTCGAATCCTTCGATTCGCAGTCGAAGTAGCCCATTCAATGGTCGAAGTAGCCCAAAAAAAACTTCGAAATTCAAAGTTTTTTAACTTCGAATCCTTCACTCGAAGTTAGTGAATCGGCCCCTTTATGTTGAATCAAATATAAGCACAGACGTGTTTGCATATAGTGTCCTTGCCTCATGTATTGTGTACTAACTGTTGCTCCTAGTGCTCAATCAGGCTAATCTATAGTAACATCAGCAGCTGAATGGAAAACTGATTTTTATGTCTTTTTTGTTGTATCTCTCCTCCTTGCACACAATAAACTCTATAAAGTGAATGATTTTAGTACTTTTGGAGCCATTGCTACCTTGATACAATGTCCTGTTACAACTACCTTGAGTGCCCTTGAAAGATATAGTTTAGAGCTAATGGAATAATTCTGATTACAATTGTGCACTTATAAAATTCTGTAGAAGGGTTTGACAGGAATAATGGAGGGCATCTTCCAAATGTGGCCTGATAACTGGGATACTTGCCAAGGCATCAGATGCTGAATTTATGCTTTTTAAAGATGTGTTTTTTTGAAAAACAGACAATGATTGAATTGGATAGGTTTTGACAGAATTGTCCCGTGCATTACAAGTTGATGTTAGTTATTTGCGTTTATTGGTAACTGTATTTGGAATAAAACGCTTGCTAAAAGATTTTTAAGCCATACCTCATGCTTTATGTGACTTGGAATGGATGAAAGGTTCTTAGTAAATTCTATGCCAAAATGATATTATTAAAATATATGTGCAAGATGCATTTGCTAATAATTGTTTTATCTCTGTAGATATTCAGTGAGGTCGTTCTTTGGCTCTGCCAGTGGGGAATGAAACAAATGAAACATCGTTTGGCGTGGAATTTTATTTATTTAACAGCGTTAACAGCTAAAATAAATTCAGTGCTCAGGGTAATATGTTCTTGCAGAATTCTAATTAAATAGAAGAAAATGATGTGGTATTAATATTTTTAATTTGTACAATGCAGCAATAAAAAAATCATTAAAATTCAATTAAAGCTGTATTTGCAGAAAAGATGGCAATGCTTACTAACCAACAAACTACTATCAGGGAAGTAGCCTCAGTATTTGCCCTTTTTCTCAGCATAATTGCATATTTGCCTTATACAAAGCTCCATTCCAGCTAAAAGCTTGTCTCCCCCAATGGGCCCTCTGCACTTCAGTGGATGGGTCTAATTCCCCATATCTGCTAGGGTATGTCTAAGAGAGTCCACACAAATAAAATAAAGTGATCACGAGTCATGACATCTTACGATAGGAAAGGTAAACATGACTTAGAAGCTAGTCCACATCATGGTCACACTGGGCTTTAACATAGAGGTAGGCTTCAGATAATAGAGTAAGCATGAGCTTACAATATAATGACTTCAGTAGTAAGTAGTGATGGGCGAATAAATTCACAAGACACTAATTTGGGGCGAATTTTCGCGTTTTGCCATAAGTGAATTAATTTTGATTTCCTCTGTTCAGTTGTATATTATTACATAGTAACATAGTAACATGGTAAGTTAGGTTGAAAAAAGACACACGCCCATCAAGTTCAACCTTTTATCTTTTTTAATCTGTCTAACTGCCAGTTGATCCAGAGGAAGGCAAAAAAAAAAACCATCTGAAGCCTCTCCAATTTGCCTCAGAGGGGAAAAATCCTTCCTGACTCCAAAATGGCAATGGGACCAGTCCCTGGATCAACTTGTACTATGAGCTATCTCCCATAACCCTGTATTCCCTCACTTGCTAAACGCCATCCAACCCCTTCTTAAAGCTATCTAATGTATCAGCCTGTACCACTGATTCAGGGAGAGAATTCCACATCTTCACAGCTCTCACTGTAACAAACCCCTTCCCAATATTCAGGTGGAACCTCTTTTCTTCTAATCGGAATGAGTGAGATTATTATATGATCCCCTTATATATTTATACATAGTTATTATATCACCCCATAAAGGGGACCTGTCATCCTAAGAAATAATTCCAAATTATTTTCTATTCTAAAGCAAAATAAACTTTAATTACACTATATTTGTGTATTGTACTGTATAATTTATTCACCTAAAGTCAAACAACTATTAAAATAGTGTTTTGTAGAGTTTCATAGCATTTGCTGTTATTAGCTGTCATTAGTTGTTATCCCTGAGCTCTGCAGTCAATCACTGAATGTCATCTGAATCAGTTAGAATTAGATGGTTGTGGCAGTATTGAATATCTTTCTTTCTTGATAAAAGCAGATTAGAAGACGGTCATTTTTATGCATTGTCCGCAGAGTAGAAGCATCAAAGTAATCTTCAATAACTGCCTGCTTAATTCTGAGGGTTTAAGACATTTTCAGCATTAATTATGGTTGGGAAAATGTATAAGCCTTTTTACAGTGCAAAATCTCCAAATGTTATACAGGTATAGGATCCTTTATCTGGAAACTCATTATATAGAAAGCTCTGAGTTACAGAAAGACTCCATTATAATCAAATAATTCAGATTTTTAAAAATGATTTCCTTTTTCCTTGTAGGAATGAAACAATACTTTGTACTTGATTATAAATAAGATATAATTAATCCTTATTGGAGACAAAACAATCCTATTGGGTTAAATTAATATTTACATGATTTTCTAGTAGCCTTAAGGTATAAAAATCCAAATTACAGAAAGATCCCTTATCTGGAAAACGCCAGGTCCCGAGCATTCTGGATAACAGGTCACATACCTGAACTAGGTTATGGATTTATAAAAATATGAGGTTACAAAATTGCCATTGTTGCATAACGGACCACTAGGCAGCCATGGCCGAGTTCTGTACTTTATAGTCCTATTAATCACATGGCACAATATAATGTTTGTTTGTATGTTAGAACTACGGCACATACTATATAAGAGCAACACAAGTTTTGTGCAAATTTTCTATTGTCAAAAACAGGGAAACTGAATTTCTTGAGGGCAGATTTATCATCATTTTCATTTTAGTTGTTTTAGAGATTTTCAAAACCACAAATAAACTCACATTCTGTAAAACCACAAATTTCATGGAATTATTAAAAGATCTGAGTTTAAAAAGTTTAAAAAAAAAAAATATATATATATATATATATACTGTATATACAAATACCTCTAAAAGAGTTTTTCTCACAATTATTAATCGATAAAACCACGATTGCCATTGAATTCATTAAAAGCTTTAAATAGAAAAAGTGCAAATGAAAAAAAGCGCTGAATGATGATGTGAAAAAGATTCACATTTTTTGAACAATTCCTAGAGAAAAAAGTCTGATTTAATATAAAGCGGCCTAATAAAATCATCACAGCTCCCACTGACTTCTAAAGCACCTTGGCAACTTGGCTACGTTTGGCATTAGAGGTATTCGTGTTTTTTTTTTCACTTACTGTATATACTCGAGTATAAGCCGAGTTTTTCAGCCCCCAAAATATGCTGAAAAACTCTACCTCGGCTTATACTCGGGTCAGGCGCAAAAACGGTCGCCGGCGTCTAAGAATAGTCGCCAGCGTCCAAGAATAGTCTCCAAGAATATTTGCCAGCGTCCAAGAATGGTCGCCGGGATCCAAAAACGAGATGCCGGCACCTCCAATGGAAGCAGAAACCCTAAATTTTTTTATTGAAACTTACCAGAACCTGCTGCATTTCTCACCCTAGGCTTATAATCGAGTCAATAAGCTTTCCCAGTTTTTGGAGGTAAAACTAGGTATCTCGGCTTATACTCTGGACGGCTTATACTCGAGTATATACGGTAATAACTTTCAAATTTTTAGAGCTTTTCAGAAATATAGGAAAACCACAGATTTGTGGGAAAAAATGTAATATGAGTGTTAGTAAATGGGACAAAACTTTTTTCTTTTTCTTCATTTTCCCTGCATCGCCAGTGATGTATTCTATTCATGACATGTAACTAATTGAGGTAGTCACCACAATGCTTTTGGTTTTAATTCTATTGTATTATTTTTAGTTGGAAAACTATGTATATGATATTAACAGATATAATTCTAGCAAAATATAATTGGTATAATTGTTTAAATTGGAAGCAGAACAAGGGACACAATAATCAAAGGAAGAGAGAAGGTAAATAGTAGTTTCAGAAAGATAAAGTACAGTACTTAAAGATACATTGAATATAATAATTTTCATTAATCCTATATCCAACTAAACAAAATGCAAAAGATTTTATTTCATACCCTATAAAGGTGCAGTATTTTTTTGTCTATCCTTGTTGTTTTAACAATAAAAACGTGTTTTCTATATCGTTTGAATGGCTATAGGAAAGGTCATTAGAGTTCTGCTATTTCCATGGATGCACTCAGATGCTCATTTTTTCAATCAAGGATACATCAGCTAGAAATTACAGTGCATGTGAAAGGAATAGGAGGAAAAAAGGCTTAAATACACTTGGACCCTTTTTTTTTAGCAAATGGCACAAATAAGTTAGGGATGTCACTGCTTACTACTGCAGTATCGATGACGTGTGGGGTGTCAAAAGTTAAGTGTGCTAGGGCTCCTTCTAATTGCAATATAGTACCACCACAAATTCCATTTAAGCATTTGCATATAGATCTGCACCTTGAATAATAATCCTTACACTTAAACAGATGTGTCCAGTTTGAAGATTTATTGAGAAGTGCAGTGAAGGAACATGGCAGTAGCATACAAAATAGCCTACATTAGGTCACATTAAAAATGCATTTTATTATATTAAAAGCTTTTTATATTGTGTTGATTTCTACTCAATTACAGATTTAAAACCCCTGAGGATATTGTGTTTCCTTCTTTTAATTAGCATTTGTATTTACTGAGGTCATTACAATTGGGAGAAGCTCTTAGCTTCAATTAGCAAAAAATCACAGAGCAGTACTCAAGTAAGCAGGTGCCCAGAGACTTACAAACATGGCAATTAAATTTATTTTTTTATGAATTTTATAGCGCACGGCTATTTTAATCAATCTATAGTCAATCTGGTCTGAGTGACTGTCTTGGAAGGAATTTGCCACTGAGGCAAATTGGAGAAGGCTTCACATTCATTTGACCAAAAGGCTCAACTTAGGCCTCCTAGTATTATTGATTATGTTACAGTATACAGAAATAGAACTATACTAAAGACAAAGACTAGGATGATAATGATTACATCTTTATTTTTTACAACCAAAATTCCCTTCACAAATAATCAAAGCTCTTTCCCAAACCTAATTCTGCTGATACTTACCTATGTCCCTCTCCAAACCTCTTAAGGCTGCCATACTAAGCACCTGGCTGTCCTATATCCACAGAGGAGTTCTAGTTGAGCTGCAAAAACTATAGAAAAAGAGTCACATCAAATAAAAGGTGAGAGAGAGTTTGTATTACACTGTGAGCCTAAGGCATGCCAGTGGCCTGTGGGCAACATGTTGCTCACCAACCCCTTGGATATTGCTCCCAGTGGCCTCAGAGCAGGTGCTTGTTTTTTAAACTTGGAGGAAAGTTTTGGTTGCATAAAACAGGTGTACAGACCAGCAGTGCCTCTGTAGGCTGCTTGTTCATATAGGAGCTCCCAGTATTCAACCACAGCCCATAACTGGCATCCCCAGGATTTTTTTGCATGTTTGTGTTGCTCTTTTTTAACCTTAGCATGTTGCTCACAGGTAAAAAAAAAGGTTGGGGATCACTGCAATAAGGGGTCCATTTACTAACAATCGAATTTCATTTTTATACGCAAATCTTGAAAAAGTTGTGGTTTTCCTATATTTCTTAAAAACAATTAAAAATCTTTGCCAAGTAAAAGATGTCGAGGTGCTATAGAAGTCAATGATCTTATAGGACTGCTTTTAATCAATTTGGACTTTTATAGGTTTTTTGGATTTTTTTTCTGCTGTGAATCATTAGGAATATTGATATTTTTTTTGTATGTTTTATATTCTGATCTTTAAATAAATTCAGTGTCACTTGTGGTTTTAGAGTTTGTGCGTTTAGTCATAGTTGTCATAACTTCTAAAACTACAAAAATGTTATCTTACTTAAATTAAGCTGTCAGCATTTTGTTGGAGGTGCAGAGACGACATAGAGCAATTTCCAGTCAAGAACAGAGGAAGTTTGTGCTGGTAGGGAAGGAACATTTCATTTATATAGTTCTCCCTGAATGAACTGTTGGGGCTCCATTTACATAGTTCGATTGAAGGAATAGAGGAAATATAGTTCGAATTTCGAATGGTCGAATATGGCTACTTCGACCATCGAATGGGCTACTTCAACCTTCGACTACGACCTTCGACTTCGAAACGAACGATTTGAACTAAAAATCATTCGACTATTCGACCATTCGTTAGTCGAAGTACTGTCTCTTTAAAAATGTATTCGACCCCCTAGTTCGCCACTTAAAACCTACCGAGGCCAATGTTAGCCTATGGGGAAGGTCCCCATAGGCTTCCTAACAATTTCCTGATCTAAGGAATATCCTTCAATCGATGGTTTAAAATCCTTCGAATCGTTCGATTGAACGATTAATCCTTTGATCAAACAATTATTCCTTAGATCGTTCGATCATAGGAATAGCGCAAAATCCTTCGACTTCGATATTCGAAGTCGAAGGATTTAACTTCGACAGTCGAATATCGAGGGTTGATTAACCCTTGATATTCGACCCTATGTAAATGTACCCCTAGATGTATCCTTACCCTGAAAGGTACTTTAATGAAATATATTTTGCAGATATGTAGATACTGAGGAGGTTATTTATCAAGGTCCGAATTTATCTCAGTATTTTTAATATCCAACTCCAAGAAACTCCAAAATAGGGGCGGGCTAAACTCTGAAAACTTTGGAGCTTTCCCCTAAAACTATGAATTGGTCGTAGTTTTCTGCAAAAACTATGTTTTTTCTGAGTTTTTTGCACCGAATCCCCGAAATCATTGGTACGGACATCAGCACAAACACTGGGACCTTCCCCACTGACTTATATAGGACCTCGAGAGCTTTTAGATGCGTGAGTTATTAGACCATCAGACTTGAGTTATTAGACCATCAGACCATCAGAATTAATCTCGAATAATTTGTAGTTTTTTTTTTTTGCTCTGAAAACTTCAAATTATTTGAGGTTCGGATATTTGGAGCTTGATAAATACTCCCCTGACTGTATAAAAAAATATATCTAGCAATTATAAGAGATAAAGTAATATTTAGATTTTGCTTGACTAAAGGGAACTTTATTATAATGCACTCTGGAACCAACTTTTCATTTAGAAAATTCTGTGTATAAAGGCTGTATCTCCTGAATTTAGACTCATTTGTAAAACTTAATCAGAGGCTCATTACAGATCTGTTTTAGATACATGTGTGATAATCTGCAGGCAAATTGTATTTAGTGGCAATGTGATGCACATGGAGGCTTTTGTGACAGATGCATGTAAAAAGATGACAGTAATTATAATATGTAGTTGTATTTTGTTGATTCTGTAGCTATGAGTCAGATCTTTGTCAGCGTATACCTACACATGAAAGTTCGAGGGAGGCCTATTTTTTATGTAATGATAAATGTACGTACTAAAGGGAAAGAAATAATAAGATATCCTATAGAATTATATTTGAATATTTGAATTTCAAATTCCTTTTTACTCAAGTGTGTTTTTAAAATTGATTCTGTAAATACGCGGCCATATTAATCTGCATTCTACTAAGCCATCCCATACATAATTCTGCAGGCAGCAGCGAAAAAGAAATCTTTCCTGTATAATATGATAATACACTGGATTAATCTAATGCTCATTATGCCGGGAGAAGAAAGATAATTAAAAATCGATCTGTTCAGATCAGCATCACAGAAATGTTGCTCACTGTTCTATGCTTTACTTGGTGGCTTAACACAGATGTAATCACAGAATTGAATTAATGCAAGTGACATTTTACTTTATTTTAATGCCGTTTTATGCAAGACAGTATTTCACTTTTCTAAACACTTCACTGACACTACCTAGACATGCACAAATTCTTCTGACTTAAGGAACCACCAACATACTTTCTTTTACTGTAGAACTAGCATGCATGCCCCCCCAAGTGCAACTCCTTGCATTTATTAACACTGAACTTCAATTTCTATCTCTCTCTGCAAAACTCTACATCTTACATGAATTGTGAAGCTTTGCAGTTTAGTATGTTCAGCAAACACAGAGACAGTACTTACAGTGCCTCAGAGGACAGACAACTCTGAGATATTTCACTGACAACATTAGAAAATGTTGCCTTTATCATCACTTTATCGTCACGACATTCAGCCAATTCTCTATCCAAACACAAATATTAGGCTTAAGGCCAATATTTCTGGTACAGTACCAGTTGCAATGTAAGTAGATCTTAATCCCAATGCATAGGTTTCTGCTCACCTTCTCATAGAAAGCTCCATAGATCTCAAGCTAACAGGCCTATAGTTTTCAGAGAATGGAACAACTTTTTTTTAGGAACGAGCTGGAATAGGAAAGTTGTCATTAAGCATATTTGCAAACTTGCTAGCTTTTTTCTGATTTGGCAATGTCAATGTCAATGTCTGGATAACTGAGGTCACCCATAATAACAACATGGCCTTTTTGTGAAGCTTTTTTCACTATTGTGTGATGTAGTGTGATGTTTGGTCTCCCAAACCCAGAGTAAACCCCAAGGTGTCGGTCACGGATCCCTGTTCTGTCTTTAACAACTGCCATTCACTTCAGGAGGAGCCCTCCACTACTCGGATGCCACCAGGTCCTCCATATGAGATTTTCCTATTGGAAACAGCAGTGCGTAAGCCATGAGGGGGGCGGACCCTGGCCCAATCTCACCCCCCTGCTCCTCAAGTAGTTCTGGGCTGAGTCAATACCAATCTTGACAGTGCAGTACACAATCGAGACAGAAGCATAGTCGGGGGCACAGGCTGGGACAGAATACAAAATCAGACAGTGCGGTACAAAGTCAAGAGACAGGAGCGTAATCAAGGTCACATGCTGGGTCGTAATACAAAGGAAGTGGGTACAAACCAGGATCCGGAAGAATAGTCAAGATACAAGGCAACAGTCAGGACAAGCAACAATCTGGACAAGAATCAGGCAAGGTCAAACACTGATTAGAAAACTAGAAATAGCACCCAGGAACTATCAGTATAGACCTATGTTGGTCAATGACACAGTGAACACCGGCTCTTTAAATATTTGAATTTCGCACATATGCACGATGGCGTCATGTGGCGTAACTCATCAAAACCCGTGGCGAGTTCGGTTCCAGCAAAAGACTCGGCGCGTGGAAGAGGATGCAGTGGGCATCACCGCTTGCCTCCTAGATCACCAGGTATTTCCTTTACACGTAACTGGACTTCATTCTCCTCACTTGTACAGGACAATTCTCAATTTTATATTTGAGAACTCTAATAAAACACTTTAATTCTGAGTTTGGTGTCTTATTTTCTGAACTTCTTTGTGTTAATGGAAAATCAGTCCTTTCCGGTCTGACTACATGGAATAATAATAGATGTTAAAAAAGTTATCGTTACACCGGTTTCTCTTTCAGTGGCATTTCCATTAAAATATAAAAGTTGTCTTTCCATTTTGAATCTCATTAATTGGAGATATTTTCACCTAAGAACCTAGGGCTTCATCTATAGATCTGAAATACATGTACTTCTCTCCTACACTGTGCATGAAACATAAAATCCAAATTAACTAATTAAAAAAGTGTGCATGTAAGGTTAATAAAAGAAAAAAAAAGTGTTACTGTTAGTATATTCCTATTCATTAATTGTCTTCACTAGAATTGAATCCAGAGACATTTTGCTAATTAAGAAACAGTAGTCCATTAGTAAAGCAACATGCAGTACTTAATCAATATCACAGTAACCCTGAACTCCTTAGAAGTCCATGGGTATAATGTTTAGCTGGTTTCTGCTGCTTCTTTCATTAGTGACATTTATGCATAATTATAAAATGCCCATGGAAATGGCTTGCTTAACATTCCATGAAAAATAATGATTAATAGTATTGTAGAGAGTGCGTTTTAGTTATTACTATGTTTAATGGCATTGGGTCTATACCTTATTGTGTTGTGTGTGGTCATTTGGGGGCAGTAACTCATTTGTAGAAAAATGTAATTCTAATATTCTAATATTATAATAACTGTTACCTATGTTCTTGCAAAAATAGTTGCATAATGTAAGTAAAAAAAAATGGCTGATTAATTTCATTTGCTTTTGAGTGCCCAAAATACTAGCCTAGTAGGTAATAGAGAGTTGGATTAGAAGTTTCTTCATTATTACAGAAACAACATCTGGAAATCTTACTACTTACTGCTCGAATGTAGAACACACCATTACATGTGCATCTTTTTATGAAGTACTAGTTTGGGTTCTAAAGTGACCACGCATTGATGCTATTCAGAGAGGTACTTGCATTTACACACTTTGTCAACTAGCGGGGAGCGCCCATATGCCTGCCCTGCCTGCTTTTATTTGTGTGCCCAAAGTTCTTATGAAGTGCACCCATTGACACAAGGGGACCTTGGAAATGCTGCCAACCTGGAAATGGAATGTCAGCCTTCCTTGAGAAAATGGCATCAAGGCAGTTAGCCTATACTTGGCCATGTGCATCAGGTCCCCTCTTTCTTGTGCCTACACTAGATTTTGGGATGATGCAAAGCTTAGCTTGGTAATAATTTACACTGAATGGTGGCTGCTTGTATGCTCTGATTGTGAATTCCAAAAGAATAAAGGTAACAAGATTTTTAAATTTCTGAAAATGGTTTACTGTGGTGGTTGTTATAGTAGAGAAGACGTTCCAGTGTATTGGTAACATAGTAACATAGTAAGTTAGGTTGAAAAAAGACACACGTCCATCAAGTTCAGCCTTTTGACTTTTTTTTAAATCTGCCTAACTGCCAGTTGATCCAGAGGAAGGCAAAAAAACCCATCTGAAACCTCTCCAATTTGCCTCAGAGGGGGAAAAAATTCCTTCCTGACTCCAAAATGGCAATCGGACCAGTCCCTGGATCAACTTGTACTATGAGCTATCTTCCATAAGTCTGTATTCCCTCACTTGCTAAACACCATCCAACCCCTTCTTAAAGCTTTCTAATGTATCAGCCTGTACCACTGATTCAGGGAGAGGATTCCACATCTTCACAGCTCTCACTGTAAAAAACCCCTTCCGAATATTTAGGCAGAACCTCTTTTCTTCTAATCGGAATGGGTGACCTCGTGTCAGCTGGAAAGACCTACTGGTAAATAAAGCATTAGAGAGATTATTATATGATCCCCTTATATATTTATACATAGTTATCATCTCACCCCTTAAGCGCCTCTTCTCCAGCGTGAACATCCCCAATTTGGCCAGTCTTTCCTCATAGCTAAGATTTTCCATACCTTTTACCAGCTTAGTTGCCCTTCTCTGTACCCTCTCTAATACAATAATGTCCTGTTTGAGTGATGGAGACCAAAACTGTACGGCATATTCTAGATGGGGCCTTACCAGTGCTCTATACAGTGGAAGAATGACCCCCTCCTCCCGTGACTCTATGCCCCTTTTAATACAGCTCAAGGCCTTATTTGCCCTTGATGTTGCTGACTGGCATTGTTTGCTACAGCCAAATTTATCATCTACAAGCACTCCAAGGCCCTTTTCCATAATGGATTTGCTTAATGCAGTCCCATTTAGGGTATAAGTGGATATTTTTACATCCCAGGTGCATGACTTATCCACATTAAATCTCATTTGCCACTTAGATGCCCAGATTGCCAGTTGGTCAAGATCCTGTTGCAAGGATGCCGCATCCTGGATGTACCGTATATACTCGCGTATAAGCCGAGTTTTTCAGCACCCAAAATGTGCTGAAAAACTCAAACTCGGCTTATACGCGGGTCATACCTCTGCTCTTCCCTCTGTCCTTCCCTCTGTCACCTCTGCCCCAGCCGGACTGCCTGTGACTGCCTGTGTCGCCGCCCGGAGCAGGTCCAGGAGCTCCGGGCGGCGCGTCCTTCCCTGCCGGCGTTCGCTTTCAAAATGGCGGCGCCCATGGCCGCCACGTGGGTAGCGGCGCCGGCCGCTACCCACGTGGCGGCCATGGGCGCCGCCATTTTGAAAGCGAACGCCGGCAGGGAAGGACGCGCCGCCCGGAGCTCCTGGACCTGCTCCGGGCGGCGACACAGGCAGTCACAGGCAGTCCGGCTGGGGCAGAGGTGACAGAGGGAAGGACAGAGGGAAGAGCAGAGGTGACAGAGGGAAGGACAGAGGGAAGAGCAGCCAGGGTGGGGAGAGCGACAGATGGGGGGGGAAGTGGCAGAGGGAAGCAAACATGAAATAGGGGTGGCAGAGGGAAGCAAACATGAAATCCGGTCGGCGACACAGTCAGTCACAGACAGTAACAGGTACCTGCCCAGTGTCCCCCAATTGTTGCGGCTGGGTCACATTCACATTTTGAAATCTGACATGGGGCCCCTAGGCTTATACACGAGTCAATACATTTTTCCAGTTTTCTTAGGTAAATTAGGTACCTCGGCTTATACACGGGTCGGCTTATACACGAGTATATACGGTAATTAATTGGGCTGGATAGTTTTGTGTCATCTGCAAACACTGATTACTTACATTATCCTCCCCTAAGTCATTAAGCAAGTTAAATAAAATTGGACCCAATACCGAACCCTGAGGGACCCCGCTAAGAACCTTACTCCAAGTAGAGAATGTAACATTAACAACCACCCTCTGTACCCGATCCTGTAGCCAGTTTCCTATCCATGTGCAAACGACTTCATTAAGCCCAACAGAACTTAGTTTAGAAAGCAGTCGTTTGTGGGGCACAGTATCAAACACTTTGGCAAAATCCAAATAGATCACATCTACTGCCCCCCCCCCCACTGTCCAGCATCTTACTTACCTCATCATAAAAAGCAATCAAATTCATCTGACATGACCTATCCTTCATAAAGCCATGCTGATTGCTGCTCATAATGTCATTCACTAGGACAAAATTTTGAATGTGATCCCTTAACAAGCATTCAAATAATTTGCCTACCACAGATGTCAAAGTTACAGGCCTATAATTGCCAGGCTGAGATCGTAATCCCTTTTTAAATATTGGAATGACATTAACTTTTCTCCAATCCATAGGTACCTTATCAGATGAAAGTGAATCTGAGAAAATCAGAAATAGGGGCTGGTCTAAAACTGAACTAAGCTCTCTTAGAACCCGGGGGGGGGGGGTATGCCATCAGGCCCTGGAGCATTGCTTACATTAATTTTTATTAAAACTTTATGGATCATATACTGAGTCAGCCACTGACTAGATTGATTTGAGCCATCAGTGCAGCTATGAAGTGAGCCTGGGAACTCAGACTCCTCTGTTGTATACACTGAAGAAAAGAACTGATTTAGCACATTTGCCTTTTCTGTATCTGTTACAACCATACTGGTACCATTATTTAATGGAGCAACACTCTCAACCTGCGCCTTCTTTCTGTGTTTTTAGCTGAAAATGTAATGCCCCAATCAATGCTCTGAAGGGCAGCCCTCAAGGCACTAAAATTAGCTTTTCTGAAATTCATGGTTTTTGTGGCCCCAGTATTTATTTGTTTTTTTGCACCAGACATTAAATGATATAACATTATGGTCACTATTACCCAGGGGTTCAATGACTTGCACATTTTTTCTGGTAGACTCCTCAACAACTTGTGCCATAAAATTGTCATGCAACAAGTTTATAAACTTTTTCCCATTAACTGATCTGGCAGTACTGTTGCTCCAGTCAATATCTGGGTAATTAAAATGCCCCATTATCATTACTTTACCCAAACTAGCAGCCCTTCCTATTTGCATCAGGAGCTTAGCCTCCTCCTCCTAACTTACATTAGGGGGTCTATAGCATACTCCTACAATTAATTTGCTAGAAAAACATTATTATTACACTCCTATACTTTTAAGTATGTGTGTGTACAGGGCTTAAATAAACGTACTACCCCCAATTATGAAAAAAAAAAATATATATATATATATATATATATATATATATATACCCCCCAGGAATTGCCAATTACTTTACCAAAGAAAATTTAAATTGGTACTGTATAAAGTTACTGGGTTTTAAATCAGTGCTTTTTCTGCCTTTAACAGAGTAGCCATTGACAGCCTGCAGGTCACCAGTGTCAGTGTCGGTCTAATTACACCTCTGTACTTTATTATAAGCAGCTTTTATTTACTCAGTATGTTATTTTAACTGCTAAAATAAGCAAAGTAAACAACAGTATTTCTCACTGGAGACTGGATGACTTGTTTCAGTCCTGTTTCTGCTTTTCTATGGGTTAGATAGCAACCTCCCCATATCTCTACTCTCTCTAATGAGCTAACATTAGTTTCACACAGGCTTTACCTGTTAAAAACCATGAATGATACAGCAAATAATGTGAAAAGCGTCACCAAATAGGAATGTTATCCACATTGTCCCCAGATATAAATTATATTTATACTTATCAGGACTTAGACATAACAAATAAGGAGATGGTATATATACAACTGTTTTAAATTAGTAAAGAAAGACTAACTTTAGGCAATTGAATTTTCCATTAAAAATAGATAAAAAAAAACAGTTGTCTAAAAATCACTTTATTTATAGCTAATAGAAATCACTGGATTATGGCACACATGAGTAACGATTGCCTGAAAACACGGAGGTCCACCTGTTTACAGCAATGGTTACTCATGAGTGACAAAAAGATCTCCATTCTTATAAAGTATAATGAGAAACAATTTTGTACAATTCCTATTATTTTGCTGCTATGGGCAAAAAATAGTAACAGACACTGCTTGTGTCATTACAAAATTTTTATTTGGAGACTGAACTGATGTCTCAACCTCAACAAAAATGACTTTCATTGATGTCAAAATGTCAGTCACCAAATAAAACTTCCACTATAAGACCTGTGATGTGCGGATCATATATGTATATCAGGTCAGGACCTGGAGCTTTCCTTAATTTGGATCACCATACCTTAAGGGGCCGATTTATCAAGGGTCAAATTTTGAAGTGGAAAATACTTCGAAATTCGACCATCGAATAGAATCCTCCGACAATTGAATTCGAAGTCAGAGTATTTTATTCATCGTACGATCTTATTTGGATCGTAATATGATTGTACGATGATACTCCGATCGCACTGCGAATCGTACGATTCAAACGATTATATTGTACGATCGTACGATTTTCCTTCCAATAAAAAATACTGGTGAAGTATTGAAGTCGAAGTTCTTCGATTATCGAATGGTTGAATAGTGGAACGATTTTTACTTTGAATAGAAGTCAAAGTAAATTCGAAGTTGTAGTATTCGATGGTCGAAGTGTTCAAAAAATTACTTTGAATTTCGAATTTTTAAACTTCGAAAATTCCCTCTAATTGACTTCAACCCTTGATAAATCTGCCCTTAAGTCTCCTAAAAATCATTCAAAGATTACTTAAACCAAATAGGATTGTTTTTGCCTCCAATTATGTTTACTGTATATACTTGAGTATAAGCCGACCCGAGTATAAGCCGAGGTACCTAATTTTACCTACGAAAACTGGGAAAACTTATTGACTTGAGTATAAGCCTAGAGACAACTACAGCCCTGTCTCCCAGCAGCTCACATTCCGCCAAAGCGACCCCCCCAGTGATCAACCCGACTTCTTTGCAAAGTTGATGGTGACAGAGAATTGCCAAACGGATTACTGGGTGCATCGTCCCACTGTCCCACTACCATGTGCAGAGGGTGCTGTGTGATATTGCCATCACTGTTAATCTTTCGTATAACCAACAGAGGGTGCTGTGTGATATTGCCATCACTGTTAATCCTTCATATAAGCAACAGAGGGTGCTGTGTGATATTGCAGTCACTGTTATTCTTTCATATAACCAACAGAGGGAGCTGTGTGATATTGCAGTCACTGTTATTCTTTCATATAACCAACAGAGGGAGCTGTGTGATATTGCAGTCACTGTTATTCTTTCATATAACCAACAGAGGGCGATGTGTGATATTGCAGTCACTGTTATTCTTTCATATAACCAACAGAGGGCGCTGTGTGATATTGCAGTCACTGTTAATCTTTCATATAACCAACAGATGGCGATGTGTGATATTGCAGCCACTGTTATTCTTTCATATAACCAACAGAGGGTGCACTGTTATTCTTTCATGTAACCAACAGAGGGTGCTGTGTGATATTGCAGTCACTGTTATTCTTTCATATAACCAACAGATGGCGCACTGTTATTCTTTCATATAACCAACAGAGGGCGCTGTGTGATTTTGCAGTCTCTCCCCAAGGGAACTGTTGGTATAGGAATGATAAAAAGTGACTGCAATCTCAGCTACTGCCCGCTGACTCGAGTATAAGCCGAGGTAGACTTTTTCAGCACATTTTGGATGCTGAAAAACTCTGCTTATACCACATCTCATTTTATAGAAAACTGGGCTCATTTATGAATGCAAATACAAGTGAGGCACACTAAAATAAACACGAAATGTTACTGGGCACCACAGCAAATTAATTTTAGATATCCCCACCATATCCAGAGGTTGTCTAGTTTCACCAATATATGTTAAAATTACTCACTAATTCGGGCCTCATGGGCCCCTTGTACCTACTGGGCAGCCTCAGGGTCTGCTTCCTCTGTAGTTACACACCTGGTGTCATCCTGTGTTGACTTACATGCTTTGTGCACCTTCAGGTACTCAGCTTAGTGTATATTGTGGCAAGGAAACCAGCCCAAATTAGGCAATACTTCCAGGGCTCCACTAGCAAATTTACTGACTTTCACCATGCCAGTTACTAACTAATGCCATTATTAATGTTGCACCAGAGCTGCCCACAATGATGCTCAAACTTTTTGGAAAACTGATCAAAGTCAACTTTGAACCATGCACTGCATTCATGAATGAGCCTTAACATTTTTCACAAAGCCAAAAAGTTTGCATTTCTGCCCCACACCCTAAGATTTTTGTTCCCTATTGAAATCTGTGAAACATACTTGAATGATAACTGAACATTAAGACACAGAAAAGAAATGTGTAAATACTTTATTTACATGTTGTTTATTAAACAGACAAAAAAAATGTATATGCTCCACTTTTTATAACAGGTTCTTCCTGTAGGGAAATCTATTTTGGTGAGCAAATGTGAAAAACAAATAACTGGCTTACAGTTTATACCACAAAGAGATCAGGCCTGCAGCTTTGGATTTTCGAGTTCATCTATTGTATATTAAATCCACCAAAAACACTTCTTTTTCACTTTCTTTGCCTTTTTCCTTAAGTCTTGTTTTTCGGGAATGGCGTTATCAGGATCAGGTTTCTGTACAGGAGGCAGGACAGGGCTTCGTTCCACTTGCTCCAGCATTTTCAAAACTTGGAGGAATCGGCCTTCTTGTTGCCTGAAGTCATATTCTACACTAGTGAATACAAAAATACAACATTTAGGGGATTACTTATCAAAATTCCAAAAAGTTGTTAAAATTTTCTGAAAACAACTCCGACCAAATCCGCACATATTATTAATACATTTTCCAGAAAATTTCTTGTGTGGAAAAAAACTCAAATACCACAACTTTTTCGTATTTGACACTTGAATACCGAGACTTTTCAGAAACCCAGTGAAAATCAGTGGCATTGGTCAGATAAACAAACCACACAAACAAGCTCAGCACATTTGAAAACCTCTAAATATATGGTTTCCCATCTACAACAATTCACTTCCTGGTAGTTATAAAGATACTATAAAATAACACAATCTCTTTAGTAAGATAGGTCGGCATATGAAAATGGATGATAGATTGAGGGACAGCAGGACTTTTCAACATGCATAGGTAGACATATTGTGTGCTTTGTCATAGTGTCCTGCTGAGTAGTTCTTAGATACTATGGACAATCTCATTGGTCAGAAAGGGAGTTGAGTAGTTAAACAGATTTAAGATTGAATTTCAGCAACTTTGAAAATCCCTAGGTACAAGCTTTGTCCTTTTTCACAATGAGTAATTCTACACTACGATGTACTGGTCCAATATAATTGGTATATGGAAGGCATATGATTTTGGGGTAAACAGGAGGCACAATTGAAATGCCTTGGTACATATAGTAATTTGTTGCATTTGGTTGTACCCTTTGCATGTTGACATCTGAGACACCAGAGAGAGAATGGCAACTTGGCAACCTCGTGAGCAGGGGGACCCAGGTTTTGTAAACCAAAAGTGTTTTTTGACATCCTCTCATATGAGAGGATAGTCCCTAAAAAGTTTTGTTGCATTCTGCTACTAGTAACATGAGATAGTACAAGACCAGACCCCCAATATATGCAGAGTCATTTCACATGGGGACTGTTCTTTGATACTTGTTGACATCCTTGTGGATTAGAAAATGGTCCCTTGAAAGGTTTTTTTGCATCACCCAAACACATTTTTAAGATTCCTTGTGAGTTTGGGTCTTTGATCTTTTATCAATTTGGTTCCTATTCTACCATTATGTTTGCAAGGTATATTGCCAATTGTGGGAGAACTCAAGACAATGAGAATGTAAGTAGAGACCTCGATTCTGGGATGGCAGTGGATGTGATTTACTTAGACTTTGCTAAAGCATTTGATACAGTGCCACACAAAAGGTTACTGGTTAAATTAAGGAATGTTGGCCTGGAACATAGTATTTGTACCTGGATAGAGAACTGGATAAAAGATAGACTACAAAGAGTGGTGGTAAATGGAACATTTTCTAATTGGACCAGTGTTGTTAGTGGAGTACTGCAGGGCTCTGTACTAGGTCCCTTGCTTTTCAACTTGTTTATTAATGACCTGGAGGTGGGCATTGAAAGTACTGTTTCTATTTTTGCTGATGATACTAAATTGTGCAGAACTATAGGTTCCATGCAGGATGCTGCCACTTTGCAGAGTGATTTGTCTAAACTGGAAAACTGGGCAGCAAACTGGAAAATGAGGTTCAATGTTGATAAATGCAGGTTATGCACTTTGGCAAAAATAATATAAATGCAAGTTATACACTAAATGGCAGTGTGTTGGGAGTTTCCTTAAATGAGAAGGATCTAGGGGTCTTTGTAGATAACACGTTGTCTAATTCTGGGCAGTGTCATTCTGTGGCTACTAAAGCAAATAAAGTTCTGTCTTGTATAAAAAAGGGCATTAACTCAAGGGATGAAAACATAATTATGCCTCTTTATAGGTCCCTGGTGAGGCCTCATCTGGAGTATGCAGTGCAGTTTTGGACTCCAGTCCTTAAGAGGGATATAAATGAGCTGGAGAGAGTGCAGAGACTAAGTGCAACTAAATTGGTTAGAGGGAGGGAAGACTTAAATTATGAGGGTAGACTGTCAAGGTTGGGGTTGTTTTCTCTGGAAAAAAGGCGCTTGCGAGGGGACATGATTACACTTTACAAGTACATTAGAGGACATTATAGACAAATAGCAGGGGACCTTTTTACCCATAAAGAGGATCAACGTACCAGAGGCCACCCCTTTAGACTAGAAGAAAAGAACTTTCATTTGAAGCAACGTAGGGGGTTCTTCACAGTCAGGACAGTGAGGTTATGGAATGCACTGCCGGGTGATGTTGTGATGCGGATTCAGTTAATGCCTTTAAGAATGGCTTGGATGATTTTTTGGACAGACATAATATCAAAGGCTATTGTGATACTAAGCTCTATAGTTAGTATAGGTATGGGTATATAGAATTTAATTAAAAGTAGGGAGGGGTGTGTGTATGGATGCTGGGTTTTCATTTGGAGGGGTTGAACTTGATGGACTTTGTCTTTTTTCAACCCAATTTAACTATGTAACTATGTAACTATGCAACTATGTGGGAGTTAATTTTTTGCAAAATGCAAAATAAAAAAAATCTAAATCAACTTTTTCTTCCACAAGGTTGTAAAGTCTCACCTCAAAAACAAACCTTACACACACTTCCCACTGACTTGACTTCCAAAGCTTTTTGCTGGCAAAGTTTTTAATTAGAATTTTCAGATTATTATAGTTTGAAAATATATCCGGCATTCAACCCTATGAAAGCTTTTTAGTTCTATTTTTTAAAATGACCTTTTAACATGGTTAATTGAAAAAAACCTAAAATACAATACTTCTCTATTATCATTGAGCAAAATACACCAATGGTGAGATTAATATTTTGTATTGTGCTTGTTCTTGTTCGTGTTCTGGTTTCCTTTGTTATCCCAACAGAGATTTCCTTTTGTTTATTTTACAATACCGAATTCATTTTTTAGAACACGGTTATGAATAATGAAAATGATGGCACCAACAGTGGTTTATATAGGTGCTCTTCACTTGCACATTACACTTATATTATCTTCTGCTGCATAGACATTAATGCTGTTGTGTGCCAGCAATGTGTTCTATAGGAAACAATTCTTAGATAGTAGAATTTTTATGCAATCGATTTGTTATGAATGTATGCACTTATGATAAATACTTTTTTGTAAAATGAATATTTAGTCAAACACTGCTGCATCTGCAATTCCTAAGCCTAGATATGCCCGGTCGTTTGTTAGTTCTGATCCCCATATTTCGATATCAGATCCCACAGGACCAATGTACCCTAATATTGCACCCATTTTCCATTGTTCCAAACCATTAATATCACTAAAATAGCTTCATCCTTAAAAAGCTCCAAAAATACTTGAACGTATCTAGAGATACAACAGAATTCTCCTTAAATTGTGGGAAGATTAGGTTTTAAAATGGTAGGCAAGGGGTCTTATACAGGGACACAGAGGTAAATTGCCTTTACATTATTCAACTCAAAACACATGAACAAGGTGATTGTCTTCATATGTCATCAAAAATAAAGAACAGACTATCTCTCCCAAACCCAAATTCTCTTAATTTAGCAAGAAAACTTTTTGAAAAATAAGTTAAGATAAAATTATGAAGGTAAAAATCATGCCCTAATTGTTAAAGGGACCATCTGCCATTGACTTCTACTTGATTTCAACAGGTATTAGCTGAAGTATTTTTGGATTGTAATTTAAAGCAGCTTCAGAGCACAATAAATCTCAACAAATTTAAAACTTGACCAGAAAAATTCACGGCTTCATAAATAGGCCCCTTAGTGTCCCAGCGGGGAGCAGTGCTCATGTCACTCATGCGACAAGAGCCTGTGGCCCCCCAGTTTTATACCCTGGTGTCCCCCCGGCCCAGTCTGACCCTGACCATCCATTTTTTCTGACTGCCAGACAAAACTTTGCATCCCATACAATTAAATGCACACTTCCCTGTACATTTCAAACGGATGTATTTTCTAAACATGCTATCACAAAATTTGTAGGAACTTCTCCAAACTTGAACATTACCCTCGGCTGATTTGCTCTGTAGCCTTCTCTTTTACTGTCTTTATGCTTTGCTCATGAAAGATGACATATGAGAAACGTCTAGGATATTGTGACAATGCAATAGGCAAATGTGTGTAGGCATTGAGTAATGACTGTTATTACCAGAACCATGCATTCACAAATGAGACATTTTGAAACTAATTACATTCCAGCATAATCATTTGGTGAGACGGCTCTGAACATTTGTTACTGCTTGATGGGCGAAAGGTGAACATCCTGTTTTAACATTTCTAAGATTCAATAGGAATCTGTAAATTGCTCATATGAAAATGGCCTTATTCGTGTTATTCATGAAAACAATAGCTAGACTACTCCACAAATGACAATATTTGCTGCATTTCTACATGTTGATTTTTGCTGATAAAGGTAATTCATGAAATGGATTCACATTTTTGAGTGTTTAATATATTAACCCAAATTATGTTTTCTGCATAATGAAAAAAAATGCAATTGTATGCATCTTTCTACTGTAAATTCATTAAAAACTGTCAGTGATTTATAAATGTAAAAGAAGCCAACTGATTGTCAGAACTGAAGAATTACCGTATATACTCAAGTATAAGCCGAGATTTTCAGCCCCCAAAATATGCTGAAAAACTCTACCTCGGCTTATACTCGGGTCAAGCGCAAAAACGGTCGCCGGCGTCTAAGAATAGTCGCCAGTATCTAAGAATAGTCGCTGGCGCCTAGGAATAGTCACCATGTCCACGAATAGTCACCGGCGTCCAAGAATAGTCTCCCAAGAATATTCGCCAGCATCCAAGAATGGTCGCCGGCATCCAAAAACGAGACCCCGGCACCTCCAATGGGAGCAGAAACCCTCAATTTTTTAATTGAAACTAACCAGAAGCTGCTGCATTTCTCACCCTAGGCTTATACTCGAGTCAATAAGCTTTCCCAGTTTTTGGAGTTAAAATTAGGTACCTCGGCTTATACTCGGGACGGCTTATACGCGAGTGTTATGGGGTTTCAGTCCCCAGAAAGTTGCAACTACAAATATTTGAAATGTTAAAATCATTGACATTTTTGAATTACTATATTTTGAAAAGTATATACAGGTATGGAATCCATTATCAGGAATCCCATTATCCAAAATGCTCCGAATTACAGAATGACCAGACTCCATTTTATCCAAATAATCAAATTTTTTTAAAAATAGTTTCCATTTCTTCTGTAATAATAAAACAGTATCTTGTACTAAATCCAAACCGAGATATAATTAATCCTTATTGGAAGCAAAACCAGCCTATTGGGTTTATTTAATGTTTATATGATTTTCTAGTAGACAATGTATGAAGATCCAAATTACGGAAAGATCCATTATCCGGAAAACCAGAGCATTCTGGGTAACAAGTCCCATACCTGTATAATATTTTAATCAATAGAAAGTCAGCAATGTCTCTGAATCTGTCCAGATTATTGGATTTAAACTTTTTGAAGGTGTTCAGAAAAATATGTATTTCATTAGTAAATGCATGAAATTAAACTGCACCATTTTCCCTTTATCTTTTATTGTTACAGACTCAACAGGCAAAATTTTATGAAAATATGAAAATTCAAAGCCAGGCTATTTTGCAGCTGGATACTACGGCCAAGGTTTTCCGACTTTTCTCAGATTCTCCGATTTCTTAGCACTCAGATAGCGTGTGCGGACTCTGTGAACATGTATATATATATATATATATATATCTATATATATATATATATATATATATATATATATACATTACTTAGACTTATATTATGTTATTATTATTATTATTATTATTATTGCAAAAAAGGGTTTATTTATGACTGCATGTGCAATTGCATTAGTGCAAAATTTCCTGTAGTAGGTTGCATGTAAAACCCCATCAATTGAAGGGACTCCTTGCACTTCTGTATAGTTGAGCCAAACCTGCTGTATTCCTGCTCCCCTGAATCAAGTTCTGCTGCAACTATTGACGCAGTGAAACGCTGGAGCTATTTTTGCACCAGGCAGAACACATTTGGGTCTAAAGAATAGGCTGCACATGTCACTTGTGTGCCGCACTCTGGAAATGACACCACCAGACTTTAAATATATTCCCTGCCATTGTGTCCAATTTGTGCTAATTTTAACACATTGGCCACAATTGTATCAGGCACAACCAGTGTCGGACTGAGATGCCAGGGGCTCACCAGAATACCCTGCCTAGACCATGGGCACACTTTCCAAACTATTATTCCACCTTTCTACACTCAAGCTCTTGATTCTCCTAGTCTTTTATCTCTACAATATTCTATTCTTTCATTTTTAAGCCCCTTAAAGAAATAGGGAATGGCCATGAAATAGACCAAATGTTAAGAGCAAGAGGGCAAGGGTCCGGCACTGGGCACAACTCCCCCTTGCAACAACACTTGAATTCTGGGGAAAAAAGCATTATGGGAACAAAATGGCAATTGCCCTCAAAATTGCTCTTTTCTCACTGCACTTGAGGACTTAAATGAGCCATAGTTATGAAACAGAGATCCCCTTAAAGATTTTGAAAAGGATTTCAAAATTTTTCTGACATAGGGCCAGATGCGGAAAAACCTTAACTCAGGCAAGTGACATCAGCCCAGAGGATATGCTGGGAATGAGCAGAAAGAAGATGAAGCGCTACTGGGTAGGGATGTAGCGAACGGCGGAAAAAATGTTCGCGAACATATTCGCGAACTTGCGACAAAACATGCGAATAGTTCGCGAACGTCGCGAACCCCATAGACTTCAATGGGAAGGCGAATTTTAAAAGCTAGAAAAGACATTTCTGGCCAGAAAAATGATTTTAAAGTTGTTTAAAGGGTGCAACGACCTGGACAGTGGCATGCCAGAGGGGGATCAAGGGCAAAAATGTATCTGAAAAATCCATTGTTGACACAGCGCTGCGTTTTGTGCTGTAAAGGGCAGAAATCACACTACGTCACTCAGGTGATGTTTCTGGACACGGAATGTGAAAAAGCTCACACAGCTAGGTGGCACTTGGTTAAAGACTGGGCAAATAATGCCTGCAAGGTCAACGTATACACTACAGCAGTGGATACGGAATATATTATTGCTGCTTGAAAAACGTCACTCGGGTGGTGTTTCTGGAGACGGTATTATTATTGATATTTAGACAGAATGTGAAAAAGATCACACAGCTAGGTGGCAGTTGTTTGAAGAACAGATGCAGATGAGAGATCAGCAGCAGGACAGCTGCCCACAGCAGCTACATACAGAGCACTGCAGTAGAAGGTAGATTACTAGCCAGCAAAGCTACCCTAAAATGTCCCTCAAATCCCTGCAGACTTCTGTCCCTCCAATACAGAGCAGTATCAAGTAGATTACTAGCCAGCAAAGTTACTATCAACTGTCCCTCAAATCACTAACAGCTCTCTCCCTACACTAGCTCTTCCAAGCACACACAGGCAGAATGAAAAAACGCTGCAGGGCTTCAGTTTATATATGGAAGGGGAGTGATCCAGGGGGTGGGGGGGGGGTGGTCCAGGAGGGAGAGCTTCCTGATTGGCTGCCATGTATCTGCTGGTCTGGGGTGAGAGGGCAAAAATAAGCGCCAGCTAAGGCGAACCCAAATTGGCGAACGTCGCGCGACGTTCGCGAACATTCGCCGAACGCGAATAGTCGATGTTCGCGCGAATTAGTTCGCGGGCGAACAGTCCGCGACATCCCTACTACTGGGTGCATATTCAAAGGAGCAGATCTTCTCTACCTTGGTCTAAATGTACTTCACAGCCTCAGTAGGAGAAACTCCATCTAAAGAATATTAGGCAACAGTCCCACAGCAGAAACATGGCAGCTAACACTCAACCCTTACTATATATGGAAATGTTCTTTTGTTCTGTACTGACTGTACTGCAAATCTCCTCCATGTATATTTCAATTTATTTCTCTTTTTCTATGTCGGATTATACTCTCTCATTACACCTTCTTCCTTTGCTCTTAGATACGTTTCAGTGGAAGATGGAATAGACCATTTAAACTGGGGATGGAATTACAACATAACATCTGATGGAAAACTGCAATATGCCCTGTCACTTGTCTAAAAAGAAAGGAATGGCCTATAAAAATGAGTCTTAGCAAATATACAGCCTTTCAGATACTATATACAGTAGAGGGATCCTGGATAAAGAAGCAATTTGTCCTATGGAAGTTGAATTTGTTGGGGGGAGGGCACAAAGAGCTTCCCACAAACCTATGTATTTAAGGATTTGCAGGAGGGATAAGTGACCCCAGAAACGTGCATAGCTGCTTCTTAGGGGACAATAAAGCATGCTGAAGATTCAACATACAACAACATAAAGAAGGCAGGGCCAGATTTGTGGAAAGGCCACCAAGTCCCAGGCCTATGGCGCAGGATTTTAGGGGGCAGCACACTGCCCAACCACATTTGTTAGGAAGTTCTGGGGCTGCTAATGAGATACAATAGTTTTTAAATTTCTGGTTCGCTAATCCTCAGTGCTCCCGATGAAAATGTGTGCATGTGAAGACAAGGAGACAGGGGTTATGAACGGAAGCGGGTCTAGGGGCGCCCACTATGTATTTTCAGCCATGAAAAAAGGTACATTCTGACTGCTGCCTTGATTTTACACAGTGTAAAGGAATTAAATATATCAAAGAGGAACTTTTCCTTTAACTAGACAGAATCTCTCCTGCCCTTTCGACATCTGTTCCGCCAATTTGTTCAAATCCCTCTGCAAAGGATGATACATCTTGCTTGGATCCTAAAACACATTTTCCTGTCATTTTCAATGCGGCGCTCGCACAAAGAGCAGACAAATGAGATACAGAACTGCGCAGCCACTGAGCCGGTCTTAGACCATTTTATACCCAAGCTGCAAAGAATAGAAGAGAGATACCTACCTAAATGTGATTCTGGGATAATGTAAAATAATATTTTTTATTAAAAACAAACACTACGAATGGATTTTACTGGAGAAAATGAAACCCTTTCCCGTTGCGACTAACTACATTTGATATATTAAAAAATAGATGGTTAGAGAGCCTTGTTGTGTTTTTTTGGAAATGGCTAATGTTTACACATGAAATGGCAGCATTTGAAGGTAAGGAAATACATGCCTGATGTAATGAACCCAATAAATCTAATGGGAAAACCAGCATACCGTTTTATTTGATAAATCGCTTCCATTAAAGGCCTGTGCTGTACTCATTTGTGAGTCGCATATCAGTAGTGTAGTTATCAGATGATACTATATGGCACTGTGTGTGTGTTTTTAAAGAAAAGCAAATGCAAAAGCCTTGGGTGCTGGTCAGTATCTTGAATAAAAACAAGTAAGTACTGTACAATGAACAACTTGAGTCAACAATCACTGGTGCAGTGGAGTACTCCTGTAAACCACTAAAACTGTGCACTTTAATCCGTGTACTGGTGACACTTATAGAATTCTAAACTAACAGTCATTCTGACTGTTCAGCTCCCTAGCTCTCTTTTTTCAGGCAACTTGCTTTGGGTTTGGTATTGGTCTTTTTGCAAAACCTTGACTCACCCCTTTACGCCCTAACATTCCAACCAAGCACAAATCCACTGAAGGCTGCATTTCTGGGACCAACTGTAATAGGGTGAAATGTGAATGATTTAATATAAATGTTAATATATATGTCTAGGTTTGCCACTAGGGGGAGCTAGACTATAACAGCTGTGAGAGAAAGTCCCCAGTGGGTGTAGAATAGCAAGTTATAAAAGGGAAGGCTTCAGGAAGGGATTTTAAGAGATGCGTCATGGGAGGAGAGATGAGCAGAGGGCACTGCAGTAATAGAGTTATCTCCTGGGAGAGCTACTGAGCCTAGGTAGTGTGAGGCCTAGTGGTGTAATAGCACTCTCTAGGAAGTGTAAGTTAGAGAGATAATTAGCATGGGCAGCTATGGCCCCAACTAGGAGTGAGTGGGCATAGTGTTCCCAGCAGGAATCCTGCCAGCCATGGTTTAAGAGGAAAGGCTAGATCCAGATTGAGTCGGCCAGGGCCCAAGAGGCCCTGTGAGCATGTGTCCCCCCTTGCTGTGTGCTGTTACGGGCAATGTTCTGCAAAAGGCTGGGAGGTTAAGCCATGTAAATGTGCTGCTGATCTACTGAGGGCTGTGACAATAAAGAAAACATGCTTGACTACAATTCTCTGCATTTTGTGTTTTCACTGAAGGCTTTCCCCCACACTATCGGTCTGTGGTACATCAAGAGCAACCCATAATTGAATCACTGAGGCTAGCCATTCTTTTTTATAGCAAGCACATCCCCACATTTCAATGGCTTCTGGCCACAGTCTCTGGCCTCAGGCCTGCCTTCAGCCATGTTCCTGTACCCTCTTCCTTAAAAAACCCATGGCTGCAGCTACAGTACCTTCAAGTCCATCCTGACCCTAACCTTTCACTTTGCAGACTAATCTCAGTAACAGGGGGGGTGTGTGGGTAGAAGATATTTAGGTAAAAATGGCACCATCCTTCTTGTCTATGCATAATGTAAAAATAGCCTATCCTCCCTTCCCAGCCAATCATACTCCTGACTAGTTATGGGCAATTTTGACCCTTTTCACCTTTATTTTTTTTGATGTGCAACAAATTGCAAGGCAAATTTTTGACGTGCAACCATTTAATTCACCGTTTCGAGTCTATGGGCATCATTGTCATGGCAAAACTTGGTGAAAAATTCCCCCTCAACCCATTCCTTGCGCTGTCTGTTCTTTTCCCTTGTGCTGTATGTGACCCTTATGTCCATCCACAATATCGGGCATAATTAAATGGTTCAGTCCTGAGCTCATCCACTTCTGTAAAACAACATATTGCAAGATGGGAACAGCAGCCCTTCTGGCTTCTTATGGGCACATAACACTTGTAGGGATGTCTTGTTTCCACATTGCTACACAAAAAATAAACCAACTATTCTGTAACATACACAAATTAGGATTTGGTTTCGGATTGGGATCTATCTGTATGCTTCATTAAAGATTTGGGATTTGGACAAATCCCAAAATAGTGAATTCGGTACATCCCTAGAAAGGGATATGTGGAAAGCTGAAATAATTGCACTATTATCCCATAGCTTTTATGCATTTAGAGGATAAGTAAACCTTTAAAATAAGTGAATGTAAAATTGATGAAGGGGCTATTCTAAGATATTTTTCTATGTATATTCCTTATTTATTTTGTTTTGATTCCAAGATATTAAGGGATAGATGTACTGTTAATATGTAGGAATTTTGTTACAACAGCGCCACCTGCTGGTCAGTTTCCCACCAGTCTGACCACCAAGTAGTCAAGGAAGTTGTCAGGAGAAAGAAAAATGCTGCTCTTTCATTCATTCATAATAACAGTGCATATTTCCCCTACTATCTTGTGAAAAAAATAAAATAAAAAATGAATGTAAGTGATGTTCTTCTGCTTAGGAAAGGTTCCTTGACTACTTGGCGGTCAGTCTGGTGGGAAAATGGCCAGCATGTGGTGCTGTTGTAACAACATTCATTCATATTAACAGTACATGTATCCTTTAATATTTCAGAATTAAAGAAAAATAATTAATGAATGTACATTGCAAAAGTGCTTAGAACAGCCCCTCATCAATTTTACACTTATTTTAAATGTTTACTTATCCTTTAAAGGAGAAGGAAAGGCTAAAACTAAGTAAGCCTTATCAGAAAGGCCTATATAAATACACCAGTAAACTCTCAAAGTAATGCTGTTCTGAGCCCTCTTTCAAAAGAAACACTGCATTTCTTTCCTTCTATTGTGTACACATGGACTTCTGTATCCGACTTCCTTCTTTCAGCTTAAACCTCCCTTCCCCGGGCGTGAGCATGCTCAGTTTGCTCCTCTTCCCCCCTCCCTTCTCTGCTGTAATCTGAGCCCAGAGCTATAAGTAAGCAGAGATAGACTCAGGCAGGAAGTGATGTCACACCAAGCTAATAGTGCAGCTGCTATCGTAAACAAACAGAGAGCTTCTAGAGCTTTTTACTCAGGTATGGTAAAACATTCTACAGAATAAATATAGCATTCTAGCTTGCACTATTGCTGCTAATCTATTGCCAATAAAATGCTTCCATAGCTTTCCTTCTCCTTTAAGGTGACATGCATGCTCCATGTTAATACATTTGTTTAACCTTAATGTTGTTTTTAAGTAAAGTTGTAAACATTATTTGATTCATCTGTCCTCATTTCCCACGCAAGCTTGTGTTCTTAATTAGTGGATCTCGGATTTAGATGACATTGTAAGCCACTGCAATCAGCAGATGAATGTTTGGAAACATTGCGCAGGAATGAGAGAGAAAAGGGACTGAGGGGAACTCATTCAACAACTACAAATACATTTTTCACTACGGGTATGGGATCCGTTATCCAGAAACCCTTTATCCAGTTAGAGGAAGGCCATTTCACATAGACTCCATTTTATCCAAGTAATCCAGATTTTTAAAAATGCTTTCCTATTTCTCTGTAAGTATAAAACATTGCCTTCTACTTGATCTTAACTAGGATATAATTAATCCTTAGTGAAGGCAATAATAATAATAAGTAAAAATAAAACAGTAGCTTGTACTTGATCCGAATCCTTATTGGAAGCAAAACCAGCCTATTGGGTTTTTATAACTTAAATGATTTTCTATTCTCGAAAACAGGGTCGGACTGGTGGGTGCAGGGCCCATGGGGGCTGCCATCCAAGGGGCCCCCACACGCCCCATGGGGCCCGCCTGCACCCCCTATAGGGCAGCCGCCAACCATCCTACCCTCTCTATGGCCTGGGGGTGAGCTGGTGAGGATCGGGTCTGGGACATCGGGCCCACCGGGTTTTTTCCCGGTGTCCCGTCGGCCCAGTCTGACCCTGCTTTGGACATAAAAACATGACAGCAATTGACGTGTAGCATAAAAATATTCCAAAAACAAAACTTTTGGGCTTGTGTACAGTATGTGAATACAGAGTTACATATACTGGTGGCCTTTTCTGTTCAAGAAGAGTATGAGGGACCTTTATGAACTACAACACTCTCTATCAAGTTATATTCCTCTGACAAATAAATAGACAACAGATATACAGTATTAAAGGCCCTTTTATAGTTCACTTGCTTTTACTCTGTTACACTGTATTGTACTATAAAATTATAGGGTAAATGTGTTTGCTGGCATAGCGTTATGTTGTCTCTCTGTATGGTGCCATAGCTGAAATCCAGACTGCAAGTGGGCCACCACCACATGCTGATCTCTTTTTTGTGGAGCATACTGACACAATGGGGTTGCTATGTTACATAAGGACATTTGCAGGCAATCTGCCTGAGACTGTTTGGGCATGAATTAGAACTTTAACATGAATCAGTAAGAATGCCATAGAAATTAGGGAAACTGTTACTGACATGGTTCTGCAACAATCCAACTAAATATTGCTTTCATTGTCAGCATGTTTTTTTTCTGTCTCTCGGCCCTAAGAAGCAAATATAATTTCTGAATCTTAACGATAAAAGGGTGGTTCACCTTTAAGTTAACTTTTAGGTTTTTTTTTCATTACAGTGTTTATAGAATTTTTTTAATTACTTGGTAATTAAGGCCCTAGCTGCTGAAATACCAAACTGGAGGGCTGTCTAGCAAAATCTGAAATAACTAAAAAATACACAAAAAACGAAGATGAATTGCAAACTATCTACATGATGCTAATATTTAAACGTGAAAACCCCTTTAAAGGAAAACTATACCCCCCCCAAAAAAAAGATATTGCATAAAACAACTCATGTGTAAAACCCTGCTTCATGTAAATAAATCATTTTGATAATAATATACTTTTTTAGTAGTATGTGCCATTGGGTAATCCTGAATAGAAAGTTGCCATTTTAAAAAATAAGGGCCGCCCCCTGGAATCAAACTCACTGTGCACTCAAACAAACCAAACAAACTATACTTCTTAGGTCACATTAGCCAATCAACAGACAGAATTGTGTCTTTTGCTTCAAATTTCTTCCGTTAGAGCTGCAGTATTTCTGGTCAGGTGATCTCCGAGGCAGCACACAGACCATCACAAAATGGTGGTTCAAGTAGTCAAAAATCCAGAACCACACTGTTAGATTGTTTTTTGAAATCAGTGTTTTATTAAGCCCATATGTATCCGCAAAAGGGTAACGTTTCAGGCCCCTCAGGGCCCTTTATCAAGCCTGGTGGTTCAAGGCAAGAGATGTAAAAGGGAAAATATTTACTTAAATAGATATTCCAGTTTGGTAAGATTATTTAATATGCCACTTAATATGATGTAAACTATCTGTTGCTTAAAGGGCATGTAAAGGCAAAAAAATAAAATCCCATTTTTACTTTCTTTAATAAAAAAAGAAACCTATCTCCAATATACTTCAATTAAAGAATGTGTACCGTTTTTATAAGAAACCTGACTGTATGCAGTGACATTCTCCCTTCATTTACTGATGTGGATAGGAATTGTCAGATGGTCCCTAACTGCTGAGCAGGGAAACAATCATACTTATGAACAGCAGGGGGAGCCCCCACCTTACTTACCAGCCATGCAGAACTCAAGCAGCTTTGTTTATGACGATCCCTAAGCAGCCCAGACCACACTGAGCATGTGCACAGTCTTAATCTTGCAAAGATGTTTAACAAAGTTAAAAGATGGTGCCCCTCTCTAGCCAACTTTGAAAGCTTAACTTATTTGTTTGATTAGGCTTGTGGTGCAGTAAGTTCATGTTTATATTTAGTATACAAAATACAGCATTTCTAGCCTTATTCTATTTTAGACTTTACATGCCCTTTAAGTATTAATTTTTGGGGTATAGTTTTCCTTTAAGGGCAGAGACACATGCTCAGATTCGGGAAGATTAGTCGCCTAGCGACTCTTCTTTGGGCAGACTATTCTCCCCGAACTGCCTCACGAGGAAACTTCAGGGGACTTTGGAAAACGAATCGCTCCGAATGCCATCCCGCCAGCGATTTACATTCTAGCGGGCGGGAGGCAGTTTGCTGAGATTAGTTGCCCGAAGAAGAGGTGATTTATCGACTAAATCACCCCAGGGTCGGACTGGGAGCTTGGGGCCCCAGGCCCCCCTCCTGCACCCCCTGCAGCTCCGTCACTCCGGTGCCGGGTATGTGTATGTGTGCCAGTGCGCACGAGTGCGCACGCGTGCAGCGCCATCTCAGTGCGCATGCGCGCTGCGCAATGCTAGTGCTCACTCGTGAAATTTTGATTTTGCCATGACCACCGACAAAGAGGAGTCGCGCGCAACTGGGAAGCAGATCTGGGCTGTTTTTTTCCCGGTGCCCAGTTGGCCCGGTCCGACACTGAATCCCCCCAAATCTGAGCGTGTGTCTCTGCCCTAAAAAGGTCAATTATTGCCAAGGTGTATAGGTAAGAAACACTTGAATATATAGCTCTGCTTAGTATGCTAGTCTACTTTACTAGGTTTCTCATTTATGAACACTAGGCACATTTGCACCTGGGCAGTAACCCATGGCAACCAATCAGGTAATTGCTTTCACTGTTCAATCTGCAGCTGGCTGAAAAAGCTAATCACTGATCAGTTGTAAAAATCCTGTCTCTTGGCACTAATTCTCTGATAGAAACGAAGCTAAGTAATGCCAGTCTAACAGATCAATTAGTATATATAATGATATATTTAATATAATTAGCTGCCTGGACATCTAAAGGACTGCTGAAATTAACCCTTCCAAAGAATGAGACAGGAATGAGGAAGCAGTACATGCAGGCAAGGCTATGAAGAACTCTAACTAGCCTAGCAGAGGAGAAGCTGAATCCAAGATGGTAGCCTAAACATGATCCCTCACTGTTTAATGAGCTTCTGTTTTTTACAAATGCTACGGCTTAGTGAAGGGCGGGGTTTCTTTATTCAGTGCTCATTGTTTCCCTTTAAACAAACCAGTTTTCCAGTATTTATAATTGCAAAAAAAAAAATATGTTGCGAGCTTGTTTCTAGTTATGGGTTTATGGATGAATTTCACCTATTTTGCTTTGCCGAAAAATCCAGAAATGCCAAAAAGTTTCCCAAATGCATTAAAGTCTATGGGCAACAATTTTTTAGTTTTACAAGCGATAAAATGTTTTTGACACGTATTTATAATGGCAAAATTTCGCTAGCAAAGGAGATAGACTCTAGCGATACTTCGCACTCTTACGCCAGACGAAGTTTTGCTCTGGCAAAAGATCGTTACTTCACAAATTCACTAAGATGCGCATTTTACTGAACGTTACCTGTTCCGCCAGACTTGCCTTCGCCACCTCAGACCAGGCGAAGTGCAATGGAATGTAGAGGGATTCTTCAATTCTTAGTTGAAAAATGTTCTAAGTCCCAAAAAACGCTGGCGTCTTTTAATTGTTTCAGGGTGATAGGCTGCAAAAGTCCGTAAAATTTTTTTTGGGTACCTGGGCTCCCCCATACATTTCCTAACATTTGGAACATAAACTATACAGTGGGCTCATGTGTAGGGCAATATAACAACTCTATTTTATTTTATTAAGCTTCCCTGGACTTGTGTAGTGTAATGTATTTGCTGCAACATATATGTCTATTGTACTTTAACTTTCAGACGTATGCAAATTGGCCAACGCTAGCGCAACTTCCCTTCGCTTGGCACAGTAACGTTAGCGAAACTTTGCCAGAGTTCGGTGCCCAGGACGCAGCTCCGGATTAGCGCTGTCCTGGCAAATCTACACCTGGCGAAGTGTTGCGATGTGAGCAAAGCCGTCGCTGGCGAATTTACGGAGGTTAGTGAATTTGCCACTACGGGTGGGTTTTTTTTCGCAGAAAAATCTAAGGGAAAGTTTTTGCTCATCACTACTTGTTTCACATATGTCTCCGTGAAAGTGGTGACAAGCAGATAGATGCATTTTGATCTCTGTTGTTTTATTCCTAACAACACTGGCAATCCAAACAATCTACATGCCACAGGCCATGAGGAACATCTGTATTACAGTCAGTGATATATATATATATATATATGGTTGCAAATGTGTTTATAAACATATAGGGGCACATTTAATGAGCTCGAGTGAAGGAATATAATAAAAAATACTTCGAATTTTGAAGTATTTTTTTGGCTACTTCGACCTTCGACTATGACTTCGACTTTCGAACGATTCGAACTAAAAATCGTTCGACTATTTGACCATTAGATAGTTACGTACTGTCTCTTTAAAAAAAACTACGACCATCTACTTCGCCAACTAAAACCTACCGAGCATCAATATTAGCCTATGGGGAAGGTCCCCATAGGCTTTCCATAGGAAGGAAAATCGTTCCATCGATGGATCGTACGAACGAAGGAAATGCGGTAAATCGTTCGATCTTTGAAGTCGAAGGATTTTACTTTGACAGTCAAATATCGAGGGTTAACCCTCAATATTCGACCCTAAGTAAATGTGCCCCATAATGTTTATAGCAAAAAGTTTGCTATAGTCTCTTTTGTTCTGCTAATTATGTAAGATAAAAAGTTTTCTTTAACTAAAAAAAAAAAAATTTCTATCACTTGATGTGCAGTGAATGTGAAAAGCGTTCTAATGGCATTTCTTTAGCAGCATGCTAATTTGTCAGAATAGAAACCAGGCAAAATTGTAATTAATAGAAAAGGTCACTGCCTATGAAAGTTTTACAACTCTTCAGGTCTCTTTGGTATTATGCCAATTAGCATTTTTTGTGTTGCCATAATTGTGCTAATTAACACTTATGTACTGTCACAATTTTAGCTGCCACAAGAATTGGTTTATCTTTATGTAAGTAAGAAATATAAGGCAGACACTGTAGCACAAATTCCATTGTGTATGCATGTAAATGTGTGAGTCCGAATGTGCTTGTCTTGTGTGTGTGTTTGTGTATGATATGCAAGGATTATGATTTAATTAAATACCTGTGTGCTTGATACGGATATTGACATGAATTAATGTTTCATATGGGTAGATATTCATAGCAGACTTTAATAGTACCAGAGTGCGACGTTCTCTCTTTCTCTTGTGTCTCTAAAATGAATCAACCTTAAAATATGAATTATTGGGAAAAAAATGGCACCATTATCCATGCTGGGATAACTGACATTCCCAATATATTCCATTTCAGGGATGTGGGAACTTTAGGTCACATGATTTTTAACTGCGCGCGCAGCTCACGATTTTCTTTACCCCTTCCCTGTCCTGATTTGCATATGCAGATTAGGGTTCAGATTCAGTTCGGCATTTGGTTTAATCTTTCCCAAAGGATTAGGGATCCGGACAGATCTGAAAATAGTGGATTTGGTGCATCCCTAGTTTTTTTTTTCTTTTGTGCAACTTCAAAATATTTTGAATGTGACTAGTTTTGTTGTAGGCCTGCAATAACAGCCACTCTCTTATTTATGCGCTAACATTTCTGTTTCCACAAAACTAATATCTACCCAGCTGCAGTAGCTAGGGTTGCCACCTCTGTGCGGCTCACGATCCAGGCAGGGGGCTGGGCCATGATGTCACAGGGGCGGGGCAGTGACATTGCGGGCGGAGTGTGCTACATTACTTGGGTGGGGCCATGACATGCCGATCAGAGATTGGCTGATAAATCAGTTGAGATCCTGCCCGGCCTGCCCTATCTGGAAAACCAGGCAGACTGTCTTGACCCGGGCAGCCCTTCTGAAAACCGTGGGCTGTCCGGGTCAAATCCAGACAGGTGGCAACCTTAAAAGTAGCACAGTTTTGTTTTCATCAACATATCAATTATGTGAGGAGAATTCGTTTTGCAACAGCTGCGGAAAGAGCTGGTTTCGGAATGCAACATGAGCGTATTTAATTGTTCTGCTGAGATCTTCGCAGAGGATATGAATATGCACCGAAAACTAATTTCATCATTTTTAACTTCACTATAATTTTTTTGCCATAGGGTGAGGTGTTTCATTTATGTAAGTAAACAAACAGATATTCTATTCTCAAGTGGACATAATTGTGAATAATATGATCTTGCGATTTACGGTGCACGCCAACAAACCAAACATGGTATGACACATGAGCCAATTAACGGACAAAGTTCTGTCTTTTTGCTTCCACACTTCTTCCTGTTACAGTTAGAGCTGCAGTATTTCTGGTCAGGTGATCTCTGAGGCAGCACACAGACCATCACAAAATGGTGTCTCAATGTTAAAGGTGTGTAGGGCCCTATAGGGATGCAGGCCCTATAGAGTTAATCTTTTCACCATTTCCTTGGGTTATTGGGTAGAATCCCTGTTACAGAATAACCTTTACAGTGATAGGCTGAGAGATTTGATGACACTGCTCTGACTCACTCCTATATAGTGTGTGCAGGGAGTGGCCTCTTCCTCTTTTGCCTCTGGATGCTGATCCAGCTGGATGTGCTCAGGGGGACTGAGTGCAATAGGCCCAGAAGAAGGCATGTGTCCAAGTCGGGGACCAGGAAACCCCGTGAATGAGGAACAGATATACTAGGACAGACTTGTCATAGTCTCTCTAGGAGAGAAAGGCAGATAGGATAGAGAGAAAGAGCAGCTGAAGCTCCAACAAGGATTTGCAGTAAGGGAGGAGCTTCCCAGAGGCTCTGTGTGTTGCCTCCAGTCAGGGACCTCAGTGAAGAGGGACTGTAGGGTAGAAGCTGCTTGCCTGACAACTTCCAGGAGGGAAATGTTGTACTGCATTTGCCTGTGTACTCTCTGTGTGAGACTGCCTTTGATCTGTGTGAACTCTCAATATGCTGTTTTCCTCAACTCCTGCGTGAGTACTGAAACCTGTGGTCATTTGCCCTTTTTGGCATAATAAACCGTTCCTGATTGTTAAGAACCTCCTGGCGCCAAAGTTGTTTTTGTGTGCACAGTAGCCTGGGGGGATGTAGTTGCACTACACCATAGAGGGAACACTTCCACTTAGCGAAGGCCCTGCCCTGGGTGTAAGTCGCGTGTAACCCATGCTCTAGTGTTCTAGCTGGTGAATTAACCCCGAGTGGCCCAAATAGGTGTTACAGGTGCAAAACAGTTTGGTAAGATTCTTTAATATGCCACTTAATATGATGTAAACCATATACAAAACATTGATTAAGGAATCTGTTCCCGAAACGCATACGGCCATGTATCTCTACAGCATCCTGCAATAAATCTGCCTTTTTTAACGGAGTGCCGTCCTTTTCGCGTGGGTATCATATACAAAACATTCTCCTATTGGTGCTGAGCTTTGAACTGTTTACTCCAAAATCACTTGCATACCATCTCACCAATGAGATTGGGCCATTCCATAACACTGGAAAAATACTAAGAAGTGCATTGTTACAACATAGAAACCATATATGTCGGGGTCTTAATCAGTGCTGAGCTTGATTATACAGACGGTTTGCCTGCCTATTTTTTTGTGGCCAGTGGCACACTTGAAGTTTTTTATGCCTGAAATGATTATCCTCCTATCTTTTTTCCTTTTTTTAACGTTTGCTTTCCCCTTTTTTTAATTTGTAGACTTGCTTTTAACAGTAAAAATAATAATGTTTGCCTACCTGTAAATAACGCAAGCTGTGCTCTGGCAAGTGCTGCAATTGTTTAGATCTTGTCCAGTTCGGTAGAAGTGGCGTCTGTGCAATTAGAGAGTTCATTTCATTAGTATTGTGAATGCTTAACAGATATAAAAACATGTTCAAAGGATTTAATGGCCACCCGTGATCAAATGTAAATCTACACAATACCTTAATCTCAAATCCCCTGCCTGATTTATATTCACTTTTCAAGAAGGACTTGGCAATTGTCGGGTAGCAAATGAGGGAATTGGTTATAACTTTAGGTAAACAATTCCTATTCACCATAACCTTATCTAGAGGATTATGACGTATCCGATTGTGATACACTAAATGCTATTGTATTTATTGTGCTACAGAATAACAATTAGGGGCAGATTTACTAAGGGTTGAATTTCGAAGTACAAAAAACTTAGAGATTCGACCATCGAATTAAAAAACTTCGAATTCGAATATCGAATTCAACGTTTTTTCAACAAATTTGGCAATCCTGCGGTCAAATAAAAATCGTTCGAATCTAACAAATCCAACTATTTTTAGCAAACGATCGAAGGATTTCTATTCGACCAAAAAAACTTCGAAAAGTGCTGTGGAAGGTCCCCATAGGCTAACATTGCACTTTGGTAGCTTTAATTTGGTGAAGTATGAAGTTGAAGTTTTTTTTAAAGAGACAGTACTTTGATTATCGAATGATCGAATAGTCGAACGATTTTTACTTCGAATCGTTCGAATCGTTGTTGAATGGTCAAATATAGCCTATTTGATGGTCGAAGTACCCAAAAATTTACTTCGAAATTCGAACTTTTTGACATTCGAACCATTCACTCAAGCTTAGTAAATCTGCCCCTTATTGTTGAAGTCAATTAATGGATTTCACTATGTGAAAAATATTTATATATTAGTTCTCTATAAAATCTATTCATCCTTCTCATTCTGCCTTTACAGGACACCAACAGTACATTAAATAGATAGCAAGGCTCATTTACAAATGCAGTACATGGTGCTAAATGTATCATTATGGCCACTTGGGTGCATTTTGCATGATATGCGCCAAAACACATGCAAATTGCCTTGCACATTTACAAGACTCACACACAAGTTGTGGCCAGCATTGAGTTCAGATGACTCAGTTTCAATTGTTTAGTGAGCACAACTATGATATCCTTGGCCATTTCAGTATAGGCAACCTGCAGGGAAACTGTGGAATTCCCACCACATCTAGTTTGGCAGCAATTCCAGGGTCACTGGCCTCAATGATTGTACTTGCATACAGTTTATCGGAGCAGGCACATTGGTGCTCCACAATTACATGAAAGTACAAGGAGCATCTGTGGGACACATTCATGCTTTTATGAATGTCGCTGATACCTGGCTAATTCTGTTAGTCCACCTCTATTGCACTTGCATTCACTAATGAGCCTTCTTTTTGATGCTCTTAAAGTACATATTGTATCATTTTCAAAAGGTATTGATTATAAAACTGTTTTGCTGAAAAGGATGTACAAATAAATAATTTTATAGTGCAGTACAACAAACTCAATGACACATTTCTGTAGAATACAGATAGTGATGCCACAATGGGGTATTCGTCCAAACGTTAAGGGAATATGTTTCACATACTGTTTTTTAGAAGCAAAGGTGCTCCTGGGTAATTAGCATCACGGTGGGCAAAAAAGTTCCTTGATTTGAACACAAATCACCTTGGGAATTATTGTACATGATTGAATTGGCACTCGGCACTTGTTGCACTTTATATTTATTTATTTACATACATTTTTGGAAATATGTGTGGGGTTTTACGGTTGCTCTATTTAAAGAATAATACTGTTTGGCAATTATACCTCTATACAATCCATAAGTGATTAAGTAAAATTGAGTCTATAGTAAGTCACAAGGAAATTTTTCTTCTTCCGTTTTAATAACAATTATGGGTAATCATGGGTGTCCGGCACTTTGCTGCTCAGAAATGTTGTTTTTCGGGTGTTATTTATATGGTGGTTTATCTATATCTTAAAGCAAAAATTGGGAGTAAATTTTACTTAACATTTTAGCTTTACAAACCAGATTCCTTTACAAAAAAAAAGGAATGTGTCCCTTTCTTTATATTATATAGTAAAAGGTTTCACACATAACTAAAGTATATTTAAGATAGTGATATTTTGTCTTTTTCATCTTTACTATAATCCCCTTTGCAGTGGTACAGATAGAATCTATAAGGGGGAATGTAATATACTGTATTTTGTTATCACAAAAAATATTTGTCAACACTTTTGCGAATATTAGCAACCATGTTTGAGCAAATTCTGACTGATTAGAGACCTCAATGAGTTCCTTTGCAACATTTGCAGTGTGTGTAATAAAATTTAGCAATCCCAAACCATTTTTTGCAACAACATATTTAACGAAACTCCAGAGCAGGTGTTAAAGGTTCGCAATGCGCAATTAAGATTCACAATGCAATGAATAGAATATTACATTGCGATAGGCACATTTTTATTCGCAAGGTTTTGCTCTTTGCAAATTTTATTACATTTCCCCAATAGAGTCTAATCCTTCTTTTGATGGCCTATTAGTAAAAACAAATATTTATTTACTTTTGGATTGCATAAGACTGAATTGGTCATTATGCAAAGGGCATGAGATTGCTTTTCTGTATTCTTTATTATTTTCTTAATTTTCTTGGAAATTACACAGTTTATTAGATTGCCATTATGGTTTCTCTATACCTGCATGTTTTACAAGTATAAGAGTGTTATTTACTAAAATCCGAATTTTTCAGATTTTTTAATTAAAAAAAGTCAGACCAAACTAGAATCCATGATTGGACCTGTATTATTAAAAAAGCACCATTTAATCAGATTGGGGGAAAACTCGATAAAATCATGCGAATATTAGAAACGTACAATTTTTTGGAGGTTTTTACCCAAATTGTAGGATAGTCTGATTTTTGGGCTAATTCCATCGCAGACCACAGAAACGTCCAAATAGGATAAGGACCTCTCCCATTGACTTATATACAACCTAGGCAATCAAGACCGGACTTTAGTAAATAACCACTTACATGTACCCGACTGCATATTGTAACCTATAAGTATACATCTTATTGAGGCTCATTTACTATTACCGAACAAATATGAGCAGTAACCAACAGCAACCAATCTGACATTTGCTTTAATTATTCTACCTGCAGAAGACTAATCAGATCCAATTGCCAATTGTTTACAATGATAAGTGCACCTGGGAATATTTGTTCAGTGTTGGAAAACTTTTGTTGAATGTTATTTTCATTATATCCCTCTTTTAGATTGTAAATGGTGCCGTACCCTTCATTGAGAGCTCTGGCCTTTTCCAGATCTTGAATTACATTCAAAAGGATCTTAATCTTCTCTTGGTTTGAGTGCAAGGATTCTTCTTTTGTCTGCAGTTTATCTTGTAAGGAGCACAATTCACCATGTGCCTTATGGCTTGGGTCTCCTTCTTTGTTTTCCTTATTAGTATCACATTGTACTTCGGTCTTTGGAGAGCATGAGGTACTTTGTATGCTACTACAAGGCTGTGAAGAATCCAAATGAATTGTATTTGTCTCTGTGGCTACAGCCGTTTCTGCATTAGTTTGTATTTCACTGTTGTTCCCAAATGTTACAAATACTTGATTATTACTGACTTGGGGTACACTTTCTGAACTTTTAGTGGAGTTTTCTAATGGCTGGTGCTCTGAGTGAAGATGATAACAGACATTGCTATTTAAAGAAGGTGTTAAAGATGTTCTATTCAAGTCAATATGTGTTTTCAATGATGGGGGTGATTTTTCATTTTCAATTTGCTTTGAATGCGAAAAGCCAGGTTGGTGTTTGAGTATACTTTGTTTTGCTGGTGTGACATACAACGTTGGTGAAGTATTTTCATGAGAACTTTCTGAATATGCATTTCCATAAACCTTGAAAGTGCTTTCAGTCTTATAATCAGGTATTAACGTGAAGGCTGGGACTTTCTCAAACGTTTCATCAAATTCCAATTCTGAGCCTTCATTGATAGGTCCATTGCTTTGTGCTTTGGAAAATTTTTGTTTAACAGAGCCATGTCTATTCACTTGTTTGAAACCATCATCTAATTGGCCGGCTGTTCTTAAATGGGAAAGCTGAGATGTCACCTCTTCTTCTGAAAGATCTCCATTACTCAGGAAACAGTTTGGCTCTGTAGCTAATTGTTTTAATGGGTTGCTAACTATAAGTTTTTTCGTCTTAAAACTTGGGAAATGTTTTCTCAGGCTTGGGGAAGTCTGTATAGCAATATTTTGAGGTCCACATTGAGATTCTGGATTGGGCAGCAAACACATTGATTTGTTGTGGCACCTTTCTTCCCTTCCATTTAATAGCAGAGTGTTTTTACTGGGCTCTGTTATTAGAGGGGTACTACCTAGAGACGTAGTGCTTGTGCTGTCTTCCTTAAAGCGTACTTGCTGAGACTTGTTTCTCCTGTAATTAGATGGCTTTATAGAGTCGGCAGAGTCAAGACTTTTTCTTTTCAGCAGTGCAGGCCGCACCCTCAGTGGTTTCTGTTCCATTGAGTCGTAGGGCTCGTTGGCTAGACAATTTGTTTCTTTGTGACCCATTCCAGTGGATCAATTAAAAATGTATCTGAGAACAAAGCCATGAATTAACCAAGTCCATAAAATGCTTTGTTGAGGGGCTCATTTTAGAGCCTTATTTTCTTCGATATTTCCAAACAAACCCTTGCAATGTTTTTGTTTTTCTCATATAATCTACTCTTTGGGCGTAAGTTTCATCAACAAATAAGATGTAGTTTCATCTGTACAAAGTTATGGTGTTTATAGAAAAGTGACTCTACTTTGGTGTTTTTCTTTCACATTTGATGAGTGTTGATGTTATACATGTAATTAAATATTGAATAAATATGAGTAATATAGAGATTACTGTCACTGAGAGCTAAATTGTCACCGACTTTATTTTTAAATAGCACTTTCTATAGTACATAGCAACATTTCACTGTGAGTTATTTCTGCTAAGTCTTGCCGTTACAGCCATTTAAATACTTCTTCCTTCTTCTTTGCGGCATTATTAATAAGTGCAAAAACATTAATTTCTTGGAAAAAAACTGTGCCTTCAAAAATATATCCGTTAGTAGACTGCGCAAATTTAGTAGCTGGCATAATTTCTTCCTTTTAATGATGAACTAAAGCCAGCAAAGTTGCATTAATCTTTGTTTGTAACTGCTCTGGATTGCTTTACGACTTGTATTGGTTTGTAAACTGTTCAGATATATCAGCAGAGAGTTTGTTCTCGTGTTCCACACATTAACTGTAGCCCAGAAAACATTGTCTGTAAGAAAGAAAAATTACATTTATTTATCTTAAAATAAATTCAGTAAAAAATTCAAATCTCTGGAGGGATTGAACTTGATTGGACTTGATGTAACTATGTTTGGCTGCTAGTCAGCATCTTAAAAATATTTGAATAAACTGCAGTTTCATGATAGCTGTTTGGATATTTGAGTTTCCGTTTTATCCTATTCCTTATAAAGATACAGGTATAGGATCCGTTATCCAGAAACCCGTTATCCAGAAAGCTCAGAATAACAGAAAGGCAGTCTCCCATAGACTCTATTTTATCCAAATAATCCAATTTTTTAAAATTCTTTTCTTTGTCTCTGTATTAATAAAACAGTTCCTTGTACTGAATCCAAACTAAGATATGTGAAAGCAAAACCAGCATATTGGATTCATTTAAAGGGATACATGTCATGGGAAAAAAATGTTTTTTTTTCAAAATGAATCAGTTAATAGTGCTGCTCCAGCAGAATTCTGCACTGAAATCCATTTATCAAAAGAGCAAACAGATTTTTTTATATTCAATTTTGAAATCTGACATGGGGCTAGACATATTGTCAATTTCCCAGCTGCCCCAAGTCATGTGACTTGTGCTCTGATAAACTTCAATCACTCTTTACTGCTGTACTGCAAGTTAGAGTGATATCACCCCCTCCCTTTTCCCCCCAGCAGCCAAATAAAAGAACAATAGGAAGGTAACCAGATAACAGCTCCCTAACACAAGATAACAGCTGCCTGGTAGATCTAAGAACAACACTTAATAGTAAAAACCCATGTCCCACTGAGACACATTCAGTTACATTGAGAAGGAAAAACAGCAGCTTGCCAGAAAGCATTTCTCTCCTAAAGTGCAGGCACAAGTCACATGACCAGGGGCAGCTGGGAAATTGACAAAATGTCTAGCCCCATGTCAGATTTCAAAACTGAATATAAAAAAATCTGTTTGCTCTTTTGAGAAATGGATTTCAGTGCAGAATTCTGCTGGAGCAGCACTATTAACTGATGCATGTTGGAAAAAATTTTTTCCCATGACAGTATCCCTTTAATGTTTACATGATTTTCTAGTAGACTTAGGGCATGAAGATCCATATTACAGAAAGGTTGGTTATCCAGAAAACCCCAGTCCCGAGCATTCTGGAGAACGTTTTTTGGTTTGTTCTTTGAAAGCGGTAGATATGTTTTGGGTGTTAAAATGGATTGTGAGATCAGCTTCAATTTGTACAATGTTCATACTTTTTTGTTACTGTTATTCTATTTCCCCTTGTAATGCTATTTATTTGTTTACCCAAGTGTAATTAAATGTAAGTAAAGCAGTATAAAACACAAGCCAAGCACATTTCAAAAATATGGTCAGGATTGGAGAGTTCGGAGTTAACAGGCAGGCATGGATCAGGAATGGAGAAATCAGAGAAGTCACAGGCAGGCAAGGGTCAATACACAGATCAATCAGAATTCACAAAGAATATACACCCAGGAACATACTAATAGAACCTAACAACGGGCAAAGATATCAAACCAATGATATCAAACCAGACTTCCCCTTATATACAGTTTCAATTTGGCGCCATTGCACACTGACGTCACACGCCAGCGTCCCTGTGCCTTTAAGAAATGGAAGTGCGCACCGCGCGCCCTTAGAGGAAGCCGGCACTGGAGAGAAGAGACACATTCGGCGGGCGTCCCCGCCGGAGACTAGACCACCATGGTAAGGTTTTCTTACACAATCTATTCAATCGGTAAAGAGTTAAGAATAAAATAGAGGAGCAACCCACCCGGTTTATTGGTACCTATTGCAAGCAATGGTCAGCTATTAACAATGTGTTGAAATAACACTGGTATATACTACTAACAGATCCAGTTTTGTCAGCAACACTAGGGCCTCATCCACTAACATGCAGTCGTAGGCCACCAAACCTACGAGATCGTCTGGTCAGAAGCCATTATATTAAACATGGGACAAAACCTGCAAAAAATGGTACTTTTCCATGTGGTGACTGTAGAGCCTGCAAATACATGTATAATTTATTTACAGTCACTGATACATTTGGTAAAAATTATAACATTACACACAATTTTACATGTACTACAGATTGTGTAATATACATGTTGACAAAACTAACCGTGTCTTTAAGAAAAGGCTTCTTCAACATGTGTCCGGCATAGCTAATGCCTTGAACTGGATAAAATCTAATAGAAAATTGCCTCCGGTCAGCAGACATTTCCTTGAGTTTCATAATAACTCCAGTAAAGACTTGAAAGCCACTGGTTTATTCAGGGTGACCCTGGGGATTAGGGGGGGGGGGGATTTGGAGTCATCCCTTCTAGCTAAAGAGAACAAATTTATTTTCATATTAAATGCTCTAAGCCCACATGGTTTAAATGAAAGCATTACCATGAACATTTTCATTTAATATCTTGGTAAAATATTTTTGATCCCAAGACATGTGATATGTGGGATTAATGATAGTTCCATTGGACGATCCATTCTGTAAAACCATTCCCATGGTTAATTAACTATTGTTTTATAATCCCCATATGGGATGTATTTATAGCAGGCCACCACACACTTGACCTTCACGACTCAATTTTTATATATGATAATAATTCGATCATGAATACGCCTAGGAGCATGATCTGAGATTGCATTGACAATTTGATGTCTATTATTTATTAATGGTTTCCTGTTGCATCTTGATCAATGTTACAATTCGGGAGATAATTGATACTAGGAGAGAATTGGTATCACACATAATGCAAGCAGTTGCTGCTCCCTGACTCCGCCCTTCACTTCTGTGATTGGTGGTTTTGAATATCATTGACACACGGTTGGCTATTTGTAGAGGCACCTGTTTGGCACCACTCTAGCCTTTGTCAAAGCTCGCGTATAGAGAATGAAACGTGCGTCAGGTGCTGATACATTTGGCAAGAAACGAGAAAGGATTAGAAGGGTGGAAGGGTGGATGCGGGTAATCTTCGCGCCGGTGGGTGTAATGAGGTATCAAGCAGGATTTAGTTAATTGCAGAGATGACATCTGAGATGTCTATATTTTATATTAATATACTATACCATACTATAATGGAAATGCACTAATGTTGGTCAGGTGGATTTTGCCCTGAAATCATGTGGTTTAAAGGAATAGTAACACTTGAAAATGAAAGTGTTTGAAAGGAATGACAATATAATGTACTGCTTCCCTCTGCTAGTACAACTGGTGTGTTTGCTATGGAAACAACAACAACAACAGTTTATATAAACAAGCTGCTGTGTAGCCAGGGCGGCAGTCATTCAAGCACAGGATACTCGGTAGATACGGTCTGAAGAATCCCATTGTATACAACAGAGTTTATCTGTTATCTGCTGTGTGTCCTGTGAATTTTTCAGCTTTCAATGGCTGCCCCCATGGCTACACAGCAGCTTGTTTATATAAACTATAGTAGAGTTTCTGAAGCAGACACACCAGTTGTACCAGTGCAGGGCAACACTACATTATATTTTCATTAGTATAAAACATTTTTATTTTTTGGTGTTACTGTTCCTTTAAACATTTTTAGGCACAAATCTTACGGTACCAATGGCATCAGTTATAGTCAGTGACAGATAAATATATTATGCTTTGTGTGTATATTCTAGGAAATATTTAAATTAAATAATTTCATTATACTGTACCCACTATTGTAAACTAAAATTAATTCAATTGCCTATTTGACTGCAATTGCCTGATGAAAAATGTAACTTTAAGCATGCCAAAAATGAAAGGTCTTTCATGATATCAAGGGAAGGTCTTGCCCAAAATGTATCCTGTAAATGCTGTCCAGAATGTGATGTTTTCAAATATGGGTATTTTAGCAACTGCCACTGTACTAATAATGCTGCGTATTAACCCTTTTAAAAAGCCTAGGTGGTAACCAAATTAGTGCCACTAAATCAAGAAAGAGTAGGTGGGGTGTTTGACCCTAATTATGCCATTTTCTGCAAATCTGGGGCAGAAACAATCTATTATTTTATCTTTTGTGCAATTGGTTGCCATAATAATTTCTTTACTATGTTGCTGTCATTTATTAAACATCCAAATCTTATTATTTCTACTGTAGGAAGACTAAAAATAAAATTGTGACAGGTTATATTTAGCATGTGCAGAATGATATTGTGGTGTTACACTGAGAAGAATGCTTAAATCATCTTAAAATTGGGAATATAAATTCTCTTTTAATTGTCCTCTTTCTTTTCTTTCACTTCTTTGTCTCTAATCTCCCTGCTGGAGCTTAGTTATATTTAGATAACAAACAGCTGGTTCACCAAATAAGACGATTATTTTATTTAAATGGCTGTGTGATAAAATGAATACAAATAAAATGACTGTAAAACTGGTTTGCAGTTAGCGATGTATGTTATAGGTATATATAGCATTAACAGAGCTGCGAGCATTTGTCTAAAATATAGAATTTTAATTACATTTACTTAGTTGGAAGCTGTAAGGCCTTTGTTTTTTTGCAGCAATATTTGCTGAAGGTTACAGTTGTCAGAGAGAGAATGATAACCTAGTGGGCTCACAGATCCATGTGGACTTGTAGTCTGGATTTATTGAAGGATAACAAAGCCTGTTCTCAAATGCCAGTTTCTAGTTTAAAAACATGTAACCTGTAAAAAAAAAACAAAAAAAAAACAGCCCATTGTTTTCTAATTTTAATATGTCTTTCTCCCATCAGTATATTTTTTGCCTCCCCCCTCTGCTTCTTGCTGGTCTCAATGCTGCCTTGTTTTTGATCCAGTTCATATCCATACAACAATTCCACTAATTTCTTCCTTTCTGTCAACCTTTTTCATCCTCTTCTTTTATCGCTTAACTTCCAAATCTGCCCATTTTTCATTAATATTTGAATTCGTATTTTTACGATGCATAAGTCAAATTTAAATAAGGACTAAACATGGAAGAAACAAGTGCTGGCCAAATACCTGCATTAACTTTTTGTTTTATTAAAAAATGTTTACGGAATAAAAATATGATTTTATGGGAACTTAGAGCCTTACACTAACACCTCCTGAGATCCACTGTTGTGTGTTTACACCTTATTGACTCTGACTGCAGAATAAATACAATAATAACATTTTAACCACTGATGGCTGAGCCACTTCATTTTTCTTTTATACTTAAAGAGATACTGACACCAGAAATTAAGCATTTTTTCCACATCTATCATTACATTGTTTTTGCAAAGATTTTTATAACTTTGACATAAAAGTATTTGCCCAGTGCTTTTACATGACCTATCTACTCCCCCAATGTATAGCTATAGGGGCTGCCATATTTATGTAGCAGTAGTCTGTTGGTACTGTATAAGTAACTCTTGACAGGTTGGAAAGGGACAGTTAGATTGGCAAAAACAGTCAGTTTTAAGAGTCAGTTTTAAGAGCTCAAAGCAGGGTCAGACTGGTGGGCCCGGGGCCCACCAGGACTACTGTACAGGGCCCCCTCCGACTCCCCTGCCCCCTACCACAACGCGCTGAGTGCGCCTGCGTGATGGCGCCACTCAGCACTCCTGCATAAATGGTGCTGTGTGCATGCGCAGATGGCGCTTTGCGGTGCCTAAAGAAAACTTTTTTTTTTTAAACAAACTGATCGGGAGAGGGGTCTGGCCCGGCGGGAGCCCATTAAGGGTCGGGCCCACCGAGTTTTTTCCCGGTGTCCCACCGGGCCAGTCCGACACTGGCTCAAAGTACCAATTACCTACAAAAGCAATCATATCAGCAAAAAAGATCACTATGGGGGGAATATAATAAATGTTGCAAAGAGAAAAACATTTTGCACCAATAAGACTAAAAATCCACATCTCGCAATGTAATATTGTTCCTTAAACTGTTGCATTGCGAATTTTAATTGCGCGCTCTTAAGGTGTCGTAATCTTTTGGAGCAAACATAACAACTTTTTCAGTAAGAAGTTTTATTACATTCACTGCGCACTGGCGCAAACTATTAAATTTGCAAACGGTCTTCCACTGTCGGAAGTGGTCGCTAAACAGTTTTCTGGGTTCACAAAAGCTATATGAAATTTGCACAAAATTGTGAATAGTTTTTCCGTTACCGACTTTTATTACATTCCCCCGTATGGTCTTTATTGTGACCCTCCTACCAAGATGGAATGTGAACTGTATAATTTAGAACTGTAACATTTTATTCTAAATATCTTATAAGCAAGAATTTTGTATAGGTTTCTCCTACCTTTCTTTTGTACCTACTTGTACTGTAAATGATTTATTCATTAAATTGTGTGTGTGTATTTCAAACTGGGAGGGGGGGGGTGTTTTGGAAGTATTTGTCCAGATGGAAAGTAATCAGAAGTGACAGTTTATTTCCAAAAAACATCAAACATTCTGACAAGGTTGGAGAAACACAACAGAAGCAACATATGTTTTAATTAGTGAAAATGAATCCTTTGTTTCTTTGTATACAGATTGATCCCTTCACAAGTAAATGTATGATAAGATAATAACAAAAGCCTCTCCTTGCTCTGCAAGTCTCACACTGTCTGTTTCTGACTCTTCGGCAGAGACACATGAGAAGATTCAGGGAGATTTAGTCGCCCAGCAAAAAAACGCCTCATCTTCGGGCGACTAATGTCCCCGACTCTTCTCATGTGCCTTTGTCTACATTCTACATGACGTACGTGCCAAGTACTTGAAACAAAATACAGATAACAGGTGCAATTCATGACATTTTAATGTTAACAAATGTATATGTATACACTGTAATTCTGCTAACTGTGGTTCATTGAAAAAGATCCCAAGCAGGAGCCAAAACATTGATGACTTTTTATTGAATGAAATTAATATACAGCTATGGGGCCAGTCATCCAGATTGCTTAAGACCTGTGGTTTTCCAGATAACGAATCTTTCCATAATTTGGATCTTCATGCCTTAAGCCTACTAGAAAGTCATGTAAATGTTCAATAACCCCAATAAGATGGGTTTGCTTCCAATGAGGATTAATTATGTCTTAGTTTGGATCAATTACAAGGTAAAGATTTTTTTTTTATTACAGTAAAAAACGGAAATCATTCCTAAAAATTTAGATTATTTTGATAAAATGAAGTCTATGGAAGATGGCCTTTCCATAATCCAGAGCTTTCTGGATAACGGGTTTCCAGATAACGGACCCCATACCCGTACCTTTTTTTCAGAAAAGGTGGCAACCCTACATACAGCATACACAGTGGCCATGTAAATAACATATAGCTAACAGCTTACTAATGGGAACCCTGGACTGATCATCTTCCCTAATTTAGTTCAGAACTCCAGAGCAACTGATCACGATTCCACCCCAACCATAAAGAACACACAAAATGCTGCATACAAAACAATAGTTGTGTCTGTCAGTGGAAGCCACAAGGCAGGTGTATTGTAGATAAACATGATGTTTTGCACCTGATTTCTTGCATTTAAACCTTCGCTATTGTGTCCTCTTATATTACAAATGACTTAAAAATGCAAGAACCATGCATAGCAATTTATAAGGGACCTAACAATGTCCAATAAGATTTATGTGCAAATATTTACTTCCTATATCGAACTGTTAAAAAGAGCTTCCAAAAACGAATATCCAAATAGCTGTTTTCCGTTCCTAAGGGCAAGGACCTTTTTTACTGCCGAGCGTAAATACACGATGAAACCACACATGCATGATAATATGAGTTTTTTAGCCTGTACTTTTCCCAGCATGTGTTTTTGTTTTTTTTCGTTCCCCACAATCCGCTCAAAAGAATTTTAGTAAACGTTAAAAAAAAGTCAAGTGGAAAACTATTTACATACAAAATGTAGTTGTACTGTCAATATGCAACAAAATGACGTCACCTGCATACAACGCAGTAAATACGTATCTGTGAAATCCATCTCGTGAGAGTTTGGCCGCCGTGTTGAATATACGCAGCATATTTCAGCGACGTGTATTTCCAAACCTGCGGATCCCATAGTTCAATAATATGGCATTTCCTTGGTGTATTGACGTTTCTGCTAAAAAACGCAAATACTGGCGTCTTGTGGCGGATGTTGGCTCGCAAGCGCCCCATGGGAATTGCTATAGTGCTTATTCCATTATTTTCAATAGGGCTTCGTTTCGTGTGTATTTACGCTAGGCTGTACATTTTTAAAAACCCAACGTAAAAACGCCACGTGTGACCTTGCCCTTATGGCATAAAAATTTGTTCTTCTGCAGCTTTCATCTCTATCTAAGGCTTATATAACACTGTCCTGGTTTTTTATTATATGCAAAGCAAAGATCCAAATGATGATGGCATACTTCTAAAGTTTTCTTTAACAATAAGCTACTTTCCTGGCTGAAAATAATAAAAAGAAATCTAGAGTTTAGTTCAGCCATGTGTAGGCTTCATATTTTTGTCTTTGCAATGTTCCAGGTGAGAAAAAGACAATATACACTAATGATTTCCCCAAATGTACTTCTTGCTGCATAAACCTAAAAAAGGAAATATTTAATCTGTATAGAGAATGAAGACTTGATTACTTTCTTTCAGTTCTATTTCAGATCCTTTGTTGCCAAGAGGCAAAACTTGGCTTTTCCCTTAAGTGTACCATATAATCTCAAATTCCCTGTAATAAATACAAGGAAATTATAACTTGCTCTTTGTCACTGTATTTTTTTTTGGCATTGTGTTCATATTGTGTTTAACTGTTAGACACTAAACTGTTTATATCTAAGCACCTTATGTTAAAATGACTTTCCAGCCTGTTTTTCTAGGCTTTGTTAAATCTCTCCATCTGTCAGTTGTTTTCTGAGAATACTTTTAAATATGTAACACTGAAATCCTGACTTTGGAGACCAAAATAAAACAGAGAATGGGCCTCCATTTATTCTATAGTTGTATAAACAGTATAACTCTCCATCCCCTGTAATTTTGGATATTAAATCATCACTACTGGCAAGTAGTGATGATTAAAGGAACAGTAACTTAAAGGAACAGTAACATCAAAAAATGATAAAGTGTTTCAATGTATTGCACTGGTAAAACTGGTGTTTACATCAGAAACAACTATCGTTTATATCAACAAGCTGCTGTGTAGCCAAGGGGGCAGCCATTCAAGCACAGGATACACAGTAGATAACAGATACGTTCTGAAGAATCCCATTGTATACTACAGAGCCCATCTGTTATCTGCTGTGTATCCTGTGCCTTTTCTCCTTTTTCAGCTTTTCATGGCTGCCCCCATGGCTACACAGCAGCTTCTTTATATAAACTATTCTAGTTTCTGAAGAAAACACACTGGTTGTACCAGTGCAGTGAAAAACTATATTATATTGTCATTCCTGTCACATTAATTTTCTGGTGTCTGGTGTATAGGATGTAATACCCTGAATGCCTTGGATCCTGGGTTTTCCAGATAAGGGATCTTTCCATAATTTGGATCTCCATAATTAGATCTACTACAAATCATTTAAATATGAATTAAACCCTTTAGAATTGTTTGCCCTGCTATAAGGATGAATTATATCTTTATTAGGATCAAGTGCAATTTACTGTTTTAGCATTACCGAAAAAGAGAAATAATTAAAAAAAAAATGAATTAATAAAATGGAGCCTATGGGAGACGGCCTTCGCATAATTCAGAACGGGTTTCCAGAAAATGGATCCCATACCTGTACAGAAAGGAAGTTGGGCCTAAACTTTGACTTTACAAAGCTTTTTTTCAGACATTTTATGAGGATTAATTTGTAGACACCATGGAATCTAACTTTCTCTTACCCTCTTATACTTCCCTCAATTTTACCTAAGGTTTTGCCTTTTGTTTTGCAAAAGTTTTCAACATTACATATATATATATATATATATATATATATATTAAATTAGATTAAAACCTTGTGGCTCTATTGTCTCTTGAGCAGTCCTCTAAGTGACAGAAGTGATCATCTGTAAATCACCCATACATTATCCTCATCAGCAACAAGTTAGCCCTCTCTGCATCCAAGTGATCTCAATAACCAACTTTACCATACTATCCAAGGTTCTTAACCAACTGCAGCTTTTTTGCTTTCTAGCAACTGATGTCAAACAAATACAGGTACTACAAACTTAATTTGTTTATTGTTCCCTTTAGCATCTCCCATAGGGGCAAATTCACTAAGATCCGAAGTTGCGCCAGCGACAGCTTCACCGCACTTCGCCAGGGGTATTTTCGCCAGCGCTACGCAAATTCACTAAAATGCAAAGTTGCGCTCAGGGAGCCGAACGGTAGCAAAGTTGCGCTACCGTTACTTTGTCAGGCAAAGCGAAGTTACGCTAGCGTTGCCTAATTTGAATAAAGTTAAAATATAATAGGAGGATATGTTGCAGCAACTACATTACACTACACAAGCCCAGGAAACCTTTAAAAAATAAAATAAAGGTGTTCTATTGGCTTACACATGTGCTCACTGTATCGTTGATTTGCCATATGTTAGGAAATGTAGGGAGGAAGGAGGGTACCCCCCAAAAAAATTTCAATCTTTTTCAGCCTATCACCCTTAAAATTGTAAGATGCCAGCATTTTTTGGGACTTAGAAAAAAATTCAACTTTTTTTGAAGCAAGCCCTATCTACTCTTTTGCATTTCGCCTGGTCTGAAGTGGCGAAGGTAAGTCTGGCGCAAGAGGTAACGTTCAGTAAAATGCGCAATTTAGTGAATTAGCGTAGTTACGTCCCTTCGCCATAGCGCAACTTTGCCTGGCATAAGGGTGTGAAGTAGCGCTAGAGTAGGTTCACTTTGCTGGCGAATTTGCGCTAGAGTTAGGCACTTCGCGCTTTAGTAAATTTGCCCCATAGTCTTTAGTATATAGCAATTAAATCACTGCACCAAATATATGTGATATAAAATTCAATGTCACAATTCACTCACTGTTCTCCGTTGGTGGTGCGGGTGCTGCGCCACAAACCGGGAGCTTGGGGAGAAAATATTGCACCACTATTCAGCTTTTTGGTGCGCACTCCACAAACTCCTCCAAGGCAGTGTAGATTGAAATGCTTTAATTCACATAGAGTAACAAAAACACCTTATGCATTTTTAGTGTATCTAGGTGTAATCATATGGTCTCAATAACCAACTTTACTACACTATCCAACGTTCTTAACCAACTGCAGCTTTTAACAATCCATCAATTATATTACTTACAATTCATTGCTTTCCAGCAACTGCACTGATCATTTTTATGCTGTTCTGTAAATATGAATATCAACAACACAATTATATGGGCTGCATCATTAGAGCATAGATTCTGTATTGCGCAAAGGTTAAGGTTCGGTACAGCAAAGCATAGAATGCCAATCAAATATCAAAAGTCAGTCAGGCCATAAAAGTAAATTTGCAGAGCTCAGTAAAAATATGCCTCTAGATATAAATGTAATTACACAATCCAGTTCTGTTTACTTGGTAATGTATCATCCTTTTTCTGCAGAGTTTTAGACTGGATATCAACATTTTAACTACTGAATGCATGCGCGCTCTCAAACACTGTATTAAACCAGATATTAGCTTTCTCAGATCATAAAAATCAGTGTTTCCATATAGTGGAATGATTAAGTAATGGGTCACATCCGTGCGAGCTGGATTATATTAAACTGATGATTAGGGATGGTTGAATTTTTTCGCCTTGTTTCGCCGCAAAAATGACTTCCTTAGACTTGTATGGCGGCGTGCATAAAAAGAAAAAGACGTGCATCAAAAAAATTTCGGCGCACAACAAAAATGTTTTGTCGCCCATAGACTTCATCCCTACTGATGATGTCATACCAAGAAGTCTAATTATCTTTTGAGCATTCTGAGAGCTGTAACAACCTTCCTGTAGGGCACAAGTTGAACAGCCCTGGTAAAACAATCAGTCTACACAGAGGAGGATACATGGTTTTATATATAAATTGAGCCAGGTCTATCTATTTTGTTGTCACGGCATGCCATTTTTACTTGCTAGCCTGTATTCCTGGTGTGCTTCAAGAGTAAACAGTGACAGCAATGTGCTTTAAATACAAGTGTATTTGGTGCTCCCCAAATAACTGCAAGTGGGGTCATAGAGCATGCATCAATTCTTATTCAGATAGGTGCGGTATGTTCTTTATTTAATTAAGCAATTCGATGGATTTGGATTTCAATCCAATCAAAAAGCAACACACTTTCTTAATTATCCCATGTAAAGCATTGTAACTAGAGATGTCGCGAACTGTTCGCCGGCGAACTTGTTCGCGCGAACATCGGGTGTTCGCGCTCGCCGGAAGTTCGCGAACGTCGCGCGACGTTCGCCATTTTGGGTTCGCCATTGTTGGCGCTTTTTTTTGCCCTCTCACCCCAGACCAGCAGGTACATGGCAGCCAATCAGGAAGCTCTCCCCTGGACCACTCCCCTTCCCTATAAAAACCGAAGCCCTGCAGCGTTTTTTCACTCTGCCTGTGTGTGCTGAAGAGATAGTGTAGGGAGAGAGCTGCTGCCTGTTAGTGATTTCAGGGACAGTTGAAAGTTTGCTGGCTAGTAATCGTTTTGATACTGCTCTGTTATTGGAGGGACAGAAGTCTGCAGGGGTTTGAGGGACATTTAAGCTTAGGTAGCTTTGCTGGCTAGTAATCTACCTTCTACTGCAGTGCTCTGTATGTAGCTGCAGTGGGCAGCTGTCCTGCTTCTGATCTCATCTGCTGACTGCTGCAATAACAGTAGTCCTTGTAAGGACTGCTTTTATTTATTTTTTGTTGTTTTACTACTACTACTACTACTACTACTATAAGAGCCCAGTGCTATTAGTCTAGCAGTGTTGGGGAGTGGGACTGGTGTGCTAATCTGCTGCTCCTAGTAGTTCAGCAGCACCAACTTTAATTTTTTTTTTTTAATATTCATTTTTTTTTTATTTTACTTTTTTTTATTTTACTACCGCTGTAGTAGTGTATAAGTTGACCTTTTAGGCATTATTTGCCCTGTAGGCATTATTTGCACAGTGTTTTCTTCAACCCGCCATCTAGCTGTGTGACCTTGTTCACATTCTGTCTAAATATCCATAATATTACCGTCTCCAGAAAAACACCGGAGTGACTTTTTTCAAGCAGCCATAATATATTTTACGTAATCCGTATCCACCGCTGTAGTAGTGTATACGTTGACCTTGTAGGGCATTATTTGCACAGTGTTTTCTTCAACCCGCCACCTAGCTGTGTGACCTTGTTCACATTCTGTCTAAATATCCATAATATTACCGTCTCCAGAAAAAACACCGGAGTGACTTTTTTCAAGCAGCCATAATATATTTTACGTAATCCGTATCCACCGCTGTAGTAGTGTATACGTTGACCTTGTAGGCATTATTTGCACACTGTTTTCTTCAACCCGCCATCTAGCTGTGTGACCTTGTTCACATTCTGTCTAAATATCCATAATATTACCGTCTCCAGAAAAAACACCGGAGTCACTTTTTTCAAGCAGCATTCATATATTTTACGTAATCCGTATCCACCGCTGTAGTAGTGTATACGTTGGCCTTGTAGGCATTATTTGCAGAGTGTTTTCTTCAACCCGCCATCGAGCTGTGTGAGCTTGTTCACATTTTGTCTAAATATTGATAATATTATCGTCTCTAGAAAAACCACTTGAGTTACTTTTTTCAAGCAGCATTCATATATTTTACGTAATCCGTATCCACCGCTGTAGTAGTGTATACGTTGACCTTGTAGGCATTATTTGCACAGTGTTTTCTTCAACCCGCCACCTAGCTGTGTGACCTTGTTCACATTCTGTCTAAATATCCATAATATTACCGTCTCCAGAAAAAACACCGGAGTGACTTTTTTCAAGCAGCCATAATATATTTTACGTAATCCGTATCCACCGCTGTAGTAGTGTATACGTTGACCTTGTAGGCATTATTTGCACAGTGTTTTCTTCAACCCGCCATCTAGCTGTGTGACCTTGTTCACATTCTGTCTAAATATCCATAATATTACCGTCTCCAGAAAAAACACCGGAGTGACTTTTTTCAAGCAGCCATAATATATTTTACGTAATCCGTATCCACCGCTGTAGTAGTGTATACGTTGACCTTGTAGGCATTATTTGCACAGTGTTTTCTTCAACCCGCCATCTAGCTGTGTGACCTTGTTCACATTCTGTCTAAATATCCATAATATTACCGTCTCCAGAAAAAACACCGGAGTCACTTTTTTCAAGCAGCATTCATATATTTTACGTAATCCGTATCCACCGCTGTAGTAGTGTATACGTTGGCCTTGTAGGCATTATTTGCACACTGTTTTCTTCAAACCCGCCATCGAGCTGTGTGACCTTGTTCCCATTCTGTCTAAATATCCATAATATTACCGTCTCCAGAAAAAACACCGGAGTCACTTTTTTCAAGCAGCATTCATATATTTTACGTAATCCGTATCCACCGCTGTAGTAGTGTATACGTTGGCCTTGTAGGCATTATTTGCACACTGTTTTCTTCAACCCGCCATCGAGCTGTGTGACCTTGTTCCCATTCTGTCTAAATATCCATAATATTACCGTCTCCAGAAAAAACACCGGAGTCACTTTTTTCAAGCAGCATTCATATATTTTACGTAATCCGTATCCACCGCTGTAGTAGTGTATACGTTGGCCTTGTAGGCATTATTTGCACAGTGTTTTCTTCAACCCGCCATCGAGCTGTGTGAGCTTGTTCACATTTTGTCTAAATATTGATAATATTATCGTCTCTAGAAAAACCACTTGAGTTACTTTTTTTCAAGCAGCATTCATATATTTTACTTAATCCGTATCCACCGCTGTAGTAGTGTATACGTTGACCTTGTAGGCATTATTTGCACACTGTTTTCTTCAACCCGCCATCGAGCTGTGTGACCTTGTTCCCATTCTGTCTAAATATCCATAATATTACCGTCTCCAGAAAAAACACCGGAGTCACTTTTTTCAAGCAGCATTCATATATTTTACGTAATCCGTATCCACCGCTGTAGTAGTGTATACGTTGGCCTTGTAGGCATTATTTGCACACTGTTTTTTCAACCCGCCATCGAGCTGTGTGACCTTGTTCCCATTCTGTCTAAATATCCATAATATTACCGTCTCCAGAAAAAACACCGGAGTCACTTTTTTCAAGCAGCATTCATATATTTTACGTAATCCGTATCCACCGCTGTAGTAGTGTATACGTTGGCCTTGTAGGCATTATTTGCACAGTGTTTTCTTCAACCCGCCATCGAGCTGTGTGAGCTTGTTCACATTTTGTCTAAATATTGATAATATTATCGTCTCTAGAAAAACCACTTGAGTTACTTTTTTTCAAGCAGCATTCATATATTTTACGTAATCCGTATCCACCGCTGTAGTAGTGTATACGTTGACCTTGTAGGCATTATTTGCACACTGTTTTCTTCAACCCGCCATCGAGCTGTGTGAGCTTGTTCACATTTTGTCTAAATATTGATAATATTATCGTCTCTAGAAAAACCACTTGAGTTACTTTTTTTCAAGCAGCATTCATATATTTTACGTAATCCGTATCCACCGCTGTAGTAGTGTATACGTTGACCTTGTAGGCATTATTTGCACACTGTTTTCTTCAACCCGCCATCGAGCTGTGTACCTTGTTCACATTTTGTCTAAATATTGATAATATTATCGTCTCTAGAAAAACCACTTGAGTTACTTTTTTTCAAGCAGCATTCATATATTTTACGTAATCCGTATCCACCGCTGTAGTAGTGTATACGTTGACTTTGTAGGCATTATTTGCACAGTGTTTTCTTCAACCCGCCATCTAGCTGTGTGTATTATCGTTTCCAGAAAAACCAACTGAGTTTTTGTTGTTGTTGTTGTTTTTTTAAAAATAATGCCAGGCAAAGGCAGGCCGCCACGCAGAGGCCGTGCTAGGGGCCGTGCTGCTATGCAATCCTGTGGCCCTAGCAAATTGCCCAGTTTTAAAAAGCCAATGACCCTGAACTCCCAAAATGCTGAAGAGGTAGTTGACTGGCTTACACAGCACACCCCATCCTCTACCGTTTCTAACTTTACCACAACATCCTCCTCATCCTCCACTGCTATGGCCACCCCACGTAACACTTCCTCCACCACCGGTGCCCCTTCTTCACTGGGGTCAGAGGAGTTATTTTCCAATGAGTTTCTTGAACTGAGTAATGCGCAACCATTATTGCCAGAAGAAGATGAAGGAGATGAGGACCTTACACCAGATTTAATTCTGGCAGAGAACACGATAGAGATGGACATAATGAGTGATGAGGAGGAGGTCCCCGCTGCTGCTTCCTTCTGTGATGTGTCAGAAGAAATTGATGCATCTGAGGAGAATGATGATGAGGAGATTGATGTTTTGTGGGTGCCTAGTAGAAGAGAGCAAGAGGAGGGTAGTTCAGATGGAGAGACGGAGAGTCAGAGAGGCAGTAGGAGAATAAGACTTAGAAGAAGCAGGGAGGACAGCCCGCAGGGATCAGCAGGGCAACAACATGTATCGGCACCTGTGTTCAGCCGGCCAACGCACCCGCCATTGCCGCCAATACCGCCAACTCCGCCAACTTCTACTGTTACCGCCAGATCGCACACTTCCAAAAAGTCAGCAGTGTGGGATTTTTTTAATGTGTGTGCCTCTGACAAAAGCATTGTAATTTGCAATGAGTGCAGTCAGAAACTGAGCCTTGGTAAGCCCAACAGCCACATAGGTACAACTTCTATGCGAAGGCACATGAGCGGCAAGCACAAAGCACTTTGGGAGCAACACCTCAAAGGCAACAGGCAAACTAAAAGCCACACTCCTTCTGGTCCAGCATCTTACTGCTCTACCTCTGCTCTCCTTGACCCGTCTGAACCACCCTCCACTCCGCCTTCCACCTTGACCACCTGTTCCCATTCCCAGTCATCTGCCACCAGCCAAGTTTCTGTGAAGGCCATGTTTGAGCGTAAGAAGCCAATGTCTGACTGTCACCCCTTGCCCGGCGTCTGACAGCTGGCTTGTCTGCACTCTTAGCCCGCCAGCTTTTACCATACCAGCTGGTGGACTCTGAGGCCTTCCGCAAATTTGTAGCAATTGGGACACCGCAGTGGAAGGTACCCAGCCGCAATTTTTTTTCTAAAAAGGGAATACCACACCTGTACCAACATGTGCAGAGCCAAGTTACCGCATCTCTGTCACTTAGTGTTGGGCCAAAGGTCCATATGACTACTGACGCATGGTCCTCCAAGCATGGTCAGGGCAGGTATGTCACCTACACTGCCCACTGGGTGAACTTGGTAATGGCTGGGAAGCAGGGAATGGGTAGCTCAACAACAACAGTGGAGTTGGTGTCACCGCCACGGATTGCACGCGGTTCTGCCACCACCTCTACTCCTCCATCGCTCTCTACCTCGTCTTCTTCTTCTTCTTACTCTGCTGCTGGGTCCTCCTTCTCCTCCTCCACACCTGTGCACCCCCAGCTCCCCCTAGGCTATTCGACGTGCCAGGTACGCCGTTGTCACGCTGTCTTGGGGATGACGTGCCTGGAAAGCAAAAACCATACCGGATCTGTACTCCTGTCATCTCTGCAGTCACAGGCCGATCGGTGGCTGACCCCACACCAACTGCAGATCGGAAAAGTGGTGTGTGACAATGGAAGCAATCTGTTGGCAGCGTTGAGACTAGGCAATTTAACACATGTGCCCTGCATGGCACATGTGTTAAATTTAATAGTCCAACGTTTTGTCTCCAAGTACCCAGGATTCCAGGACGTTCTCACCCAGTCCAGAAAGGTGTCGGCCCATTTCAGACGTTCCTACACAGCCATGGCACGCCTTGCTGACATTCAGCAGCGCTACAACATGCCAGTCAGGCGTTTGATTTCTGACAGCCAGACTCGCTGGAATTCAACGCTCCTTATGTTGGAACGTCTGCTGCAACAACAAAGGGCCGTCAACGAGTACCTTTTTGAACTGGGTGGTAGGACTGGATCTGCACAGCTGGGGATTTTTTTCCCCCGTTACTGGGTGCTTATGCGCGATGCCTGCAGGCTCATGCGACCTTTTGAAGAGGTGACAAATATGGTCAGTCGCACCGAAGGCACCATCAGCGACCTAATACCCTTCGCTTTCTTCCTGGAGCGTGCCGTGCGACGAGTGACAGATGAGGCTGTAGACCAGCGTGACGAGGAGCTGGAAGCGCACGATTTCTGGTCGGAATCACCAGAACGAACCCAGGCACCTGCTGCAACGCAGGGAGAGGTGCCAGAAGTGGAGTCAGAGGAGGAAGGTGGCTTTGTGGAGGAGGAGGAGGAGGACCAACAGGAGCAGGCTTCCCAGGGGCTAGTGGTGACCTTTTGGGGACCCCTGGTCTTGTACGTGGCTGGGGGGAGGAGACCGTGGATGATGCAGTCCTTGATAATGAGGAAGCGGAGATGGATAGCTCTGCATCCAACCTTGTGAGAATGGGGTCTTTCATGCTGTCATGCCTGTTGAAGGACCCCCGTATCAAGAGGCTTAAGGAGAAGGACCTGTACTGGGTCGCAACGCTACTAGACCCTCGGTACAAGCATAAAGTGTCAGAAATGTTACCAACATACCACAAGTCCGAAAAGATGCGGCATTTACAAACCAGCCTGCAAAACATGTTGTACAATGCTTTTAAGGGTGATGTCACTTCAGGAACTCATCAACATTCCAGGGGCAGAGGTGCCAGTAATCCTGCCACGAGCACACCTGCAAGGACAAAGCCCTTTGGCCAGTCTGTAACGTCAGACATGCAAATGTTTTTCTGTCCAAGGCAGCGCCACAACCCTTCTGGATCCACCCTCAAAGAACGCCTCGACCGGCAGGTAGCGGACTACCTGGCATTAACTGCAGATATCGACACTCTGAGGAGCGATGAACCCCTGGACTACTGGGTGCGCAGGCTTGATCTGTGGCCAGAGCTGTCACAATTTGCCATGAACCTCTTGTCTTGCCCAGCCTCAAGTGTGCTCTCAGAAAGGACCTTCAGTGCAGCAGGAGGGATTGTAACTGAGAAGAGAACTCGCCTAGGTCACAAAAGTGTCGATTACCTGACCTTTATTAAAATGAATGAGGGGTGGATCTCGGAGGGTTACTGCACGCCGGAAGACTTGTTCTGACTTCTATGCAGCTGTCCTTCTCTTCAAGCCTCATGACTCCACACACAGCTGTCCTTTAGCGTCCTCCTCCTCCCTCCGCCACCGTTACAAACTAGGGTGCAAACCCTACTGGTTTAATTTTTTCTGGCCTCTGTGCTTCAGTGGCTGCAACCAAAAAAACTGGGCAACAATGTCTACAAGGTCAACGTATGGCAAAAAATGACTATTTTCAGCATTTATATGGCATATTTTTTCTGGCAACTGTGCTTCAGTGGCTGCGTCCAAAAAAATGCATATTTTCTGCATTTATATGGCATAATTTTTCTGGCCTCTGTGCTTCAGTGGCTGCAACCAAAAAAATGCATATTTTCTGCATTTATATGGCATAATTTTTCTGGCCTCTGTGCTTCAGTGGCTGCAACCAAAAAAATTTATATTTTCAGCATTTATATGGCATAATTTTTCTGGCAACTGTGCTTCAGTGGCTGCGACCAAAAAATGACTATTTTCAGCATTTATATGGCATATTTTTTCTGGCCTCTGTGCTTCAGTGGCTGCGGCCAAAAAAACTGGGCAAACAATGCCTACAAGGTCAACGACGTTGACCTTGTAGGCATTGTTTGCCCAGTTTTTTTGGCCGCAGCCACTGAAGCACAGAGGCCAGAAAAAATATGCCATATAAATGCTGAAAATAGTCATTTTTTGCCATACGTTGACTCAACGTATATGGCAAAAATGACTATTTTCAGCATTTATATGGCATATTTTTTCTGGCAACTGTGCTTCAGTGGCTGCGACCAAAAAAATGCATATTTTCTGCATTTATATGGCATAATTTTTCTGGCCTCTGTGCTTCAGTGGCTGCAACCAAAAAAATTTATATTTTCAGCATTTATATGGCATAATTTTTCTGTCAACTGTGCTTCAGTGGCTGCGACCAAAAAAATGCATGTTTTCTGCATTTATATGGCATAATTTTTCTGGCCTCTGTGCTTCAGTGGCTGCAACCAAAAAGTTTATATTTTCAGCATTTATATGGCATAATTTTTCTGTCAACTGTGCTTCAGTGGCTGCGACCAAAAAAATGCATATTTTCTGCATTTATATGGCATAATTTTTCTGGCCTCTGTGCTTCAGTGGCTGCAACCAAAAAAATTTATATTTTCAGCATTTATATGGCATAATTTTTCTGGCAACTGTGCTTCAGTGGCTGCGTCCAAAAAAACTGGGCAAACAATGTCTACAAGGTCAACGTATGGCGAAAAATGACTATTTTCAGCATTTATATGGCATATTTTTCTGGCAACTGTGCTTCAGTGGCTGCGTCCAAAAAAACTGGGCAAACAATGCCTACAAGGTCAACGTATGGCAGTTGTTTAAAGAGAACAGCAGATTACTAGCCAGCAAAGCTACCTAAGCTAAAATGTCCCTCAAATCCCTGCAGACTTCTGTCCCTCCAATACAGAGCAGTATCAAGCAGATTACTAGCCAGCAAACTTACTATCATCTGTCCCTGAAATCACTAACAGCTCTCCCCCTACACTATCTCTTCCAAGCACACACAGGCAGATTTTTCAGATACATTTTTGCCCTTGATCCCCCTCTGGCATGCCACTGTCCAGGTCGTTGCACCCTTTAAACAACTTTAAAATCATTTTTCTGGCCAGAAATGTCTTTTCTAGATGTTAAAGTTCGCCTTCCCATTGAAGTCTATGGGGTTCGCGAACCGTTCGCGAACCGCTCGCGTTTTTGCGCAAGTTCGCGAATATGTTCGCGAACTTTTTTTCCGACGTTCGCTACATCCCTAATTGTAACACTCAGTATGGCTGAGATCGAAATTGTTATGGTTAGAATTGCTGGTGATAACCCGGGGCTTGTTTGTGAGTGTGATGAAGATTAGACTGTGATTAGATTGTGTGTCAAGGATAATAATATGAAGACAACCACATGTTTGAGCTTCAGCCCATTTATATAATTTACAAGCACCTTTCAGCCCATTTATATAAGTTGCCACCTTCAGGACCCTTTCTTTCTCTCTTTCTGTCTCATTTGACCCTTTATTCAAGAGCTCAATATCCTCCCCAGTCGTTTAGTTCCCACACAAACTCCAAGTGATATGACACAACTCCCTACTGGTGAATCAACTCTTGCTAGTTCCAAAAGTCTTCATATATCTATTCCTCCACAGGCAGTTAATTTCCTAGATAGAAAGAACTAATTGATCCCCCTCTGAGATATTTCTTCTGCTTGCTGGTTAACAGTTGCTCAGGCATCTGATTCCCAATGTAGTGGATGCAAGGGGTCAATAAATGTTAATGACGTTTGGCAGCAGAACTTTTTTTTAATGCAGTTGGGTTTATTTTATTAAATATTTTTTAATTGTGCGAATTGACTGTCCTTGGGAAAAACGGGCAGTAGTATACATGAACACAGAATAAAAAAAATAAGCTTTTTACTATTGTATAGTGGGCATTTACTGCATATGGTTCCTTTTATTTTCAAGTAGCACATTTTTTAATTCTCACTACCTCTTATATAATTGTTTAAAAAAACATTGCGTTCATTACTCGTAATTGCTTCTTTTTGGTTAAAAAAAGTGCTTTGGATTTGCAATTCAGCAAAACCCTACACCCCTCCCATATATACACACTGCCTCAGGGTAGCAACTAGACCACAAAATTGGAGGAAGAAATAATAAATATTTCAAACTTTTGCATCTCCATGTGGCAATATTACACTTTAACATTTTCAAAGAACATGTAGAAAAAAATCACACTATAAAGCTGTGGCTAGAAAGGAAAACAATATTAAAAACAAGCTCAGTGTATGACTGACTCTTAAAATATTTCTTAAGTGGGTTTTGTTTTTACTTAATAGTTAAGGTTGTTTTACTGCTGTTTTTACTTTATTTAACAGTTCTAGAGGTTATGGTAAACTATACAATAACCCTATTGACACAACCTATTGTGGACACCCATGAGCTGCCATCATGGTATATCAGTACTATATGGTGTAATTGCACCATCTGAGATGATGATCCGGTGCATTTAGAAAGGGTGCATAATAGAATACTAATGTGCATTGCTATACATATTCAACATCCACTCAACCTGATAACAAATAAACTGTGTGTCAATATTTTCCGCACTTTGAGAGAATTATTTGCCAGCAATTCAGCCAACCATGGTCAACTGCCTTAGGGCTCTTACACACAGGTTAAACGCATCAGATTCGTTCATATGGGCGTGTAATAATGATGCTGCACGTAAGCACAGAATGCAGGTGGAACACAAGATGCTGCATTCCGTGCTCAAGTGCAGCGTCATGAGGATGCACCCATAAGAAAGAATCAGCTGCGTTTAGTCCTGCGCTCCCATGCGGCTGAACGCATTAAAATGGAGTGCAGGGGAGCTCAAGGCAAAAGCACCTGTGTGTAAGAGCCCTTAGAGGTTGAACCACCACACTACACATATACTCACACTCCAGAACCTATGCCCCTGGCAGACTGACAAAAGAACCATATGCAAAAGCATGCACTCTTGGAAATTTTGAAATCTCTATGCAGCACCAAGACTCCCAAGCAAACTCTTGTGAGGTCTTCTACTTACTGGACCATGGCTCGCTTTCCTTCCAAGAAGATAACTGTGTCCCACAGACCAAAAATCTGACATTTTTTTGAATTTGCGCCTGGCGAATAAATTCGCCCATCACTACTCATTATTTTTTTATCTTATATTGAATCTTGGTTGACATAGCAAACATTCTTATTCTATTGGGCTCTTGCCTGTTTAAATGGTACAGCCTTCCATTGGAAAGCACTGCAGAATATGTTGACACACTGACTATATGTGCATGAATTACTGTATATGGGTTATGGGTTCTTCCCCCAATTCCCATCTTGTTGCTTCTATGGCTTTTGAATGAGTGGCTATCATACTCTCAATGTGAAAGACCGAATTCCTTTAAAGCTTCCTTAAAATAGTTATAAAGGGAAAACTGTACAGACATAAGCAATTTTGATGAATTAGATAAGTGGGTTGTTGAATGTGCTCTGTATTGCCTAAAACACTTTATTTAATATCTACGACAAAGGTTACTCTGCTAATAGCACAGTTAGATCTAACCCATCTTATCGGGGTTGGAATCCTTTACTAAACTTTCTGAATATTCCCATATGTCATCTAATAATTTCCCTACTCCATCCCTTAAACTATTGTTAACTTATACAGATATCATAAAAGAACCATAAGTATTCCACCTATTTTAAGTTGTTCAAAACTCTGGCAGTATTGTGAATTCTTGGGTGGAATCCTTCCAGTCTAAAACCTAAACAGAAAGGCCAAAGATGCCAACATTTTCTAGTACACTAAATTAAATTTACCTGTATGTTCAAAAACTATAGACAACATTCAGGCTAGTTGGCTTAATGTATACTAATCTCACCAGGCCTCCTGCTTCATTTTCCAAGTAAAACCTTTTGTGAGAAGTTACCCTTACCCCGCTCGGAGGGATGCCTGCAGCCTTAAGTTGCTGTTCTCCTGGTTCTGTCACGTGCACCGGCCGCTTCTGGGTTAAAGGCGCCGTGACTCTAGACTTGACATATCTAGTAAAAGGAGAATTAATGCAGAAAACTCTACTCATGACTGAGAAAAGAATAAAGATTAACTTGTCTATACCTGTAAGTCCCAGCAGTGCCATTTGCTTTTAAAACCATAAAGCCTCTTACACATGGACATTTCTTAATGTAGTTCCTCACAGTGAATCTTTCTCTGCTAAGCCACTGGGGCCTTTTGGAATTCACAGCTGACAAGAGTTCATATAAACTCAAATCATCTCTGCTATCCTGACAGTCTCCTCCTCCAGTCCCATTTAGGCCAGGTGTCTGTAGTAACATAGTTAAGAGCCTATTTAAGCCAGCCCCTTCCTACATCCCTGCATCCTCTGTCTGCTTTTCTGTCTAGCCCGAATCTGTGTCTTTGATTGTCTGGTTTCTTGGTTTGCCCTTGGCCTGCAACATGGACTTATTCTTGTCTGTCACCTGCCTTGACCACTGCCTAATACATGATTTGCTGCTTGCCCTGACCTGTTGCCTGCCAAAGTGCTTGTTATTGCATGCCTCCTGCCTTGACCACTGGGTTTGGTGTTAGGTATGCCTCTTCATTGCACTTTTGTACTGTTTCTGTTGTTTTAACCTTTCCCATAATTATATCACATTTACTTCATAATAACACGACTTCTGCTTTTCATCAAACCAACAATATCTATAACTTAAGGTACACAGCAGATGGGAGTGAGTAATGAAAGTGAATAAAACCTCATGAAAGAGCCACCTCAGGGAAATGCAGGAGATATGCTTGTGTGTAGATGGCCTAGAAGAAGACACATTTGGCATCCCTGTATTATGTGTTGACTCGTTCTCCCTAAGCCCCCTTCCAAGCAGCCTTTCTAGATATAAGTACTGGTAGCCATGTAAAAGGCAGATTTTAATCAGAAAAAATGATATAAAATAACCCTGCACATTTAATATTCCAAATGCTCATTATTTTTGTCATACTTGTATTTTGAATGAATGCTATTTTTTATTTACCATGGCAGAAACAACCACAGCATAAACTTAGATATAAAGGAACAAATACTCTCTAAATAAAATATGCTGTAAACTTGAAGTGATAGACAAAGTAGATTGAGTCATTTGTGAAATTAAACTTGCAGAACAGTGTGGAGTGGGTCTGTCACTGCAAGCAATTAGCATTGTATCTTGAGAAACTCTTTTCTGTCTCCAAGGCAATAGACATTTTTTTTCAAGCCTGTAGAATTGTCATTGCTGAACTGTTCAACTTAAACGAATTGTACTATAAAGACATATTTGTTTATAGAAATAACATTTTAAAGAGAAGTACAGTATGGTACTTATCGTAATAAGAATTCTCTTGTATGGACCAGTGGAAATTAAATAGTATAAGTAGTTCTACACTCAAGCATGAACATAAAGTCTACAAGGCAACAGATTAGGACAGCTGCCCATCAAAATGTTGTAATTTTTCTTGGAACTATGGCTATAACCAATACAGCTAACTTTCACCTTGTAATGAGCTAAGAGGGGCCTTGTCCAAACACAAGACATTAAAGGAATCTTAAACTAAAGCAAATCATCTTTGAAGTTGGTAGTGCAGATGCGGATCTGGGTCCATGCATTATACATGTTTGGGGTTAGCCAAGAGATGTGATAAACTGTAAAGCCGAGCACAACAGTTTGAAGTCTGCACAAGCTCTTTGGGCAATGAGTTAAAGCAGTTCAGCATACCATACAATGAGCCAGATTCAGTTCAGTGAGAAAAGGGTTTATCACATGAAAGCTCATGGACAAGATTCAATTTGAGACACAATTCAATTCAGAAAAACGTATCTCACATGAAAACATTCTACGGGAAAAAGACTGGAACTGAATTGAAGAAAAAAATGTTCTCCTCAAACTGAATCTTGTCCATGAGTTTTCATGTGATAAACCATGAGATAACTTTTTCTCACTGAAATTAATCTTGGGTGAAAGTTAAACATGGAAATTATTACAGATGTGCATATATTTTTGTGTGGAATTAAAGGTTCTCATGTAAAGGAGGAAAATATCTAAGACATTGGTGCTTCTAAGGATATATTGATAAAGAACCCATCTTTAGACAAATTATGTGCTAATAATGCATAATTATGTTTTAGTGAGTCTTTTTTGTAAGTCTTTGTTAAAAGTTAAAAACCTGCTTTCATCTTGTGCTGTAGGAACATCCATCTAAAGAAACTTCTAAAAAAAAACACTGAAATGTGCTTAAATTCTAGAATTTATTCATTACATTTTTCAATAGACAGATTTATTTCTGCGGCTTCATCAAAATGACAAGAAGCAAAGGACTAATATCTATTTTCTTAAATGCCCATTACATAAAGTGCACTTTCAGCAGCAAAAGCTTTGGTTTGGTAGGCATTGCAGAAAGTATATAAAAAAAATCAATAACCTTATTTATATTCACAATAAAAATATTGAATTAGAAGTGTCAAAATAGAATTTTTGCCCAGTAATATTGTCCATTACAATATTTTTATTTTATTATATATTAAGCTATTCCCAATTTTTACATATATATGTAAAATCATAAAACCATAAAAATGTTAAATCATTTTGAGGACAACAATAACATTTTTTTTTCACTGAATGAGCCCTCTTTCATTTCCTTTTGCCTTTTGGTAAGTCTTCAGGATATTTGAATACTGTATGATCCTCAGCCACCCTCCATTAACAAACATAATGAATACTCATAGTTACTGTACCCTAGTTCAACTGCACAATGCTAGGATCCTAGCTCTAGGCTGTTTACCAATTGTATTAGTGAACACAGGCCAATGTTCACTGCTGCTAATGTAAGTAATGAATAAAGCTGGCCACAGACGCAAAGATCCGATCGTACGAATCAATGTACGATGGGACTTTCCCATCTCCCGACCTGCCACTAACCATTCAGATCAAAGTCTTACCATTCCGACCAAAGTAGTTAAAGAACCAGGCCCGGATTTGTGGAAAGGCCACCTAGACCCGGGACTAGGGCGGCATGCTGCCCAACCACACCCACATTGGTTCAAAAACACTGGGGATATAATCATTTTTTAAATTTCCTGTGCGCCAATCCTCATTGCTCCAGTCCAGATGATGAAAATTTGCACAAATAAAGGGGAGGGGACAGTGGTAACGAACAACAGTGGGCCTAGGGGCGCCCACTATGTAAATCCGGCCCTGTAAAGAACAGATCAGCCGATGTTCTGCCCCTGACAGCAATCGTAAGATAGACAAAGCTAGCAGTGGCGTATCTACCGGGGGAGCAGGGGGTGCAATTGGGCCAGGGCCCGCACCCCCGCAGGGCCCCCCGGCAGTCACGCGCCCACTGTAGAGGGTGGGGGCGGGGCCCGGCTGCACGGCCTGCACCAGGGCCCGCCCCCACCTAGTTCCGTCTCTGAAAGCTAGTGACAGTCTCCCACTAAAAATCATATGATCGACAATACACGCAGAGATATTATCGGCAGCCAACAAAATGTTCGAACCTGTCTGATCGACCAAACGACCAGTCTCCGCCGAACGAAAAATTACGGGACTCTCCATACACCTTCTGAAAACCGTACGAATCCTCGATTTGTATGATGAGATCTTTGCGTCTATCGCCAGCTCAAGAGTTTGCATTCTAGGAATGTCAGGGATAATACCAGAAATAGCTGCATGTTTTTTTTTATTTTATGGTTTCCCATATTCTACTTGTGTAGTGCTGTGTAGAGTTACAGGTATGTCTGTGTATATTTAGATTATGGTGCAAGCGCAACAACAAGACTTCAGAGAATGTACCAATCCACTTTTTCTCATTAGTTAATTGCATTCTGTTGTACATACTGTAGCCCATATGATTAAATGTAATTTATGGATTCTTACCCTATTATACCTGTGTCTTATTCCAAAGGGCTATGCATAATCTGCCTGTCCCCCATGAAATCATCCCTTAATTGTCCTAAAAACTGCCCCCAGCCATATATCCCATCCCTATTCCTTTACAATGGCACTCTTTCATACTGGGTTGATATCACTCCAACTTGAAGTGCAGCAGTAAAGAATGACAGAGCCCAAGTCACATGACTTTGGGCACATGGGAAATGAACTTGTCTAACCCCATGTCAAATTTCAGAAGTAAATATAAAAAAATCTATTTGAACTTTGAAAAACAAATTTTAGTGCAGAATTCTGCTGACAGAATGCTATTAACTGATGCATTTTTTTTAAAACAAAAACATGTTTTCCCATGACGGAATCCCTTTAAAATCTTTCTTATTTCTTGCAACTTTCTTCTTATTCCTAACAAAATGAATACAATTTTGAAATATTTTTTATATACAATATATAGTTGTATGAGACTACAAAAACAAGAAAACAAACAAGAAAAATATAGATACATGTGAGTAATAAATAAAATGTGGTTAAGAAAAGCAACATTTCTCTGTCTGTAGTAATTTGCTTATAGGGACTAAATTATGCCTGTATTTACATACATTTATATTTATATTCTGGGCATTCCTACAATAGAACAATTCTTGTTTGATGAAATAGAGTTGAGTAAACAATACCTTAAGGCAGGGGTCCCCAACCTTTTTTTACCTGTGAGCCACATTCAAATGTAAAAAGAGTTGGGGAGCAACACAAGCATGAAAAAGTCCCTTGGGGTGCCAAATAAGGACTGTGATTGGCTATTTGGTAGTCCCTATGTGGATTGGCAGCCTACAAGAGGCTCTACTTGGCACTATACTTAGTTTTTATGCAATTAAAACTTGCTTCCAAGCCTGGAATTCAAAAATAAGCACCTGCTTTGAGGACCCTGAAAGCAACATCCAAGGGGTTGGAGAGCAACATGTTGCTCACGAGCTACTGGTTGGGGATCACTGCCTTAAGGCATTCAAAGAAAATAGAATGGTCAATGCTATCTTTTTAAGCTTAAAAGAAAATTACTATAAAGAGAAAATACACAGATATAGCTTTACAGATAAGCTATCTCATAGAAAATGTGAATTATGTGAATCATGTTATCTTTGAGAATTTTATTTTCAGATGGAAGCCATTTTTTTATTTGTCATAATACCAACAAAGTTTATGTTACTATCAGTCTTAGCTCAGCTCATAATTGAATAAAGCTTTTGCCCTGTAATCTGTAAATGCTTCAGGAAGTGTTTGACCTTAACGGTACATTATATTAAGGCATACTAAACTGTCAGTATTAAGACATACCTAGAAATAACCAGCAAAAATATACGTTTTCACTGACAACCTCGCAAAACAAACAGAGTACCTAGTTATTGCAAAATATCAAAAACCATGATATATATATATATATATATATATATATATATATACTGTATATACATACACACACATATACATATGTTCATATCCATATCTGCGTGCCGTATTTAAAAGTATAATTTCAGAAACATATTGCATTCCCCCATTAAAGCTCAAAATGAATTAAATTGAATTTAACAAATCAAAGTTCTTTTTTGAACACTTTTACATTTAAAAGGAATCCGATAAACAATGAGGGGTCCTTGCCCAAACCATAAAAATTATGTCCAGGCCACAACTCTTCCTCTACCAAACTCAATAGTTAACCGTATACATTCAGGCAAGTAGCACTCCTGACATCTGCCAAACCAAGTCATATCCATTAGACTGCCATGGACCTTGCTGAGATATTTGGGCAAAGGAATTTTATGTCAAGGTATATAAAAAAAATGTTTACATCATTTTTATTGGATTAACTTTTTTGTTTTGTATAATATTATTCTTGCATTTGTGTGAGTTATAGACACCAAATTATAAATAAGAATCTTGCTTTTGGCGAGGGCTTTTGAGAGATATGAAAGCTTACTACATTCTTTATCTTAGTGCCTTTTATCAAAGTATTATACAGTGCAATACAATACAGTACAATAAATAACCAGTATGCCTGCTTGTCTCTGTCTTTACACTTGTTCTTTCGGCATTATCTCATGTAAAGGTTGAATAGTATTGTGTTTATTGGCCGCGCTAGAAAGGATGTGCTACACTTATCTTCTCACTAAACAGATTAATAATATAATAAACAGTACAAGTCACGGTATGTGAGATGTTCAATTTATTTTATCATTTTGGTAGATGTATTATGAGTGTGACATAAACTAAATCTTCAACCAAGCTGGGGAAATAAATATAGTCTAGCATACAGTAAGTAATTTAAAAAAAGCCAGCAAATCACTGAAAGCATTAAACAAGCATCCCCCAGTCATCGACTAACAAGAGATTAAAGTTTAACTTTTATCACCTGTTTCTTTCTCCAGCGTCTAATTCCCATGATATATTCTGGGTAACGTGGGGTTTTTGGCAGAAGGGCGACTTCAATAAACACTTGTCTTAATGGAATCTCAAGGCTGAAAGAGTACAACCATTGTAGCATGCGATTAAAGTGACGGCAAATATCTTCTAAGCCGCAGCGAATGTATAACTTTTTCTGAAAAAAATGTACTTGCCTTTATATTTATTTTAAGCTGAAAACATTCAGTAAGAATGACTGTTCCACCATCCAAGACCTGTTGAATAATTGAATCAAATGTCAATGGAGCATCCAACTTTATTCTAAATATAGCCAGTACTCATTTCGGTGAAACGGCTTTCCTTACCGTTTTAACCCTTGCAGATGCATTACATGGATGCAATAGTGTTGAACTAATTAGTTATAGCACATTCCGTATATCGCATTTTAAGGAGCTACCAGGTCCATTCCAAAAGTATATTTTAGAAGGTCTATCTGTTAGTGATAAGTCTAAAGCAACTGAACTTGCTGAGCAATTTTAAAAAATTTTCACCATTCTTCCAGCTCCTTTAGAGCCAAACTATATGGGATACTTTGTAGGATGGTGTTGGAGCAACATATCGCATCCTACAAGTTGGGTGAATCTGATAAGATAAAGACTTTTTCCAGAATATCATTGACTATGGGATGTAAAATCTAATAAAGAAAATATAACCTCAGGACTGATCTATTTAATGGGATATATTTTTGGTTGTTTTGTGCTGTTATGCCCTCAATGCAATCTTCAGCATAGTGGTATCTGTCCTTTATGTTGGAACTAGTGATGGGCGAATTTGCACTGTTTCGCTTTGCCCAAAAATTCACGAATTTCCCGCGAAATTCACTAAACGTCGAAAAATTTGCGCCTGGCTAATAAATTCACCCATCACAAGTTGGAACACATGGCTCATTATCTATAGCTATTCTCTCATGGTGCACATGGAGCTGAATATTAAAAGGGGTTCTTTAATTTTTCTTTTTTCAGTTAAAATGTTTTCAGATAACAGAAAAAAAAATGTTTCAGTTGCTTTCTGTTTTAAATTTTTGTAAATATTTGATACCTTAGTTGATACAAGCAGCTTCAGCTACTTCTAAGATCTACTAAAGTCTACAGTAAGGGGCAAATTCATCAAAGGTCGAATATGGAGGGTTAATTAACCCTCGATATTCAACTGGGAATGAAAATCCTTCGACTTCGAATATCAAAGTCAAAGGATTTTGAGCAAATACTTCGATCGACCGACCGAAGGAATAATCGAAGGATTTTAATCCAACAATCGAAGGATTATCCTTTGACCAAAAAAACTTAGCCAAGCCTATGGGGACCTTCCCCATAGGCTAACATTGGGTTCAGTAGCTTTTAGGTGGCCAACTAGGGGGTCGAAGTTTTTTCTTGAAGAGACAGTACTTTGACTATCGAATGGTCGAATAGTCGAACGATTTTTAGTGTGAATCCTTCGATTCGAAGTCGAAGTCGTAGTCAATGGTCGAAGTAGCCAAAAAAACACTTCGAAATCCAAAGTATTTTTTCTTCTATACCTTCCCTCGAATTGGCCCCTTACTGTGGCTTAGAAATGTTAGGTAATTCTAAAACAAATTTTCTAAATTATTACCATCTGAAACTGTTGCCAACATACAAAAGTTAGATGCTTCTTGGAAACCCTAGAGGGGGAAATTGTAGGATAATGATATGTTTAAATGGGATGTTATGCCGAGATGTGGTGAGCAATTATCTAAATAACGCTTTTGTTACATTTTTAACATTAAGTGCAGATTCATTATATTTTGAATTTGTAAGTCCAGAAGAATTCCCGGCACTATGATTTACTGTATTTTCCAGTCCCTGCTAAGATCATCCCAATGCCATTCTGCCCTATGGAGTGGTAGTGCTTTGTGCTTTTTCTGAGGAGCTCTGAAAACCATCACCCATTCAAATTCTTGTTCTCTGGTGCAAACTATTGTGAAAAGGTGGGAGCAGGGTGATAAAAGATTTGGAGGATCATTTTCCGCATTGGAACAAATAATTTCAAAGAGAAAAACAATTTGTTAAATTCTAAAGTGTTAATTTATGTTTTACCAAGCAACAGCTACAATATTTTTATATTTTTAAAACTGGCATATTGGCATCTTAATCTTTTTGTTCTAACTACCAAGTAGTTGTTCATTCTAGTAAGTATCTCTCATATATATAGATGCAGTCATTTTGTTTTGCACAGTTAAGTCCTGCTGAAACTGTATTGTTTCCAAAATTCATGAATGCATATAGGTGTATTTGGGCAAATTAAATTTACAGTACTCCACTAGGCATCAGTGTAAAGACTAAAGGTGGCCATAGACATTACAATTAGATGGTAGAAAGATCATTCGCTTCAATACACGTGTGTAGAGCCGAATCATCAGATATACCGGTAGAAAAAATGGAATTCTACCTGTATCTGACAATTCAGCAATAACAATGGCCGATGTTCGGTGCCTTTAAAAGCCAGACCAACGAGCTGACCGATATCCAAATCTTCTGCTGATATCGGTAGGCTCATCTCCCACCATACACGCATGGATTATAGTACAAAAATTTGTTTCATATGATATTATCTGTACGTCTGTTGCCACCTTTATACCACTTCTATTTCCTTCCCAGTGTATTCATATATTTGCCTAGTTTTTCTTTGATTATCCCCCTGCTTACAGATGTTATCTTCATTCTTATGAATCCCATGTAGGAGAAATGTACTAAACTTGCAAAGCAGTAAATAACAAAATAGTAAAATGTTTTTTGTGATTTTGTTTTTTTTTTGCATTTTTCTTTACATATTATTGAATAAAAAATACACTTTTGCTTTATTTTTATAACATTTTCTTAAGGTTTCTTTCCTTAGTACTTATTACTCCCAAATAGTTTAGGGTAACAGTGCACCAGTATCCACTGAATCGATAAAAGCTCCAGTCCACTCGAAGACTGCTACTCTCTAATATATGTATAAAAACATTGACGACTAATGGGGGTATAATATAATTCGGTGGTAATGGAAAAATATTCTCAATGCAAAAAGTTATGCCTTTAAATGAAGAAATTTTCCTTTGCGCAAATTTAATATACCTTTTGCGAACCCAGAAACGTATAACGACCTCTTCCAATAGATGAAGATGGTTTGCAAATTATATAGTATGCGCAAGTGTACACTGAGGGGCACATTTACTAAGCTCGAGTGAAGAATTAGAATAAAAAATACTTCGAATTTTGAAGTATTTTTTTGGCTACTACGACCATCGAATTTGCTACTTTGACCTTCGACTACGCCTTCGAATCAAACGATTTAAACTAAAAATCGTTCGACTATTCGACCATTCGATAGTCGAAGTACTGTCTCTTTAAAAAAAACTTCAAATACCTACTTAGCCATCTAAAACCTACTGAGCACCAATGTTAGCCTATGGGGAAGGTCCCCATAGGCTTTCTAGGCAATTTGTGATCAAAAGGAAAATCGTTGAATTAAAATCCTTCGAATCGTTCGATTCGAAAGATTTAACAGTTCGATCGAACGATTTTTCCTTCGATCGTTCGATCAAACGAATTGTGGTAAATCCTTCAACTTCGATATTCGAAGTTGAAGGATTTTACTTAGATAGTTAATTAACCCTCGATATTTGACCAATAGTAAATGTGCCCCTGAATGTAATAAAACTTTGTTGCAGAAGATTACATCATTCTCAATTACTTCTTAAAAGTGTCCGATTAAAATTCGCAGTCCAATAACAGTTTAGGGAAGAATATTAAATTGTGAATTTTTATTTATTTGTGCAAATTGTTTTGCTCTTTGCTACTTTTATTACATTCACCTATTAGAATTTATACCAACATCTGCATTAAATTGAAGTATTTGCTACAAAATGTTACAAATCATATCAGATCTTAAAGAGCATCGGAAGTTTAATTGAATTAAAAGAGGCTGACGTTGAAGCAGGAATTATTGATGAACTCTGACATTTGATTAATACTCGGACCTTATGCATTTAAGGATTGCATTTTCTACAAATGTAAATTCAATTTCATGGCTAATTGGGTAACTACTTCATCTCCCCTTCGCCAAATAAAAAAACAACTTTGCTAAAGAACATAATGAGTTCATCGTCTGTATCTTGTAAGCCATAGGAATAATTCTGCTGTGAAGATGTATCGTTTCCCAAAAGCTAGTCGTTATGCTCGTGAAATTGACCTTATTAAAGCCATGGGCTGGACATACAGTTACAGCTTTGAATGGATTATAAAATCTAGACACAGATCATTAATGAAAGGTTATAAAAGCAGCTTGCTGTCCTTGAACAGGGAAGTCATATGCAGTGTCTGAATCATATTATTGCCAGTCTCATGCCATAAAAACATTAAAAAAATAAACCTTTACTCCATCCTTATTTTGATCAGGAGCTGGGAAAACTGGAACTTTAATGAATACAGTTCAACAGTGGGAGAACTAGGTATCCACATCTAGTTTCTGTATGTGTTTAAGTGAGATACATTAATGATTAAGAGTGTGTACAAATATTTTGACAATATTAATTTATCACCCAAGATGCCACCACAATTCTCTCTCTCTCTCTCTCTCTCTCTCTCTCTCTCTCTCTCTCTCTCTCTCTCTCTCTCTCTCGCTCTCTCTCTCATCCTATCACACATTGAATACAGTCACACTCTATTCCCTTCAGAGACTGTGACCCTTTCAATCCATAATGAATACTACTGCTAGGCTTGCACACCTCAGCAACCCCTCTCCCTCTGCTATGCCACTGCCTTTCAGAATAAAATTTAAGCCTAATGAGGGCAGAGGCCTCCTTGTACCAATTATTAGTTGCTTTATATGTAAATCTGTATGTTTAATGTATACACCCATTTATTGTATGGTGCTATGGAATATGTTGGTGCTTTAAATTTGTGATAATAATAATTAGTGCCTTCAAGTTCCTGAATAATTCTCTTGCTTGCACATGCTGGTATGATGATTCTTAAGTAAGTGAAGCTTGCCTTTGCTCGTAAGCCTACAGGTGAGTTAGATAAGGAGATTCCTGCTGGTTCTCAGCAAATACAAGGTTCAGTATGTTTTTGTGCTTGAAGGAGGCTGCTAATAGACAAAGCTGACTCAGACAGTGTGACTTTGGAACTGCCCATGTATCTCCTGTGGTCATAAAGGTATAGTGCACCTGTATGTTGTGATACATGTATCTAAAATACATAAAGGTATGATACCTGTTATCTAGAATGCTCATGATCTGGGGTTTTTTTATGGGTTAAGTTATATCACAATGTACAGAACTATTTATTTTTTCTGTGTGCTAGTGGCACAATCTTTGTGCAACCCCATATTTACTGGTCTGCTACCATCCTAAACCAGGCAATTTTGCCAGAGGATGCTAGAATTGTGAGAACAAGGACACTGTTTCTCAGATTTGAGTATACGGGTATGAAGTAATTTGCCCATCCAGACACGGACACAAGAACAGAATTCTACATAATGCTCTTTTAGATGGACCAAACCAATTAAGTTATCCTGTTTGACCTGTGGTCAAATTGCAATATTTTATTTTGCCCTCTCCACAAAAATTCCAAAAGACATTCATTATTACTGGGATACCCTAATTACATATAAGGCATATTAAACATCTCATGTGTAGATAAGGGGGAAGTGGTTATTATCTGTTGTCTAACTATATTTTTCAGAGCAGCAACAAAAAACAAAACAAAAAAACATTAAAATGCTAGCAATAAGTCAAAATAGGGTCTACCTAACTAGAAAACGTGGCTGATTAAACCCCAATGTGACTTAACTGAACCTCTGGTTTACCATTAAACCATAATCTGATGGATGGACACTAGATGGATCAGTGCCATAGAGCCAATTTGATTTGTGTATTAGTTTGTATCTCTGAACTGAACAAACAAAGAGTGTAAGCAGTTGACAGCAGATTTTTGTGAATCTATTTGTCTCTACCTGGTTATTATAGATATAGGTTAATAGGTATTTAGTAAAGTAACCTCTGCATTTCCATAGCTTGCAACCTTATTCCATAAATGTTATGTAATGTTTACAATTTATTTGACTAGGAAGGTCAAATCCAGCAGTAAGTTGGCAGAATTCATTAATTCCAAATAAAAATAAATTCAAAAAGAATATGTTTTACTCTCTCAGCAGTAACATAACATATTTGACATTTCTAAATATGAATAATTCATGCTTCATAATTCACAATTGTGGCATTTGATAAAATCAACTGAAATTGCAGGACCTTTTGATAGCAGTTGGTTTAATCTAGATAGGATTGTAAGGAAAAGCGTAGTAAAGGTTGTGTAGTTTTGAAATTAGATGTGAGTCCTCTATCAACACCACAGCACAGCAACAGAGCATAATATAGAAATAAATATTTATAAAATATCTGTATCGCCTGGATAACAAGCATGCACAGAGCAAAGGCTATGCCAAAGTAATGTCACACCTGCAAAAATCAATCCAATAATGCCCACAACTGAAAATTTAAGCAACTCTCTGTATGATACACTCACAAAAGTAGAACAGTTTACTGTATACTGTCTTGTAAGTCAATTTATAAAATGAGTGTTCATATAACCAAAAATAGACTGTATAACTTATTGTTGTCATGCTTGCTTTTTAACTTGGTTATTAATCACCTGGAGGTGGGCAATGAAAATACAGTTTTTTTTATTTTTGCTGACGATACTAAATTGTGCCCAACTATAGGTTCCACGCAGGACGCTGCCCTTGTGAGTAATTTAACTAAATTGGAAAACCGTGCAGGACACTGGCAAATGAAGTTTAATGTAGATAAGTGCAAGGTTATTCACTTTGCTAGAATTTTTTTTTATTTGAGTTATACACTAAATTGCAGTGTGTTGGGGGCCTCCTTAAAGGAGAAGGAAACCTAGTCGGAGCAAAAACTCTCCCCCCCTCCCCTGTGTTGCTTCCCCTCCCTTCTCCTCCCTGGCCTACCTGTCCCGCTGGGCAAATGCCCCTAACTTGTTACTTACCCTTCTGCGCAGGTCCAGTCTACAGAGTTCACCGACGCCATCTTCTTCCAAGCGATCTTCTTCCTGCTTTGACCGGCACATGCGCAGTAGGAACATTTCGCTGGTACGATCTACTGCGCATGTGCCAAAAGTCATGAAGTGAAATCGGAAAACTTCATGACTTTTGGCACATGCACAGTAGATCCTTCCCGGGAAATGCTCCTACTGCGCATGCGCCAAAATGCCGGTCAAAGCAGGAAGAAGATCGCGGGAGGGGGGGAGGGTTTTTGCGCCGACTAGGTTTCCTTCTCCTCTAATAGAATAGGATCTTGGGATATTTGTGGCTAACAACAGGTGTAACTCTGCTTAGAGTTACACCTGCGTAATTTATTCATGTATTGAAAGTGAGTAAACAGTGTCATTTATTGGCTATTAACATAAAGTACTGTCTTGCTGGAAAAAAGTAATCTAGGGATCCCTTGTAAGGCTTTATCTAAAGTATGCAGTGCAGTTTTGGGCTCCAGTCCCTGATACTGGAGGTAAAGGATATAAATGAGCTAGAGAGAATGCAGAGATGTGCAACTAAACTGGTGAGATGAATGGAACAATTCAATTATGAGGGTAGACTATCAAGGTAGGCTGTTTTCTATGGAAAATAGATGCTTATGATGAGTCATAATTAGTCGTTTCAAATAGGGCATTATAGACAGATGGCAGGGGATTTGTTTCCCATAGAAAACCAAGTGCACCAGAGGCCACCCTTTGGTTAGTGCCCTGGTGCGAATTTGTCGTGTGTTAAAACTGCAAGAGATTTATCATATCATATAGATGGGCCATGTAGGAAGAGTAGCAGAGTCCAGTAACCCAAAGCCACCAATCAGATAACTGCTTTGAAGCTGATCACACGTTCTGCTAACAACATTTGCTGAGTTACTGAATTTGATGCAAACCTTGCAACTTAATCGCATTACCACCAAAATGTATTGACAAAATTCCAATGACAAAATGAGCTACTTGTTGATGATAAAGGAAATGCATCTTGAAAAATCTGTATACAGTATACACCCTACTTGTTGATGATAAAGGAAATGCATCTTGAAAAGTCTGTATACATATGGTATTCACTGTTTTAAAAGAGGCATTCATTATGGCACCCTTTATATCTGCTTTTGACTATTTAGTATAAAATGGTATGGATTCTTCTTTTGAAATAAAGGGCTGTGGACGTAGAGGTTTGTATTTAGGTCAGGATTACAAATATATTAATCTCCTCTCTGAATGTAGAACATCAGACCAGGGGTGGGCGGATCTGTGGAACAGCCTAAAATGCACCGAAATGTGTGAATTTATGGTACACAATACGGGCTGTAGATGGATCCCTAGTTGCCCCTCCTAACCAGGGGAATAGGTGGTAGCTGAGGGCAGAGCTGATACTGGAAGTAAAAAAAGTTGTGTGTCCATATCTATGGGTTCTTACTTGTGTGTGAGAAGGAGAGATGGTTCTTCTGATTGAGAAAGTGAGTAAGCTCTCTGAACATGACACAGGGCAAGAAGTCTACCTGCCAGTGGAAGTAACGCCCAGAGACTAAAGAAAGTAACTTGAGAGACATAGGGGCCCATTTAAGATTTGTCTGTGTTTTTTGAAAAAATTTAACTTAATAATCATGTAGGGATTTTTTTGCTGAAAAAAGCTCAGCAATGTTTATCAGTTTGCCTGATCTGAAAACCTTTGGTAGGTTGTAGGTGTCTATGTTTTTCTTCATTGAAATAAAAAATAAATAAAAGCTCATTCAGGCAAACGTATGAAGACTTCCAAGTTTTTTTCTCCACAAAAGCATGAGTAAGCTGAAATGGGTCACTAAGCTTATAAAGAGTTTGGAAGTTGAGGCCAGGAGACTGCGCAGTTCCTCCAAAATGTACAGGACAAATGTGATTTTACTGGTAGTTCATTTGACCATTGCCCCTTTATCACAGGAAATGGAATGAGTTTGTCTGTATATTTTTAAACTTAGGTTATTAAGTTCCAAGTAAATAACCTTGCATTTATCAATATTGAATCTCATCTTCTACTTAAACGCTTAGATGGCTGGTTTATCCTGTTCCCCTGGTAATGATAGCACATCCAGAATGGATTTATTTGTAATACATAATTGTCTATCAATAAAAGTAATACTCATAAATCAGTTAGAGAATATACCATTGACGTCTGCACATGGTCCTTCGGCCAGTTCTCACTGTATTGATAGCCTTGGTATGTAGCCCTAGGGGCACATTTACTAAGCTCGAGCGAAGGATTCGAATCAAAAAAACTTTGAATTTCGAAGTTCGACCATCGAATAGGCTACTTCGACCTTCGACTACGACTTTGATTCGAACTAAAAATCGAAAGACTATTCAACCATTTGATAGTCGAAGTACTGTCTCTCTAAAAAAAACTTCGACTACATACTTCGCCACTTTAAACCTACCGAATGTTAGCCTATGGAGACCTTCCCCATAAGTTTTCTAAGCTTTTTCTGATTGAAGAAAAATCATTTGATCGATTAAAATCCTTCAATCAAAGTATTTGCGGTAAATCCTTCGACTTCAATATTCGAAGTCGAAGGATTTTACTTCGAGGGTCAAATTTGAGGGTTAATTACCCCTCAATATTCGACCCTTAGTAAATGTGCCCCAAATGTCTAACTTCCTACTCTATACATTATGAGAAAAAAGTACAATTGTTTGATCTGTCCTTTGTAAAACTATGCTAATGAATATACATGATGCCATACTCCATGATATACAGGATGCCGCCTCTTATTCTCTCAAACCTTCCAATATTTTCATTAACAATCATATCCATTTCACAAGTGTGTAACATAAACCATAAAATCACGCAGATTACCCGGTGCTGCCATTGTCCAAGGCATATTGAATGGGATCTCTTGACAAATTGTAAAATAGCTTCCCCAGTGCTTACGTCAAATCTCCAATCAGATGTTACCAGACCAGGGAAGATGGGTCTGAGATGATTTCAATTAATTGCTTTGATTACGCTGAATTAAACGTTCCCACTAATAACTTTTTAGTGTGTTCCATCAGACAACCACGGACACAGTGTTTGTGCTAAACCTTCTTTTTGAATACAGTGAAAGTCAACAAACACCTATTCCTTTATTTTATATATGAGGAAAATAAATGATTAAACACACTGACAACATTAATGTATAGAATGTAATATAGAATGTATATTCTGTATATTCTTTCATATATCCATTCTCATGGATTTGCAAAGTTTCATGTTTTCTTTATTTTAACCTAAGACCTATTGTTCCAGGCTGTATTCCTTTTAGATTTCTTTCATAAGAACGAAATTGTAATGCTGTAATGTAATTTTATAGGAAAACTATCATTATTCAAGGATTTTAAACGAGAATGTATCATACCAGTCTATCTGTTTATTCAATTTTCCTAGTTGCCCTGTGATATTATACTTTAGCTTTTACAGATATAGATATGATATCAAAAGGTTGTCCGAAACAGAGCAGGCAACACAAAAGCATTTATCGACAATATGATTTAATGTTGCTTTTTATTTCAAAGATGCAGTTGAACTAAAATGACTGCAAAATGGAACAAGCTGGAAAAGGTTGCAGTGACGTTCCTGCAGACTGAGCTACTTTTATCTTTTCTTTAGAACTATTCACTTTGGTCTGTATTCGCTTTTGCTTGTGCTGGAAGGTCTGTCACACAGTCATATAATACCACTCATAATTAGCCTCTACATGTGTCACCGTTTACTTTAGGTTCACTGGCCTTTATATTGATATTATTATTACATTACATTGATTATATTATTATACTAAACTAGCCATGTTAGGAACTAGCCAAGAACAAAGATGCACTATTGTTTAATTAGTAAAGGCTACACTCAAAATGATCATATTTCATCTAGTTTTATTGTGCATAGTTTTTATAAATCAATTATCATAGTGTAAATAGGAATGAGCAAACTATTTTGCTGTGTTTGTCTAGTTTCACAGATAAAAAAGCACCTAGATGAAATGCGGTTTGTTAATTCTGTGCCGTATCGCAAATTTTTGCCAACATGGCACAGGTCAGATTGGCCCATCACTAAGAGGCTTCTTTATCAACATACTCATTTAAGTGGTTTTAGAGAATTTTGAAACTACGACTAAAATCCTTTTCTCTAAACCATAAATGTCAGGGAATTTATTAAAAGATCTGAACGTAAAAAGTACGAATGAAAAAAAAAAATCACTGTACAATGCACTAAAAATTAGAATACCTCTAAAACCTCTAGAAATCGTATTAAAAGTCATCTAATAAGATCAGCACAGCACCCATTGACTTCTAAAGGACCTTGACAACTTGATTTTTTGCATTAGAGGTTTTCATGGTTTTTACACTATGGGGCAGATTTATCAAGGGTCGAATTTAGAAGTAATGAGAGTTTTTTTGAACTCCCATAACTTCGAAATTCGAATAAAAAAAGACCAATCGAAATGTATTTAAAAAAATCAAAGTTTTGGGTGAATAGGTCAAAGTTTTACCGAATTCGATCTAATTCTAATTGAAGGATTTGCTCCAAAAACTTAGATTTTTCAGAGTCCACCAAATGTCTCCAAATAGGTTCTAGGAGGTCCCCCATAGGCTAAAACAGCAATTCGGCAGGTTTTAGATGGCAATGGTCAAAGTAGAAGTTTTAAAGAGACAGTACATGATAAATTTTGATATTCGAATAGTCACATTTTTTTCAAATTCAAATCGATTTTTGGCCAATTATATAGTCGAAGTACACAAAAATAGCTTGAAATTATAATTTTTTTACTTTGAATTTTCACTTCGACCCTTGCTAAATCTGCCCCTTAATAATTTTCGAATGTGTTAGAGTTTTTAAGAAGTATAGGAAAATTTGTTTTAATTTGTGTGAATAAAAAAAAGTTGCCAATTACTCCTTTGGATCTCTTTTACCCACAAGGGTGAAATATGTTGAAAACAAAGTTTCAAAAAGATTTGGAGAAAAGTCAGTAAAGTGTAGCTATGAAAGATGTGAAGTAATCACTGCCTAAAAATACAGAGATAAACCACTCTTGTGGTTGTAGCACTGATACAGTACAGCATATTAGTATGTATTTACTTTATATTATACTATGTACTGTATATGTGTGTGTTTGTGTGTCCATGCGTGTGTATGAAAGAAAGACTGACATCTACATGTATATAACGTAAGTGGTGTAGGTGGAAAGTCAAGAATTTAATATAATTCCAAGAATCTCTTGTGGTGAAGATTTCAACAGATATTATTTCTGTTTGTGACAGATTATAAAAAGGTGAAGAGTAGTTTCTTTAATCCATATGCAAATGTGAAAGGTTGAAACCCAAATGTTTTGTATTGCTAACTACTTGACCAAATTTAAAATTAAAATATAATATATTTATCTTCCTATTTCTGACCATTGAAACTGTATTGATTTGTAGCGCAAGTATTCTTCTTCTCCAAGCAACTTGTGTTCTAAAGTCTAGAGTAGGAAAGAAAGAAATGTCTTAGATATGAAAGACAGGTCTCTTTTAAACTTTGACTTGTTTTGCTTCGCCAAAATTAGCGAAACAGCAACAAATTTGTCAAATGCATTGAAGTCTATGGGCAACAATTTTTTTTGATGCACATCAATTTTTTTTTCACCCATTGGAGTCCTTTAGCGACTTTTTTGCAGTAAAACCTGGTGGAAAATGTTGCTCATCACTATTTCTAAATTGTTAGATTTTAAGATGGACAACAATAGCCTAACCAATTTCATACTATCGTACCAGTGGGACATTTGAAAATGTCTGTAGGCCCACCCACCAAATTATGTTGCATCCTCTCTTTTCTTTATTCTCTTCTCTTTTACTTACATACTATTATCCTTTCTTCAAATTCAAAATGTGGAGTGGCCAGGGCCGATCCTGCGCATTTTGACGCCTGAGGTGGGCTTCGTTTTGCCGCCCCCCCTCCCCACGGTCAGTGTCGGACTGGCCCGGCGGGACACCGGGAAAATACCCGGTGGGCCCCGACCCTTAATGGGCCCCCGCCGGGCCAGACACATCTCCAGATATCTGTAAAAACGTTTTCTTTGCGCAGCGCCATCAGCGCAGCACCTTCTGCGTATGCGCCAGGCACCCAGGCGCCTTTACGAGCAGACTCGGCGCGTCACAGTAGGGGGCGGGTCGGAAGGGGCCCTGGACAGTAGTCCCGGTGGGCCCCGGGCCCCCCACTCTGACCCTGCCCACAGCACTCACTTTTCCAGACCAGGACGGGGGTAGGAGGGGGTTCATGTCGCTAGTGCAGAGCGCGCAGTTGCACGCTCTGCACTAGAAGAGCCGAATTTCCGAATTGAAAACTAGGGATGCACCAAATCCAGGATTTTGTTCGGGATTCAGCCATGGTTTTTTTTTCAGGTTTTTTCAGCAGTATTCAGCCGAATCCTTCTGCCAGGCCAAACTGAATCCAAATCCTAATTTGCATAATCAAATAAGGGGCGAGGAGGGGAATAGCGTGACTTTTTGTCAAGAAACAAGGAAGTAAAAAATATTTTCCCCTTAACACCCCTAATTTGCATATGCAAATTAGGATTAGGATTCGGTATTCAGCTGAATCTTTCGAGAAGGATTCGGGGTTTCGGTTGAATCCAAAATAGTGGATGCGGTGCATCCCTATTGAAAAATGTAAATTCGGCTCTTAGTTACCAGGAGCGGCATTTTTGCCTGGGAATGGCCATGGAATAGTCATACACAGTAAAGTGCTGGGTAAGCAGGATGGCGCACAGACATCTGGGCCCACCAGGAGATTTCTTGGTATCCTGGTGGACCAATCTAGAACATACATTTAATCACCTTGGATTCATGATTATATAAGACCGTTTCACTGTTGATCTATATAACTATGTATTTACTAAAGTAAGCAAAAATAAAAACAGTGATTTAACTGCTCCAAATATATATAAAATAAAAAAATATAAAGACCTATAGAATGCTGAGCCTACCATTACTGAGTTAAAAAAACAATCTTGAAACAGGGAGGCCCAAAAGCTTGCAAACTGAGCCAATGCCTGTGCATAAAATAGAGCAATGGTATCTACTTCCTTAACAGGTTATATTTCTGATCTACTTATTACTTGAAATAATGCTATTCATGCAGCCTGGTACTGATGCAAATTAGTATTGTGTGAACTGCTGGATACAACATGTTTATATGGATGATGCTGTTGGCTGTAGGTCATCTGCTTGGCCTCTGTCAAAGAAAAAAAAAACATTTTTCAAAATGCCTGCATTTGTCAGCATCATTAAGTGATCAATAATCTGTAAATGTGTTTGAGTGATTTTCTGTACACACCATCAAGCTTAATAAGAAGGGTTACAGTTGTTTGGCTTCTCTTGTATATTACCAATTTTGACATGGGCATAATATCTAAGGTCTGTTTGAGTTTCCGTTCTTCCTATTTCAATAACAGGGGGCCCTATCAAATTGGTCATAGTGTGGGTGCATATTATAGGGACCTTGGGTTCTGTAAAGTGCAAATTAAATATGCTGGTTCTGTTATAAGAGGTATTAACAACAATAATAATACATATGTACATACTGGAAAACTCAATGAAACCAAGTGAATGCACTGCCATGCTTCATTTGTTTGCAAAGTATTTTGGATTTTGTTTTGTTTTTTATTAACAATTTTTGCAATTTACAATTATTTAATAAAGGAAAGAAGGAAGAAGAGAGGAAGGAAGAGAAGAGAAGAGAGGAGACAGTGGAGACTCTATGTCACAGCATTTATCAACAAACAGTTTTTATCCTCAGATGATTTTTAGGAGAAAAGGGTACGTTCATATCGGTGCATTCTTTTTATTTCAGCTTGTATGTGTGCGAGATTTTGTTGATTATTGATGGATGGATTTTGTTGATTATTGATTTTTGTTGCTTATTGATCTCACTTTAAGGGGCTGATCTATCAACATTTGAATTCAAGGAGATTTTTTTTGAGCTAAAACTCCCAAAGTCAAATTATGATTTCAAATTAAGCATTTAATATCCTTTCAGAAATTAAAACCGACCACGTGTGGTTTTATTTCAGTGTACTTTTGCAAAAAATTATACAGATGAAAAGTGAGTGTGTTTACATCAATGAATAGAACTACATACTTTTCCATTTTTCCTTATAGAAAAGCCTAAGGAAATGCTTGGATAAAACTCTTTGGATATCCTTCAAATTCTCTTAATAAAATATGCCTAGGGAAATGCTTTCTGAGTTAAATTTTATTAATGTGTTTGCATAGTTACTGGGCTATTCCTGGGACACTTGATCCCTTCAATTAGTTTTTTGATTCTTTTGGTTTTGAGCCCAGTGTATCCTAAAGGAGCCATTCAAAGGTGGAATGTGGGTGTAAATCCATTATGAAACACATGTTTAAGCAGCTACTAATAATTGCAGAAACAGCATTTTTGAATTCTGAAAGGTATTTATAGAAGGATTGTATGAAATGGCATTAATATGAGCAGGATCTACTATTCTTTAAATTTACTGCTTTCAATTTATACCTATGGCTAATATTATCTTTAAAAATGAGTGAGCAAATGGAACATTTAATTTTACAGAAACATTTGATTTTTGACTAAATGTTTCTTATTTTGGTTAAAGGACACATAAAGCATACATTTTCCTACCATGTATATAAATTGGGCATATCTTTCCCACCCAGTCCACATCATTTGTACTCCTTCCATTTGCCAGCACCATCACATTTTCCTGAAACAAATATCAGCTTTAACTCGGCTGCCATTTTCCCTCTGACACATCATCAGTAACACTGACATGTGGAAACAGGACATGTATGCTGTAAAGTTCATGGAATGCAGGTTTACAGAGGCACAGCATACTTTAATAAAAAGTTCTGCTGGGGTGGAGCACTGCAATGGTTACGCTGTACTCAGGAGAGGTGGTTAGAAGAAAAAAAAGGTCAGACAGCTAGAGCAGAGTTTCTATGGGAACCAGCAATGCTATTTCTTCATTGGCTGTTAGACTGCAGGGTGTGTTTAGTAATCTGAGCTGAGAAGAACTGAGCATGCTCATAAGTCAACAGCCAAAGCAAATTCCTGAGGGAGGGGGCTGAGGGGGATAGAGGAGTAGAAGGATTTCTAAGTGATTAAGGGGATGCTGCAGCCTTACTGTTCACCTTTTAACAACCAGAGTGGCACTTATCTAAAGATTTCAAAGAGGCTGTTCACTGATTACATTTTTTGTGGAGGGGGTTTACATGTCCTTTAATAAAAATGAACAGTACGGGGCTGAGAAAATCATGACGAATTTGAGTTTTTAACTTGAATTTTTTGAGATGAATAAAAAAATCTAAGATTGAAACGAAAACATTTGTCAACTAAAACCTTGTTTTAGGGCAATGACTGTTGGGAAATTCTGTTGGCTGAAATTTATTTCAGGTTTAGAGGGTGACAAAACCTCAGTTGTTTCTTCTCCAAAGACTAACATGGGAATTAGCATTGGGGAAACATATGTGGTGCAACACCTTGCATCACATAGGTTGTCCCAATATCATTTCCTATGTTAGCTGCAATGCGCACTGTACCCAAATTTAATCATGGGCAACAAAGCATCCCATCTGTCATTGACCTAGAAGTCAATGCAAGGTGTATTTTGAACATTCAAGCTATTTTAAAAAAAAAATTCAGCAAGTAAATATTTTAAAAATTAATGCAATTATATAATTTTTGAGGAAATCATTTTTTTCTGTATGAATAAACACTATTGCCTTTTAATTAAAAAGCGCAACTGTATATGGAAAAAATTCAAATAAAAAAGAAAATGTAGTCCATAAACACCATAAGGAATATGTTAGCCACACCTCATTCATTCTGACTAAATCTTCTCGAACATTCAGAAGCTCCAAAATTGTTGAAATTTTTAAACTTCTCTAAAAATTGTGCTCATTCCAAGTACCTCAAGTTAAACATTTCTACAAACTTATACAGATTTAGCAGAAACCTGCTAAACCCCAGATACTATACTTCACATGCTGAACTGAAACAGGGAACACTCATATCTATAAGCACTTAACAGATACATTTTACAGTTCTACTATAAATTTGAACTTTTAAGACATTTGAAAATTCCTATAAAAGGTTAATTTTAAGGCATGTTAATTTTAACACATCCCAACATTAGTAGTTTTTGTAATTTTGTATATACCTGACCTGACCTAAAAAACATCGGCTATGTCATAATTTGAGATTTGAATGTGATCAAGCATATGTCATGTTGGATGCCAATTTAAAACTTGTTCTTTGTAATGTATTAGATACAAATAAACAGAAACATTTATGAATTCCATTGGGTGCATGAAATTGGGAAATCCAGCTGCAATGCATTTGAAGTATTTGAATATCAGTACTGAAGACATTTAAATTGGAGACTGGTATTATGGGAGGTTGAGCCACAGATGGCCTGAGTCCCATGTGAGCTTCTTACAGATGGTAAGATTGGCTTAATCTGTTATTTAAAAAAATTATCAGATGGGCTCCCACCACTTCTGAGTCATCCTATGAACTTTTCTATTGAAGGACAATATGTCTGTGACTGGTGTAGCCATATACTTAAAACTGCTGTTTTCAGCACTACTTCTGTCCTAATCAGATGCCTCCTTTCGCAATGTGACACCAGGGTGGAGAAATTCCCAAGGAAAGATAAAATGTTGACAGTTATGGTAGTGTAATAGGCAATATCAGTGGCAAAAGTATATTTTTTTTAATGACCAATACTAGTTCTAAGCAGCAGTGTGATGCCATTCTACCTTGTTTGCCCAAATACCATGTTTATGGTATATTTTGGCTGATGCAACAATGGAAAAATGAAAATCATTGGCCTGCACAATAAATCTGGCACATAATTAACTTTTTTTTTTTTACCTTTGATGCCAGAAAATGTCATGTGATAAGTGTTCTAGGAGCAAACCAGCCACTAAAAGCTTTAGCATCAGCCAATAAAAAAATATTTCTGCAAAATGTCTGTATCTTTGGGCAACTGATTCTGTGATACTGCACACACTCCATTGAATGGGCTGATATTATTGTTTAAAAGACCATCATTTTTAAAACAGTAATTCATGAAAGAAGTAAAATATTGATCTTTTTTGTAGAGTGAGGCTCTGCGTCTGGGCAGTAACTCACTGCACCCAATCAGTGATTCATTGTGTTTCTTTGTTTTTTTGCCAGTGGCATGTAGGATATAAAAAAGCAAATGTTTGATTGATTGCCATGGGTTACTGCCCAGGTGCAAATTTGCTCAGTGTTGTTACATGATCGTGACTGTGTGCAAACCTTATTATTAACATGGGGCATGGTACACTATGTTCAGAGAGAGAAAAAAAACGTTCTTATTATAAGATAATTTTCAGGAGCTAACTGCTTTCCTCTGATCATATTTTTCAAAAGGTATATACCTTTAAATACACGTTCTCAGAAAGTAGCTTATTTCCTGAACCAAGCAATGCATCCCACTATGTTCAGTCATTTCTAAAACTGCGCTTTTGAGAATAAGCTGTTATTATTACATTATATGTATTTTATATGCTTATACAGGTATAAGATCCCTTATTCAGAAAGCCGTTATCCAGAAAATTCGAAATTATGGGAAGGTCATCTTCCATAGACATCATTTTAAGTATATAATTCTAATTTCAAAAAATGTTTTCCCTTTTCTCTGTAATAATAAAGCAGTACTGTGTACTTGATGGTAACTAAGCTGCAGGAATCCATATTGGTGCAAAGCAATACTATTGGTTTTATTTAACATTTAAACAATTTTAAGCAGCTTTCAGGTATGGAGATCCAAATGACAGAAGGTTTTCTCATTAAGAAACCCCCAGGTCCCAAGCATTTCGGATTATAGATCCCATACCTGTGTTATTATCAAAATATATTTATAAAGTGCCAACATATTGTTCTGCACTGTACAACAGAGGGTAAGTACATATCAAATGTATATACTTACAAAAATATGCAAGAGGTAAAGAAGGCCTTGTTCAACTATGTTAGACTCTTAAAAAAAGATACAGATTAAAGACAATTTAGAGATATGGCATTAGACGAATAAGCTACACTATTATCCCCTAATGTTCCTTTTTCAAAATGCTGCTATGTTTGTGCACTTCTACTAAGTGCTGGCAGTTTTTGCTGCTCATTAAATCGTATTTAAAGAAGATTACATCTTTTAAAGGATCTGATGACAATCCTAGTAAAGACTCAACAATATAAACAATACATTTCAGATAAGAGGATGTGCTATAAAGATAGCTAGAGCCTCCTCCATAAAGTGGCTGCTTAGTTATAAGAAGGAATGGCAGTTGCACATGGTGCAATTCTGAGCCTTTTTGTGCCAGCTTTGATAAGTAGCTCCAAGAGCAGAGGGGAAAAAAACCGAAACGTCACCCTTTTCCCTTCGCTTGCATTTGAGTCACCTTCAAGCAATGGCTCATTTACATGTTAGTGTGAATTTATTACATATACAAATAAAGTAGTAAAGTAACAACTGTGGCTCCTTAGGAATACCTGACAACCTAAAACTATTACAGCAGGCCATGATTATTATTTTGTTCAAATCATTGGCAGTGTAAGGGACAAAACAATACTCAGGTCACTTTGTTCCCCCTGGGTTAAAGTCCATCATAGACCAACTCATGTAACCTTTTCTGTCTTTCATAGGACAAACCATTTCTTTAGATAGAATCTGACCTATAGAACAGTTTAGAAACTTCCTTTGTATACTAGAAATCCTCTCTGTCATATGGCGAGGTATACCATTGATACGATGCACACTAACAGGGCAGTAAATAAATGAATCGTTTGAAACGCGTAGCCACTTAAAATTCAGAGGAAGTGATCCATATATACTGAATAGAGACAAGTTTGATTCTGCTTATTCATGGTAGAAGAACAGGAATTGCATTATCCCTTAACAGATTTATTGATTTGTGATGAGAAATGATGAAACCAGAACAAGGTCATTACTGGAAAGAATGTAGCTTGATGCACAAAAACATAAATATTGTGATATACAGGTATGGGACCTATTATCCAGAATGCTCGGGACCTGGGGTTTTCCGGATAACGGATCTTTCTGTAATTTGGATCTTCATACCTTAAGTCTACTAGAAAATCATGTAAACATTAAATAAACCCGATAGGCTGGTTTTGCTTCCAATAAGGATTGATTATATCTTATTTGGGATCAAGTACAAACAACTGTTTTATTATTACAGAGAAAAAGGAAATCAGTTTTAAAAATTTGGATTATTTCATTATAATGGAGTCTATGGGAGACGGCCTTTCTGTAATTCGGAGCTTTCTGGATAACGGGTTTCCGGATAAGGGATCCCATACCTGTATATGTTTAGAGCTCACTCAGTATGGGATATATTTTAAAGTTGTGCTTTATAATGGATACATTCTTCTACTTGCCTAACTCTCTATATAAAAAACAAACGTACAGGGCACTGTCAGACATGACTAATATCATATCTATGCTATACAAAGTATACAGCATTTGCAGTCTTTGTATTTAGAAAAAGAAACTTTGCCCAGCATTGCCAGCACTTTTCTTCCCCTGCCTCCCTCCAGGTCATAGAGAAAAGTGAGCAATGGGGAAAGGGATATGACAAGCCACTGTCAGTAATGAGTTTGCACAAATGTGATTATACAAGTTGTGCTCTATCTATTTTTCAATCACAGCTACAATGTCAGATTCCGTGCTCAAGTTAAATTGTAGACCTGATCAAACTCAATTATCTCTACCTGACTTGAATCGCAGAAGCAGCAGAAGCTGCTTCAGTAATTGATATTAGGAAATTGGCCATTCTATACATGAGATTCTTAATAAAATAATAGTGTGTGATACACTTATAAGAATGCAAAAAAAAACAAACAATAAAATAAATATTCGGACCATTGAAGAATGCTTATTAGCTGGAGTTTCCAACATGTATGAAATTGTTCTTGACAAGGACTGCATAACAGAGTAGACAAATACATATATAGATTTGTATATCTACATAGAAATACATGAACACACACATATATATATATATATATATATATATATATATATATATATATATATATATATATATATTTTCTATAGATGCCTATTTAAACATTGTTTAAAACAGATACAGAAAAAGCACTATAAATAAAAGTCATACTATATTGCCAGCAGCATGCTTTTCAAGGAGAATTAGCAGCAATGAAGACTTTTTTTGCCATAAGTGAGCCATTAATACTGATTGAAAAAGCCTTTTGCCCTTTGTAGCATTATCAAGCCAGTGCCTAAAGCATATCCATACCTGAGAGATGTACGATTATTACCTGCAGAACAGATCTATCTTCTCAGCAAAGCTTTGATTAACAACTAAATGCGATTCCCGAAAATAAAAATGGCACAGTAAGTCCTTTATCTCAGAAGAAATCTCTGTTTGCATGCAAGAAGTCTGCCGCTTGTGCTCACATAGGAATAAATAATAAAAAGCTTGCAAACTGAGCAGCGTCCTCCATATGAAACTGAAAGACCTCTAGTGGCCAGCAGCTGAATTTGAAGAGACTTCCATGCAGTGCTCAGGACACAGCGAGCATGTTTGGGCATTGCACGGTGCAAGTGATACTTAGAAATGTCTGACCTTGCAGAATGTTCTACTCTGGTACCTTACAAGAACTTCATTTCCTCAAATGACAGCCTTGTTTATATAACACCTCAGGTACCTAAATCTCAACTGTGTTTTTGTTAATAACATGTTTTTAAATTGTTATGGATTTATTTATTTGCCAAATCAAGGTAATTTTTGAGATAATATACAGGCTGTGTCCAGAGTGAATATAAAGGTTGAAATGTAAATGAATTTACCGATATCTATAATAAAATAATAGAAACTAAGCTGCTTATATCCCTTTTTTGTAGGTTTATTTGATTTGTAGCAGACTTTAGTTAAAAAGATCCAAATTACAGAAAATTATACTTATCTGGAAACCCCCAGGCCAGGTCCCAAGCATTCCAGATAGTGTTCCATACCTGTCAAGTATATAATATATAAGGGATCATTTACTGTATGAAAGGAAAGCCCTGGAGCTATAAACGCAGGCGCTGCATGACAAGGGATCTGAATGGCCAGCAGCCAAATTATACTGGTCTAGATCAGAGATGTGCAGAATCACATGTAGTTGTGTTTAGGTGAGAAGGAATCAGTTAAAGCAGGAGATGGCCAGACCCAGGGGCGGAGTAAGAGAGGGATGTGATGTCAGGGGAAGAAGCAGTTCACTTCCTTATCTTCTGAGCAGGTACAAACATCCCACCCACCCTCTCCCATTTTGCAAATTTTGTGAAATGTCAGGAGTTTTCTACTTTATGTTCTCATATTATCTACTTATAACTGAATATGGATGTTTTCCTGAAAGCGCTGTTATATTGTGGTTTCTGTATCTTTAAACATTATAATTGTGAGAGTCTGTTTTGTATTCATTTGTGTTAAATTAATGTGAAACGCTTGATCCAGGGAATGTTTCTGAAGGCCATTGGGGTCAGGAAGGAATTTTTTCCCTTTTGAAGCATAATTGGCATTGGTTTTGGGCTGGGTTTTTTTGCCTTCCTCAGGATCAAAACAGTGCACATATATTATATTTAAGTTAATTTAAGTTTAAGTAAATACGTTTTATTTGTCACAGCAGCGGTAGGACACGGCATGTTGGCGGCTTCGCATAGTAGCAATCTCTTGTTAAATTCTGCCTTTCGAATATTGCCTTGGGTTAAGCTGGCAAGGTCCTATTTATTTGATAAAATGTGAATTAATGCTGTGGCCATTTTACACCCATCTCTGTCTCCTGGTTTCATTAAGGTATTCAATAATGGGGTGCAGTGAGATAGCTCAAGGCGAAGGGTCAAATTGAGGAGTCCCCCCTAAAATGGTCACAGTTGTGCTTGCACCAGTGCACCTGCCCTGTGTGATCAGATGATTGTGCCCAAAGTGCACCTATTGACACAAGGATACCCTGGAGATACTTCCATCATGAACGTGGTGGTAATTCTAGGGTTCCCACTTCAATAGGCACTCCAGACTTAAGCCCAAAGAATCACACGCAAACTCTGTTCAACTCTGTTTTCTGTAAATAACTCAACCCCCACTTCACACATATCTTATGATTATGGGGAATTTATTGTGGGTAAATAAAATGGAGAATAACATTTGGAATTGCACTTTGCTCACCTAAATGAGCCTTTAAGTACTTCCATAATATATTGCATCAACCTCATATAGGACTTAGGGGCCCATTTACTTAGCTCGAGTGAAGGAATAGAAGAAAAAATACTTCAAATTTCGAATGGTCGAATATGGCTACTTCGACCATCGAATAGGCTACTTCGACCTTCGACTACGACTTCGAATCGAACGTTTCGAAGTAAAAATCGTTCGACTATTCGACCATTCGATACCACCTAAAACCTACTGAGGCCAATGTTAGCCTATGGGGAAGGTCCCCATAGGCTTCCTAACAATTTTCTGATCGAAGGAAAATCCTTCGATCGATGGATAAAAATCCTTCGAATCGTTTGATTATTCCATCGATCGTTCGATCGTAGGAATATCGCTAAATCCTTCGACTTCGATATTCGAAGTCGAATGATTTACATTCGGCAGTCGAATATCGAGGGTTAATTAACCCTCGATATTCGACCCTATGTAAATCTGCCCCTTAGTTTAGCTAAAGCTCGTTAGTCTGGTATCTGTTTTATTTTTATTTATGTTAAAGGGGGACTTAAAGGGGAGATCGTATCAAGAAACAACAATAACAACAAAAAAAAGGAAACAAAGGTCAAATAACCATTCAAAGTCATTATTTATTGTGGTTGATTTCTTTACTAGCTAACAATATAAACTCCTGAAATACAGTACATTTACTTTAAAAATGAATGTTGACTTATTGGCAAAGTCTCTCTTGGACAAACAGAAGCAGTTTGACTTTGTAAATGAAATTGTTTCTAACCCAAAGATATTTTACTTGCATTGATTTATTTAGTCAGAGTCATAAACTCGGTGTATTTTCAGTGGCTGGCATTGATTTGTGGCTCTGTGACATATTTTTACCATCAAAATATCTTGTTAATATTCTTTGCTGAACATGTCCTGTATTGGTTTACAGGCACATTATATGAATTAATTATCCTCTATCCTCTGTTTTAATTAAAAGGCATAGTAATTAAAATGTAGTAAATGTAGTTATTAACCTGTTAAAAAACAGTTATTTCACAACCTCACTGCCCCTTGTTCTTTGATCTTTTATATGTCCCCTTGCAAGTGCCTTTTCTCCAAAGTAAACAACCCCAAATTTTCGACCTCCTTTATTGGTCTAATTCCATGTCTTTGCACTCTATACAGCTCATTAATATTTTTCTTAAGGACTGGAGTCCAAAACTGTATACTCCAAGTCAGGCCTTACCAGGGACCTAAAAAGAGGTAAAATTGTGTTTCATTAATGCCATTAACTCATGACACGACCCCTCTATAAACTCACATAAACTACATATACCCATATCTATACTAACTATAGATTCTAATATCATAATAGCCTTGAATATTATGCTTGTCCAAGAAATCATCCAAACCCCTCTTAAAGGCATTAACAGAATCAGCCATCACAACATCACCCAGCAGTGCATTCCACAACCTCACTGTCCTCACTATGAAGAACCCCCTACGTTGCTTCAAATGAAAGTTCTTTTCTTCTAGTCTAAAGGGGAGGCCTCTGGTACGGTGATCCACTTTATGGGTAAAAAGGTCCCCTGCTATTTGTCTATAATGTCCTCTAATGTACTTGTAAACTGTAATCATGTCCCCTTGCAAGCTTCTTTTTTTTTCAGAGAAAACAACCCCAACTTTGACAGTCTAACCAGTTTAGTTGCTCGTCTGCACTCTCTTCAGCTCATTTATATCCCTCTTAAGGACTCAAGCCCAAAACTGCACTGCATACTCCAGGTGAGGCCTTACCAGGGACTTATAAAGGGCCAAAATTCGGTTTTCATCCCTTGAGTTTATGCCCTTTTTTATGCAAGACAGAACTTTATTTTCTTTAGTAGCCACATAATGACACTGCCCAGAATTACACAACTTGTTATCCACAAAAATCCATAGATCCTTCTCAGTTAAAGGGGACCTGTCACCCTAAGAAATAATTTCAAATTCTTTTCTATCATGTTAGTTGAGCAAAATAAACTTAACTTACACTGTATTTATTATTTAAATTTTGTTTCCTTCTGTTTTGGAATTATACAATCACAGCAAGCAGGCAGCTGCCATTTTGTGGACACGGTTATTAAGGGAAATTGTGTATCACCCCAAAATCTTGTGTATGAACCAGAATGAGGGACCTAATGTCCATGTGCAGTGCCCTATACAATTATAGAGCCTGAGGAGGGAAGGGGGAATGTGAGGAGAGCAGTGACATCTAGGAAGTGCTGAATGGAAAGTGAAAGTAATTGACTGCCCCTCCTCTATGCCACGGGCATAGAGGCGGGGCAGGTAATATTTGATTGACAGTTTAGATATTTAAACACCTTTATAACAGGTATGGATGTTTTAACGAAAAAAAAATTTGGGGTTCCATATTTAATTTTGAAAGGACTTTCATTATGCAGTTTTTTATGTGTAGGTGACAGGTCCACTTTAAGGAAACTCCCAACACACTTGCATGTATAACTTGCATTTATGTCATTTTTGCCATAACCTTGCATTTATCCACATTGAACCTCATTTTCCAGATTGCTGCCCAGTTTTCCAGTTTAGTCAAATAATTCTAAAGTTCTGCACAATTTTGTATCATCATCAAAAATAGAAACATTACTTTCAATGCCCACCTCCAGGTCATTAATAAACAAGTTGAAAAGCAAGGGACCTAGTACAGAGTCCTGCGGTACTCCACTAACAACACTGGTCCAATTAGAAAATTTTCCATTTACCAACACTCTTTGTAATCTATGTTTTAGCCAGTTCTCTATCCGGGTACAAATACTATGTTTCAGGCCAACATTCCTTAATTTAACCAGTAACCTTCTGTGTGGCAATTTATCAATTGCTTTAGTACAGTCTAAGTAAATCACATCCACTGCCTTTCCAGAATCGAGGTCCCTGCTCATCTTCTCATAAAAATAAATAAAATTAGTCTGGCAAGATCTATTACACATAAAACCATAATATTATGACTTGCAATGAAGTCCAGTATCTTATCCCATAATACTACTTCAAAAAGCTTTCCTACCTACTGATGTCAGACTAACTGACCTATATTTTTGAGTTTGAGAACGAGATCCCTTTTTGAATAGCGCACCACATTATCAATTTGCCAGTCTATCGGCACCATGCCAGACCTCAATGAATCCTGAAAAATTAAGTAAAAAGGTTTGGAAATCACAGAGCTAAGCTCGCTAAGTACCCTGAGATTACCTGGGTCAACATTGAACCCCATTTGCCAATTTACTGCCCACTTGTTTTGCTCAATTTTGTATCATTAGCAAACATCGAGACAATACTTATGGTGCCAACCTAAAAAAACAGACCACTGCAGCACTCCATTAACAACACCTGTGGTGTACTGTAGTGAACAGTATTTCATCTATTGAAGGATCATGCTGCAACCAGTACAGCATGACGGAGATCCAGCTCTCTGTGCTTAAGCAGCATTAATCTGGTCGGAGCTGCAGAATGGGGTAAGTGTGTCTGAGCTGGGGCAAGCTTTGGGGCACTTTTCATAACACTGAAATGTTCCTAATTATAGTTAAAGGAATGTGTTCATATCACTTTCTCTGTATTAACGCTTCAGCAAAATCCAAGAACATCACACCCACTGCCACCCCATTGTCCATCCAAAAGCTTTCCTAAAATCAATGTAAAAAAGAACAAATCCTAAACTGCTGTTCCAAATATGCATACCTATGGCAAACTGTGAAGTAAGACCTTCAGTCTTGCCTGCACTTATTGCTCCAGTTACAGTGCACAGTTTGTAAGTATAGTACAGTTACTGGCTATTACAGTAACATACTGTGGTTTGCTTGGCCTTTATTAGCATTTAGCTTTAATAAACCACCTGCCCCAATATGTTTTGTCTACTGTAGAGCACATAACTGTCAAAATAAATACTATGTTAAGACAAACATCTGTTTAAGTTGCATTTAACACATAAATGTATATGTTTCAACTTAAATGAGAAGGAAATGATAAAATTAAGTAAGCTTTGTCCGAAAGGTCTATATAAATACACCAGTAAACCCTCAAAGTAATGCTGCTCTGAGTCCTCTGTCAAAAGAAACACCACATTTCTTTCCTTCTATTGTGTACACATGGGCTTCTGTATCAGATTTCCTGTTTTCAGCTGAAACATCCAGGGCAGGGCTTGAGCATGCTCAGTTTGCTCCTCTCCCCCTCCCTCCTCCCATACCTGCTGTAATCTGAGCTCAGAGCTGTAAGTGAGCAGGGAGAGACTCAGGCAGGAAGTGATGTCACACCAAGGTTATATGGCAACTTCTATCCTAAACAAAAATAGACAGTGTCTAGAGCTGTTTACTCAGGTATGGTAAAGCATTCTGCAGAATAAATATATCATTCTAGCTTGCACTATTGTGGCTAATATGTTGTCAGTAAACTGTCTTGGAGCTTTCCTTCTCCTTTAAATACAAATTCAACAAACCTACAGACCCTATCTCGTACATAACCGGGGACTGCCTGTATATGCAGCCGGCCACTGCCCATGTATACACTATAGCGAAATAGGATTTATATTTGTTACTTCAAAATGTGAAATCTACGTACACTCAGATTAAAATGTAAAATTATAATTTGTTGGAAAATAAAATTGTCTTTACCGTCAAACATATTTGGTAGCAGCTTGGCGATGATCCTGGATATATTTTCACAATGTGTTTCTAATTTTGTATTTGAAAATTCCCCCTCATTTTTGTCTGAGTATAATTATTCATGTTATTGTTTTGACAAGTAGACTCTTCAGAGAGAAGAAGTGCTGATATCGCAGCCTTGATTTTCCACAGAATTACATCTTTAATTAATCGAAATACCCTGTGGGATCAATTTTATGTTTCCTGAAAAAGAAAATCTAAGGTGGTCCATTGTCTGTTCTATCCCCTAAATTCTGATCCCTTTGTATCTTAAGTATCTATGCAGAATAAAGTCAACGTTTTACCCATTCTTACAAGATTTAAGGGTTTAAATTGTTAAAGGAACAGTACCACCAAAAAAATGAAAGTGTTTTAAAGGAATGACAATATAATGTAGTGCTGCCCTGCACTGGCAAAACTGTAGTGTTTACTTCAGAAAAACAACTATAGTTTATATAAACAAGCTGCTGAGTAGCCATGGGGGCAGCCATTCAAGCTCAGAATACACAGTAGATAAAAGTTAAGTTCTGAAGAATCCCATTGTATACTACAGAGCTTATCTGTTATCTGCTGTATATCCTGTGCCTTTTCTCCCTTTTCAGCTTTGAATGGCTGCCCCCATGGCTACACAGCAGCTTGTTTATATAAACTATAGGTGTGTTTCGGAAGAAAACATACCACATTTACCAGTGCAGCACAACACTATATTATATTTTCTTTACTTTAATACACCACTTTTACTGTTTCAAAAAAATTAAATTTAGAAAGGGTTAACTAATATTACCCAAAAATGGTATTGCTGGAGAGTGAACTATTAATGTAATTTATCATGCGCTATTCATTTCCAAGATAGAAAAGGTATCAGCTGTGCTTAATAATCATTGTTAGGCAAGAACAATTGTTGCTTAGGGGCAGTTACATTGATGATTGGTAATTGTTTCCAAGCAGTAATGAAATGAACTGCTTGGGAAAGAAATTACAGATCATTTAATATTCACAAAGCATTTTCCTTGTTGTTAACAAATTGCAGTAACAAGACAGATAAGTGTTAATAATGCTGATAATAGATGATGACACTACTTTTGACCTTTCCAAGCTGGTGTTTGAAGGAAGCGGGATGTGATACAATATATGTTATAAAATATATATTATTAATATTGTAGAGATAGATAGATGGATGGATAGATGATGATGATAGAAGTAACTGCCTTCAATAATAAGAATATCAAAAGTTATTGAGAAGTTTTGTCACCATATAAAGGTGAAAAGTCACAAAATGAATCTCTCAGTGAAGGTCATTGAACCCCATAGGGAATTGTGATAGCTTTTGTCATTTTATAGTAGACGTTAGATGGTCAAATCTAACACAATGTTAGTTGTATGAGTGTGTTTTGGCAATTAGACTGTTTCTTTATAACTGTAGTGGAACTTGGACTCTAGAGTTCAGCAACCAATAGAGGACTACATGTATAATATTTTGTTGGATTTTATAATATATGTTATATGTAATGTTTAACAGCAGTCATATGAGCATAATTGTAACCATACTTTTTGTATTAGCTCAAGAGTACTAAAATAGTTATAATATTTACAGGTATCGGACCCATTATCCAGAAATCCGTTATCCAGAAAGCTCCAAATTACGGAAAGGTTGTCTCCCATAGACTACATTTTATTCAAATAATGAAATTTTTAAAAATGATTTTCTTTTTCTCTGTAGTAATAAAACAGTACCTTGTACTTGATCTAAACTAAGATATAAGTGATCCTTATTGGAAGAAAAAACAGCCTATTGGGTGTATTCAAGTTTTACATTTTCTAGTAGACTGAAGGTATGAAGATCCAAATTATGGAAAGATGCATTATCCAGATAACCCCAGGTCCCAAGCATTCTGGATAACAGGTCTCATACCTGTACTATATATAATACAGTACGATATAAAATCATTTTGTGGCATGTATGCAGGCCCGGACTGGCAATCTGTAGGTTCTGGCAAATGCCAGAGGGGCTGCTGTAAGATCCAATAGGCAGTCACTATTTAATGGGCTGGTGGAGAACTATTTGGGCCTCTGTGTAGTGATGGGTGAATCTGTGCCCAATTTACCACAAAATTCACGGAACGGCAAAAAATTTGCGAAACACATTGAAGTCAACGGGCATCAAAATAATTTTGACAATCTTTATACGTGCGACTATTTGGTTCAGATGCATTAAAGTCAATCCGAATAATTTTGACGTGTGTCAACTTTTATGCGCGCCAATTTTGATGCAGTGGATTTTTCACAAGTTTCGCAAATTAATTTGTTTGCTGCGAAACATGGGCGTCTGAATAATTTTGACACACAAAATTTTTTATGCGTGTGCCAATTTTGATGGGTTGGATTTTTTGTTGCCGATTTGTCGCTGCAGTTTTGCGAAATTAATTTGCTTGCGGCAAAATTTGTGTCTGCTGAATTTATTCACCTATCACTACCTCTGTGTACTTGGAATGCCAGGAACTATTTTGACTCCCAGTGCAGACCAGATGATGTATGACAGCTATTTTGAACCAAATGACTAATCAGCACTACACACTTTTCCTGCGAAATAACTCTGCTAAAATACAAAGGCGATTGTAGGAGCTCTTAAAAGGAAAAAAAAACCCAGGCCCAAATAGAGTGGCACTTTTTACAGATAATTAACCAGCCCTCTGGAGTAGATACATTAGCACTGCACACTTCACATAAATCCATTCCACACCAATAATACATAAAATAATTTTATTTCACCTAATAAAGTAGAACATTACACTTCTAATTCCCTAATGCTTCCATCAGCAACAGCCTTAATAAAAGTGTTTGCTTGTATGGTTAGCACTAAATTCTGTGTATAACACCCAGAGAGAAAAGTATATTATTCATCAGCACAATGTGCATATGATATCATCATCATCATCATTTATTTATATAGCGCCGACAAGATACACAGTGTTTTACCTTAGTTATAATAAACAGGGAATAAATGGAGAATATCAAATAGGGTTAAAGAGTACAACAGGACTAGAGGGACCTACAAATTAGAGTTTACAAACTAAAGGTTAGGGTAAAATTGAGACATTAGGATTTTAGAAGTCTTGTAGATGAGAATGGGCAGAAGTGATGAGAGGAGAAGATCAGAAGCAGAGAGAAGGTTGCGTGAAGGAGAGTATTTCGAGATCAGAGATGAGATATAGGGAGGGGCTTCATTATTAAAGGCCTTGAAAGTGAGTGTTAGTAATTTGAATTTGATTCTAGAGGAGATTTGGAGCCAGTGAAGGGACATGCATGTGGGAGCAGCTGATGTTGAGCGGTGAGATAGATGAATGAGTCTAGCAGCTGCATTTAGAACAGATTGGAGTTGTGAAAGGTGACTTGTTAGAATACCTGCGAGGAGTAGGTTGCAGTAATCAAGGCGAGAGATGATGAGAGACTGAAAGGGTTTTAGTTGATTCTGAACTGAGATATGGTCGTATTTGGGCAATGTTGCGCAGTTGAATGTTATACAAGAAACCTTCTTAAAGTGGTGGTTCACCTTTAAATAAAATTTTTGTATGACGTATGATGGTATTCTGAGTCTATTTGCAATTGGTTTTCATTTTTATTAGTGGTTTTTGAATTTTTTAGCTTTTTATTCAGCATCCTGGTTGCATAAGAGATTGGAATATGAATAGGAGAGGCTCTGAATAGAAAGTTAAGTAATTAAAAGTAGCAATAACAAGAGAGTTATTTATTAAGCTCCTAATTTTTCTGGTCGGACTTTTAAAGGGAAAAAGCACCATTTTGTCTTGGAAATTTTTTTTTTTTCAAGATTTATTAAACACTGATGGTGTTACTCCAACTCAGACCTGCCAAGTTCATGTAGAAGTCAATGGCAGATGTCCCATTGATATTATGCCCTACACATGAGCCTACAGTAAAATGAATCTTCCATATATTAGGAAATGTCTGGAGAAAACCGGTTCCCCAAAAAAAGTTTGTTAGGAGTTTTGCAGCCAATCCCGCTTCAAAAAAAGGAAAAGTCACCAGCGTTTTTAGAACTTTAATGCATTTTCAGCACCCAGGATATGATGTACGTGAGATTGAGGAAGATCTAGCTTCTTTTTAGCACTTCGCATGGACTGAGGTGGCAAAGTGAAATTGTCGCTAACGTTAGCCACTTCGTCCTTTAGTGAATCTGCCCCTTGGTCGGAGTAATTTCAGAAAATAGTGACATCTTTTCAGATTTTGATAAATAACCCTCTAAATGTGTAGCCTTACAGATCATTTGTTGGCACTATGAACAGGAGAAGCAATAACAATACATGTGTAGCCTTACAGATCATTTGTTTTTTAGATGGGGCCAATGACCCTCATATGAAAGCTGGTAAGAGTCAGAAGGAGAAGGCAAATAATTAAAAAAAGCTATAAAAATATAATGAAGACCAATTGAAAAGTTGAACAATTCTATAACATACTAAAATGTAACTTAAAGGGATCCTGTCATCAGAAAACATGTTTTTTTTCAAAACGCATCAGTTAATAGTGCTACTCCAGCAGACTTCTGCACTGAAATCCATTTCTCAAAAGATCAAACAGATTTTTTTATATTCAATTTTGAAATCTGACATGGGGCTAGACATTTTGTCAATTTCCCAGCTGCCCCTGGTCATGTGACTTGTGCCTGCACTTTAGGAGAGCAATGCTTTCTGGCAGGCTGCAGTTTTTCCTTCTCAATGTAACTGAATGTGTCTCAGTGAGACATGGGTTTTTACTATTACCGGTAAGTGTTGTTCTCAGATCTACCAGGCAGCTGTTATCTTGTGTTAGGGAGCTGCTATCTGGTTACCTTCCCATTGTTCTTTTGTTTGGCTGCTGGGGGGGAAAGGGAGGGGGGTGATATCACTCCAATTTGCAGTACAGCAGTAAAGAGTGATTGAAGTTTATCAAAGCACAAGTCACATGACTTGGGGCAGCTGGGAAATTGACAATATGTCTAGCCCCATGTCAGATTTCAAAATTGAATATAAAAAAATCTGTTTGCTCTTTTGAGAAAAGGATTTCAGTGCAGAATTCTGCTGGAGCAGCACTATTAACGGATTCATTTTGATTTTTTTTTTTCCTATGACAGTATCCCTTTAAAACCACCACCCAAAGGGGCATCCACAATTAAGTGCTCCACAAATATTCAACTAGGGCAGCAGCACCACATCAATACATGTAGGACCAAGGCAAGCACCCTGGTTTCCTGGACAAATTTACTTGCAGAAGTCCCAAAATGTTAGGGCAAACCTAACACAGTCTCAACACTTTGTCAAAGGACATATGACTTGCTTACAACTGTTTATTGATCATGATCCTCATCCCATGATCCACATTTGCAGGTGCAGCACCAAGCAAAATGCCACTATATTTAAGAAATAATTTAAGAAAGATTCCACCTTCTTTACTTTTAATTTCATTTTAGAACAGTAATATGTGATGCCTTTGGTGGGACCTTTTGCAAAAATAAACATTTTTCTGTTTGTTTTAGCATTTAAAATACAATAATGTTTTGCAGTGTGCATTGAGCCAAAATCTCAGACATGGCTTTAGAGATGTGTATGAAGGCTTTACTGACATTTCTTTTCTGTGCTGTCAAGAAATCCAAACACTGAACCTCATCGTGATGACTTTTAGATTTCGGTCATGAAAAAAGCATAATGCAATAGGAATACGTTTTTTTTAGAGCAATACTATGTTCTTCAGGTGGAGCTTTTATTTTTTTATGCAATTTAAAATATTTAACACTTCATCATAACTAACTATAACATCTATTAGATCTGTCTTGCTCTTCTCCTTTGTGAATCAAGGTCAAGTCTTGCTAGCTTCCCCCTTTACAAAAATCTGTTTTAAAACTTTGCACTTCTTATCTTAGCTTTAGCTGTTACTGATGTGAATTTATCATTTGTCATAAATGTGAGTCTCCCAGGGGCTTTTCTTTGGCAATTTTATGCCAGTTTATCCCATCAACATTTATTTGGAATCAGATTTTAAATACTGTAGGCTGGTGTATCCATGTATGTCGTGATAGTCTGAAATTATAGTTTTTTCTTAAAAAATTATAAATGTAATACATTTTCCTGGAAGCGTGTTGTATGTAGTGATGGGCGAATTTGCGCCGTTTTGCTTCGGCGGAAAATTCGCAAATTTCCAGTGAAATTCGCGAAACGGCAAAAAATTTGCGAAACGTCGAAAAATTCACGAAACAGCGCCGGCGTCTCGTTTTTGACACCGGCGCCCGTTTTTCCGGGTGAATTTTCGCAGGCGCTTCACGAATTTATTCGTTGGCGGGCGAATAGCGCAAATTCTACGCAAATTCGCGCCTGGTGAATAAATTCGCCCATCACTAGTTGTATGTTAATTACTTGGGAGTAAGATAAAGCTGAATATTTGGATTCAATATTTAGTAACTCTTAGGGGTTTATTTATCAAAATTTGAAAATATCTCTCAGTTTTTTTGAAAATGACTCTGACCAAATATGGTGTTTTACCCCTTTAAAAGGCCAATGAGAAAAAAAATAAGACTTTAATAAATACCCCCCCCTAGATTGCAGGTTGCAGAAGAGAAAGGTAAACAAACAAACAAACAAAATATAATATGTAATAATATATGTAAAATAAAAAAAACGATTAATAAGACATTCTGCTGCCTAATATACTAAAATGTAACCAAAAGATGAACTATCCCTCACATATCAAATCTTTTCTAACTACAGAACAATTTAAAACTTCTAACTTCTAATAAGACGTCTTGATGGAGACAGTCATAATGTTCAAGGATCTAATTGGAAAGAATGTTTATCTATCTGACTGGATTACCCTGAGCATGGTGCAGAACAGGTAATTAAATGATTATGACAAGACATGGGTGACAATCACAGATTTGCTACAATACTTGTAGATGAAAGTTTGAGGTTTGTCATTAATAGAAAACAAAACTTACTAACACCCTACTGTAGGTTCCTCCACAAATCCCCCTACCCCCTCAGAAACTACACCCCTTGGGATTCAGCAATAGAGACAGCGCTGCACAACATGTTGGTGCTCTAAAAATACATGTTAATAATAATAGAAGACATTGCTTTTCCTGTATGGAAATTGCAGAGTAGTACAGCTGCATTGGCAGGTACCATTTTGTTGAAAATGTTTTTATTGTTTACCAAGTTAAACAAGCAGGAATTTTAACAAAGGATCAAAGAAGAACAATGAGGCACACCAATACAACTTGTAGCGAAAATGCCTAATAGGAAAATGAAGCGTAAATATGATTGGTGAAGCCATCTAAGTTGTTTAACAGATTAAAATAAGTACATTAAAATCGAATATCATATAGATAAAGCTGAATATTTGGATTCAATATTTCAATATAATATCATATAACCAAGCAACCAAACTAACAAACCACCAAACAGCGCTCAGCAAATGTTACTAAATTTTAAAATTGTACCAGCATCAGGTACCATTTTGGGTTACTCAGTTTCCCTTCACTGCAATTCATGACATGGATAATGCACAGTTGAAGCCAGATCTGGATCATCTTCAACTATACGTTCTCCTAGTCACAACACTTGTTATGTAGCTTTCAGACCCTTGAGGTAGCATGACATACTCACTATAGATACATAGAGACCCTTCAATGTGCTCCAGGGTTCCCTAGTGTCAAGTGCCTAGTGGCACTCGAGCACAATGTGCAGCAGAAGGCAGGATAGATGTAGTGGTGCTTCTTTCAATGGACGGGGCCAATTCATGCAATGGCTGCATCTGACTTTATGCAACCTCGGCTGTGGTTGTGCTCTGTCAAAGAGACCCATCGTTTCCCTATTATTGTGGTGTGTGTACAAAAGGTTAATTGAAAGATGTTACATTATAGCAGATGGCACCAAAATTCTGCAACATGCATTTATTACAGGTGTCCCTGTAATGTGGCAACCTTATTTTGCATTTGCGTGGAAGATGCCAGTGCCAGTCCAGGAGAGACGGGACCGGACACGGGGTAGGTGACAGAGCAGGTACGTGCCTGGCGCCCCCTGAGCTTTGCGCCCTAGGCACGTGCCTACTCTGCCTACCCCTAGTTCCGGCCCTGACCCCCATATTCATTAAGCAGGATAGAAGTATACATTTACAGTTGCTTTCACATGCTCAATGTTTGACTGCACTGGTGGAGTCTACATTTAATAAGGAAGAGTAATATGCATGGTGAGATCTATACGAGGTAGTTGGAGCTCAGTTGATAAAATAAGACACCATAAATCTGCTCCATGGTTAAAGCTCATTGCCCAATACAGTCTGCATCTTGTATATTGTCTATCCACAGGCAAGAATAAAGGCATAATAATCCATCAAATTTACAAGCTTCACCAACCTTTGACATTCGTCATGCATAGTACCAGGAGAATAGCAAACTCTGTAGGTTCATGGTTTAAAGTCTGAATCAATTGGAAATTAATTTTCTGGTTGGGATTGTGCAAGTATGTGCATACAAAAATATATATTATACTTCTGTAGGATCCAAATGTCCAAGATTATCGTCAAAAACTATGTTATTTCTTGCACCTTGTGGCAACACATAAGTGCTGCTTATTAGTGGCAGATATTATTGGTTATACCAATTAATACCACAAAGTTACAGAATAAACATGGTTCTCAAAGGGTTCTTATTTCTACTATTAGAAGTACATTGGAAAAAATTTCAATTATTTTTTCAGCAGTTTGTAACAATGTCAGATGAGCTTAGTAAAGCAACTGATCTCCTGCTTGCTGACAAACTATCCCAGAGACAAGTTACAGTTACATTTCTAAAAAAGTAATAAAATGACATGCTGCAAATTTGAAAACTCACTTTCAGCCGTTTCTGTCTGCATAATGACATCTGTACCAAACTCCTGCACAGTAATCTTCTCTAACATTCTAGCCATCTGCCAAAACATCTAACCATCACCACTGATGTTCAGCCAATCCTTATGACACCTGGTTATATAGAAATCCAAAGCCTAGCCTTTCCAAGACCAATTTCCTGGTCACACATAGTGATGAGCGAATCGGTCCCGTTTCGCTTTGCAGAAAAATTCACAAAACTGTGCAAAAATTTTCAAAACAGTGAGCATCAAATTATTTTTTATGCATGACAATTTTTTATGCACGTAACAATTTTTCTTGCTCCAAATGCATTAAAGTGAATGGGTGTTTTTTCTTAAGGACATTTTTTCTTATGGGCATTTTTTCTCTGCAAATTGCTCTGCTGCTAATTTTTGCTGCAGTTTTCGTGAAAAATATCGCAGAGGGCGAAATGGGGAATTTCACTGCAAATCCATGGCAGGTGAAAACATTCGCCTATCACCAGTCACACATTATCTATTATCTAAGATCCTGCTGTTTCTCTAACATGGAATATATATTTAAAACTGGCCATACACATAAAACATCTACTCTTTTGGTGAGGTCTCCAAACCAGTTGAAGTGCAGCACCAAATCAGGCTGATCCAATTGTTTGTCACCCAGACAAATGACCAGATCATAACAGAGGCCTATGCAAGCTACATATCTGCTGGGGAGGCCATCTGGATGGGCCAATACAAGGGCAGAGAATATGTCTACTTGGTCTGAAGCAGCCAAAGCAGCAGCTTCCCCAACCTTTGTTACCTGTAAGCCGCTTTCAAATGTAAAAAGAGTGGAGAGCAACAGAAACACAAAAATAGCACCAGGGGGTGCCACATAAGGGCTGTGTGGGCTATTTGGTAGACTTTATGTGGGCTGACATCCTACAGGAGAGTCTGTTTGGCAGCACACCTGTTTTTTTCTGCAACTAAAACTTGCCTCCAAGAATTCAAAAATAAGCACCAGCACTGGAAGAAGGGGTTGGTGAGCAACATGTTACAGTGAACCACTGGTTGATGAACACTATGCTATATCATATGCCTATGTATGGGTTTTATTTGTCTATTGCTCAAAACATGTAAGGCCTTCTGTACCTAAAATAATTTCTTAATAAAACATTATTTTCTTTTATTCAAGGACCAGTAACAGCAAAACTTTTCTAAAAAAATCCGTCAACACATAAATTTATTAAGAAATAACTGACCGAGACGCCGCTTGCGCTCCTCTTCAGTAACGGAGACAGGGCAACAATCCGCTTGTGTGGCGCTTGATTTCTCCTCCCTGGCTATCTCCTATAAGGAAGGCAGGGAGGAGAAATTGAGCACCGCACGATGGATCGTCGTGCAGATAAGCGCAAGCAGATTTTCAGTAAGTTATTTCTTAATAAACACTTAGCGACTTTAAAGTTTAATATGTGGTCATGTCTTTTTTTTCGTAGCATACTAACCAATTTTTTGCTGTTACTGGTCCTTTAATACATCATCATGGGATCTGTAAGTGCTTGCCATACATCATTCAATAAATTTAACTGTCTGTTTCTCCTTACCAACTATTCTAATAACCGAATCCCTATTATCATGACTGCCTTGCATTCTTTATATTCTGTGAATCAGTTCAGATGCACTTTCATCCCATACGTTTGCCATCTGGGGATGATACAGTGCCCAGTCAGACAGTATTTAGTATGTAATGGCTAATGGGACACAGACAGTATTCTCTGCAGCTGGGTTCTACAGATTGTTTCTTGCAGCAATTGTTCAATATTGTGCTGGTTCTAAAGAACATTTGCTGCACACTTACAGAATAAAAAAAATTGCTTATTTGAAAATGAAGTTAAAACCCTGCCAGTTTGTTTAAGATAATTAATAACATACAGATTAAACACAGAACAGATTGAGCTGCTGTTGCTCCTCTCAATAATTAGTTTTATATCATGTACTGAATTCCAAATATCTACATGCTCTACAGAATATTCATGTCACAACATTGCTTATGGCATACACGTAGTTAAGTCTATATTTTTGTACTTTTCATCACCTTTTACTCAGTAATAGTCAATTCCATGTACTTTTTCTATGTGCCTTCTGGACTAGTAGCTTCAGAAAGGGCAGCAAAGAAAGCTTGTATATGGGTACAAATCAGTGTAATTTAATTTTAACAAAGCAATATTACTAAAACATTTTCTTTTTTAAAAACTTCAGTTTTATTTGCTCAGTACAAAAGTGAGAAAGCAGTAGTTAGGCAGTTGTACACATCAGACACAGTTAGGGGCAGATTTATCAAGGGTCGAATTTCGAAGTAAAAAATACTTCGCAATTCGACCAATCGAATTAAAATACTTCGAATATCGAATTCAAACTTTTTTCATCGATTTTGTGTATTCTGTGGTAGAAGTAAAATCGTTTGATCAATTATATATGTAGCACTATAGTAAACTGACTTGTGCTAGGGCAGTTTAAGCTACTTTCCTTGGTGGGCTGGGACTCTTTCTCAGGGGTAAGCCCTCGCAACGGTGTGGAGGCAAGGGTGTAGTGTAACTGTAACCTGGTGCTATAGCACAATGATGGGCGCCAGTAGTTCTTTAACGGTTGAACAAAGAACAGTATTTATTGAACAATAGCACAGAGATCATTTAGCACATTGATCCACAATGGAGCATAGAACATACACAGCAGCATAAAAGAAGCATATACTCACAGCACGTATAGGCTAGGGAATATATAGCAGAGAGTAAGTTGACAGCATGTGATGAGTATTGCCCAGTTTTCAGGATATCTTCCAGTGGCAGACTAGGGTAACTCCTGACATCCCTATCTCAACACTTGGTTCCTTTCTCTGGGTCAGTAATACCCTGGGATCTTAATCCCTCTAATCTCCTCGGCGGAGCCTTGAGCTGCTCAACTAAATAACCTCTCTATCATTCCTAGAGCGATCTATAAAACGAGTATAGCTGTCTAATTACTAGGGCCAAGGCGCACTACCCATTCCTTTCCAGCCTGCTTGGTTGGGCTAAAGCAATGGACCCAGAGCACATGGTTCCTAAACCTTTTATACTCTGGCACAGTGCCATCTGGTGTACACTGTGTGAACTGCAGGGGGTTACATAAGCACAAGGTCCCCATAAGGACCCACTGAGGTGTCCGTATTACTAGGGATGTGCCTGTCTGTAAAGTGTAAGGGTGTCTAAGATTTTCACATCCCTACATATACTTTGAATCTAACGATTATAAGGATTTCAGAGATCATTTTGTTGCTCCTTGCGATGCTGTGAGGATCTTTTGCCATTGCTGTGCAGTGAAGGTTTTTTGGAGATCTTTTTCCCATTTACAGTATGCATGTACGAGAGTTTATCATTGGGGTCTTGGGCTAATAATTACTTGTAACACTAACAGAGATAAGTAGTTTTCCATTTCAGCTTCATTATCACTAAAACAAATTTAACTGTCTCTGGTTGTAAATAATATAACTTTCTCTTTTTTAAAATTTCCAAGGGCATATTCATTTAAAAAACACAAGCATCCAATACTAAAACACTGCAAAACCCTTTCCATCAAAAGATCTCCTTCATTGTGTGTCACTCCTCCTGCTCGACTAAATCCTGGGGTGCAGTCTCACAGTCTGCTTCACTTTAGTCATACTTATAAGACTTGGACTTTGTTTTCAGGGACTGGTGGGCTCCTGGGAGAGTCCCTATGCGAACCAGGCCCTCCTAATATTTTTCTGGCGGAGGGGGTCAGCGCGCTGTTGTTACACCCCTGCTCAGCATTTTATTATTATATAGCATTATAGTTGTAGACTATTGAACTTGTTTCAGAGGTAATACTCTCTTTTGTGCATGTGAAAGATAAATGCAATCTGACTTCATCAGCAGTTTTATTTTACTGTATCTTTACATATTCCGAGTCAATTTTATTGAGTATCTTAAACCGGGTGAATCTTGTAACATGCTTTATAATTAATTCATTGCAAGTTTTTATACTCAATTTATAGTGCATTATAGAACAAATGAATATTGAATTCCAGATTTGAATACATTCTCTGCTTGATTGCCAGCAAATTGGTGGGGCCTACGTTTTCCATGTTCTTTAATTTCCTTTCTTAATAACTACACCTGCTGAAAATGTCTGTGTTTTGAAATGGGTTTGCCTGAAATTGTCATTTTGTAAGGTGCATTAATAAGAATTTGCTGGAAATGTTGTGGTTGCAATCGTTAGAACTTGTTTTGCACTTCTACAGCCATTATCCTGTTACTCTCAGCCAGATACTTTGTAACCCTAATTTCAAAACATTAGGGCTCATTAAAAATGAAAAATAGGCACAAAAGTATGTGTGATTTGGTGTTATTCACAAATGGAAATTGTGCCCATTCATGCTTTTTAATACTGAGCAGCAAGTGTTCAACCTGCTTTTGATGAATTACATCAAGTTCTATGTACAGTGCAGGAAACCCTGGCTTTAACATCTGCCACTAGTGATGAGCGAATTTATTAGCCAGGCATGGATTCGCGGTGAGACTTTACATTCCATCTGTGAAGTGTTTTGTGAAACTGCGTCAAAAATCTGCCTTGAAAAATTTTGCAGCGACAAAATTGTTGCAGAGACAAAAACGTTGCCATAAGAAAAAGTGCCCATTTCCTTCAATGCATGTGGACATAAACGTCACCGAGACAAAAAAGTTGGCGAGACAAAATTATTGCAGAGACAAAATTGTGGCCACCAGAAAAATATCCATTGACTGTAAAACATTTTTGACTTCAAGACATTTCAGAAATTTTTCGATGTTTCGAAATTTTTCTGCAAAGCAATATGGGACAGATCCGCTAATCACTACCGGAAAAAAATGTTGACGCCCGTTGATTTCAATGCGTTTCGGGAATTTCTGCGTTTTTTTTGGCGTACCAAAATGGGACTGATTCGCTCATCACAACCTGTCACTAATTTAAGGATTCTCTTAGCTCTGTGATCCCCAACCAATGCCTCGTGAGCAATATGTTGCTCGCCAACCCCTTGGATGTTGCTCCCAGTGGCCACAAAGCAAGTGCTTATTTTTGAATTACTGGTTTGCAGAAAATGTAATGGTTGGCACCCTAAATCTAGAACCGATGCCGAGCACCCTGGTCTTGGCTCGTGCTCGTGCTTTTGGCCTCGGGAGGAGCCCTCACTTGCACTCAGATGCCGCCATGTCTTAAAACGAGAGGTGCAAGCCAAGGGGTTCTAGACAGGCAGAGGGGCACAACTGTAAAGCAAAGTCTTTGGGCAAAAGGTCGTAGTACAAGGCGTTAGGCAATAGAGTAGTCAGATCAGGCCGGGCCGGTCAGGCAGGCAAGGGTCAAACCAGGAAGTCAGTCAGAGGGGTTAAGCAGATTCAAAGTCAGTAATCAGGCATGGGTCAGGATTCAGAAGTCAGGATAGTCAAATAGCCAGGCAGGGGTCACAACAGGAATCAAACAGGCTCAAACAGAATAGCACAAAGCTCAAATAGCACCAGGAACAAACTCCTATCACAGGCAGTGTGTAAAAGGAAATGTACCTTTAAATACCATTTGAATTTCGCGCCATTGCACGCTAACGTAATCGCGCCTGTGCCTTTAAATTACAAGGAGGCGCGCCGCACGCTCCCTAAGAAACCGGCGTCTGCGCTGCAGAAGACGGACATGTCCCCGCCTGGAGTGCGGTGGGCGTCCCAGTCTGGAGTGCGGCGGGCGTCCCCGCCAACCCCCACCAGAGTGAGTTGTTACAGTTTATTATATATTTACTTACAGTATACTTTTCAGGGACATTTTTAATATTGTGTAACACCGTGAAATTCCCAGGAGAGGGTTGGTTTTATTATTGTATTACATTATCGTCAGTGCAGAGAAACTTTCCCATCTGTATTTTATCCACCCTTTACACCCCAGTTCTCAGCATTTTTGTCTTCAATAAAACAATATGCATGCTCTCGCTTACCATTCGGTATTTACTGATCATTAATAAACTACATTTGCATTACAATTATATTTGTATCTCTATTATCATCTCTGCAAGCATTAAGGCATTTATGTTGATGCAGTTGTGTACCACTTTAACATCGCATACAGTATATGAAATCACATAACAAATCTGCAAAGTGTATGGAAGTGCTTACAAACCCACTAGAATCACTTAGTGCACTTATGGTAGAAGCAAATGCTTAATGTAACATTCCAGTCCTGGGTTTGTATACCTCTGAATCAGTATGAGTACATCCCAGCCCTAATGAAAAGACAGTTTCTGTATATTTAAAATAAGTGATCTTTTAATCTTCTACCCTGGTTTCTTTAATAGAAACAAACCATAGTAGTTGGCCAACATGACTTAACTCTCTCAATGTCATTCATTTTGGCACCAATCTTTTGCACAGCCATTAGCTGAATTAACTGATTCCTTTAATAAAAAAAAACAACCCAAACCTCTTTAAGTCATCCTCATCTCTTTCATGATTACATTTTACTTTTTGTTCTTTTACTTCTCAAAAAACTGCATCCCTATCAAAGAGCCCAGCACTTTCATTATTCATTGGTGTGTCATACTGTTATTATATGCAAAATGCCAACGGACTCCATCCGAGCAATTGTGAGTAAAAGCTAAAGCTTTATTAGTGTGCAGAGCTGTGCATATGTTACTAAACAATGTATAGTCCTGCAGGCATGATTAAAATAGTTCTTCCAGAAAATATATTTTGTTCAAGTGCTTTTATGGAGATCAGCAGAAACAGATCTATTTTAGAGACAAGATGTATGCTTAGGAGCACGCTTCAAGGTCAGGGAAAGATTTGAAAAAATAATTCTTCTTAAAATTATTGCATATGAGAATGCAGGACCTTTCTTTACAGTTTGCAAATTTGTGTGGATAAATAATTCTTAAGGTTATTAACAAGAACTTATATGTCTACATTGTTTTCTGAAATATACTTCGACCAAATTCACAAGGTTTATTTCCCCTTATTTATGAACACATTTTCCCGAAAAATTACAGTGCTGGAAAAAAAAAATCGTGAAAATGGTACAAAAATTGGAATCATGAATTTTTCGGATTTTCCGGCCGAAAACCCTGATTTCTTTTTAGATTTTTTTCTGAAAACCCATGAAATCTTTGGATTTTTGCATGAAACCCAGCACAGAACAGGATATCTTCGGGACTTATCACATTGACTTATATACAACCTCAGCAGGTCTGAGATGCCGGATTTTCGTATTCAGACTTTTTCCACTCTCGGGGTATAATAAATCCCAAAAAAAATTAAGTTTTTTTAAAATTCAGATTTTGAAATCAAAGATACTCAAATCTTTTGAGTTTTTGGCATTCAGACTTTAATAAATAACCTCAATAAAGTGCAAGGCAAGCACGCAAACTGAAGCTCTATTTATTTACATCACAAAACAGCAGGTAGCTGTTTGTAATGAACCCTACAAACACCCAAGGGCTAGAAATGTCATATTTTAAATACTGAACTAACTGCACCAGCCTAAATGTCCAGCATCTCTATACAGATATAAGCCAGGGCTTCAAATTGGTGCCCATGAGCTCACCAACTTGGATTTTGTAATGAATGTCGGTGGCCCTGCACATGCTCAGTGTGTTTTGGGCAGCTGTTGAGAAGCTAAGTTTAAGGGTTATTGCAAATCACTAGAAAATGAAATTCAGTAACTTGTCTCTCCAAATTTGTATAAATCACCTGCTTAAACTCCTTAAACTAAAACCACCTACGTAAACATATAATTAAACATTTGCTAGATACTTCTTATGTGGAAATCGGAAACTGGGATAAGTTGCAGCGGAAAGCGTCTCTGTGACAAAACTGCCTATAGAATTGAATGCATTTTGCAACTTTCTGCTGTGTGACACATCTTTCAGCAACACAAATCAGGACAGATTCGCTCATCAATAGAACTAAACGCTAAAAACAAATATGGTTATAAATGCTGTATTTTATATACTGAACTTGTTGCACCAGTCTTTTGTATTTGGGTCTTTAAAGCTGAGTCAACATTTTGGATTTTGTTAGGGGATGTCAGTGACACTGCACATGCTTCATGTGTTCTTGGCAGATGTTGAGAAGCTAAGCTTAGGGGTTGTTGCAAATCATCTGAATATGAGGTCCACATGTTATAGAAGCCGATGCTATAGAGCTGTTAATGGATCAATTCTGATGCAAAATTGCACTGGTTTCTGAGCCTCCATGTAATAAAATCTGAAAAACATAATGTGCAGTAACTGTAGCCTACTTATTAGATACACTTTAGCAAGAAGTGCAACATAAAAACCCCAATAAAATAGATACCTTTAGGGTTCTGGTTCTGACCCCGACAGTCTGTTTTTTTGAAGGGCTGCCCGGGTCAAAACTGCCTGCCCGGTTTTACAAATTAGGAAAACAGGGCAGGATTCCCTATGATTGACGCTGCGATTGGCTGATCGCCACGCTATAGCACTGTCCCTGATATTGGAACCTGCCCCCTGACACTTCACGTCCCTGTCCCCATTATATCATAACCCTGCCCCCTGCCTGGTGTCAGATCAGGGCAAAAGGTAACAACCCAAGATACTGTTCATTAGCTTAAAGGGGAACTCCAAACAAACATAACTTAAACTTTTTGAAAAGTAAACATAATTTCAAGCAACTTGGCAATAAACATCAATTAAAAAATATGCAGACTTTTCACGATTTTTAATGGTTTGGAACAGTTCCCTAAGCCTAGCCCCCTGCTCTCTTGCTGATCTATCTGACTAATTTGCTGAGTTGGCTGACTACTGTTACTTTGTATCAGCAGGTGATTTCAATAAAGAATGCTGTCTGTAAGCTGTGGAGAAGTTGTTACAATTTGTAACATCGGTGTTTAGTCCCTCCTTCCCTGCCAAGATTTCAAATGATACAGAAAGAGAAGAACTGTTAAACAGCTGGATTTCAGCATAGAAAATGGCATTTATTTATACTTTGTGAATCAACAGGTAACTGTGATTGATTTATTAGGAGTTTCTCTGTTATGTGGGCCTCTTTATCAAATTTTGGTTTGGAAACCGGAGTTCCCCTTTAACAAATAAATGTGTTTGAGTTAGAACACAGGAGACAGCAGGGAAAGTTTTGCGTACATTCTCCACATAACCTTTACTTTACATTATATGTATGATGTTGTACAAGGGGTCCCTATATCACTAGTATGTCGGGTAGGGCAAAATGCTAATATTTAATTCTTAGGTTGGTATCTGATAGACTGCTGTTGATTTTAAAGTACCATTTAGCTGCTTCAAATACAAAATGTTTGAGCAGTGTGATGTTTCATGCAATTTTTCAGTGATCAGTTTAATTACATTTTCCTTCTATCACTTAGCTATATCATTTCTTAAACATGGCAAAAAACATGTATTTTATATATAACATAAAACAGAAGGTTATCAAAGGAAGATGCAACAACGCTCAGTAAGGAAATAACTAATCTCTCCAAATTTGTAGAAATCATATTCTTAAAGAGAAACTATACTCCTAGAATTAATACTTAAAGCAACATATAGTTTATATCATATTAAGTGGCATGTTAAAGAATCTTATCAAACTGGAATATATATATATATCAGTAAATATTGCCTTTTTACACCTTTTAATTTGAGTCACCATTTTGTGATGGTCTGTGAGTCCCTCAGAGATCACTTGACCAGAAAAACTGCAGCTGTAAATGTGTAGGAGTAAAAGACCATCGGGGGAATGTAATAAAAGTAGCAAAGAGCAAAACAATTAGCACAAATAAGAATAAAAAGTCTCATTTTGCAATGTAATACTCTTCCTTAAACATTGCGAATTTTAATTGCACATTGCCCACTTTTAAGAAATGCGTGATGGTGTCGTAATCTTTTGGAGCAAACGTAACAACTTTTTCATTAAGAAGTTTTATTACATTCACTGCGCACTGGCGCAAACTATAAAATTCGTAAACCTTCTTCCACTGTCGGAAGTGGTCGCTAAACAGTTTCCGGGTTCGCAAAAGCTCTATTAAATTCGCACAAATGCAAATTGTTCGCACAGAGGCATAACTTTTCGCGTTGCGAATATTTTTTCCGTTCCCGACTTTTATTACATTCCCCCTTAACATTTTGCATTAATTGGTTTGATTGTTTTTACATGTAGGTATGCTCTTTGTTTGTGTGCACTGTGAATCATAGGATCCCTGGGGGCGGCCCTTAGTACTTTACATATAAAGTGTTTTATGCAATATTTTGGAATATACTCTGTTGAAACTAAATTTATTAAAGCAAACACAGGTGCAAGTGACATTCATATCATACAGCTGCTCAACCTGTTACCAGGTTATAAAGCCTCAGGTCCCTTGCCCCAATACACTGGTTTGCTATACTCCAATAGAAAAGGGATAAGCATTGTAACAGTTTTTTTAAAAAAAAAACTTTGTTGGCAGAGGCCCCCTTACAAGTTAAAAAAAAAATGGGGCTCCAACAAAAATATTTTTTTTAAAAAAAACATTGGTGGCAGGGGCCACTTTATAGGTTAAAAAATACTTGGGGCCCCAAAAAAAATTATTTTTAAAAAAAATTAAAAAAACATTGGTGGCAGGAGCCACCTTATAGGTTAAAAAATACTTGGGGCCTCAACAAAAAAAAAAATTAAAAAAACATTGGTGGCAGGGGCCCCCTTATAAGTTAAAAACAAAAAATGCAGTGCTGCCGGGCCCCCCTTCATGCCCGGACCCGGTACGCTTGTCCCCCCTGTCCCCCCCCTGATGGCGGCCCTGGGTGCACAATGCACACACCTAAAGCTTAAAGCAGTGATCCTCAACAAGTGGCTCATGAGCAACATGTTGCTCCTCAACCCATTGGATGTTGCTCCCAGTGGCCTCAAAGCAGCTTACTTTTGAATTCCAGTCTTGGAGGCAAGTTTTGGCTGCATAAAAACCAGGTGTACTGCCAAACAAGAGTCTGCTATAGGCTGCCAGTCCACATAGGGACTATCAAATGTCCAATCACAGCCCTTATTTGGCATCTCCTGGAACTTTTTTACGCTCGTGTTGCTCCCCAACTCTTTTTACATTTGAATGTAAAAGAATCCCATAAGAAACATTTTGTGGGGTTTTTTTTCGTGGAGGACACACAGCTGAGCTTTTTTCATTTGTCCTAATTTTTAAGTCACATGCAATAACTTTTTTAAAATAACAAACACAGCCTATAATTATCTGTGAAACCATTTGTTTAGTGCATCCAAAATAAAATATGTTTTTATGGTCCCAATGCTGATTTCCCAGAAGTAATTACAATTCCGCAGCACCTGTGCAATCCCATCAGGGGCAGACTGTGGTTGTGTATAAAAGATGTGGGCAGTGAGCTGGCTGTCAGAGGAAGACATCACTTGTGGTTTGTTGACTGCTTTGTTGCTGTTGGTTGCCATACTCCTATAATTCACATGCAGAAGGACATTAAGGAAACAGCACTATGTGTTCTCAAAGTTTCAAATGAAAATGTCACTTTTCTGATTCTCTTGTGCAATATGCAGGGAGAGGACAATAGACACATATTGGAGGAAAAACTATGCTCAATAGACTGCAGTAATATTGATTCAGTTATATCAGTTAATGCTGATGTAGTGACTTATGTTATTGTGGTTCTGGCACTTCAACAAACCTCACTCCATATGCAAAAAGTGTTCAGGTGCTAAGATACATCTTGTACATAATATCCTAGTCCACCAGTCTGCATTAGATATGTAATTTGTATTTTATTAAAATGAATATGTATTAGTGTTTATTTCATTACAACAAATAGTCAAAGCAATTCCATATGACATGACAACATTCTCTTGTAGCAGGAACATGTCAACTCATACAAGACTAGATAAGGGAGTAAAACAAGGCACTTACCCTTACTGCACCCTGCTGAGCTTTTGGCATATGCATAATATGGTGAACACCAGCACCTCCACCCACCCCTGAGATGGCAATGAACCCACCATACCTCTAGTCCTGATCTTCTTCTGGTCCCATTTGGCTCCTGTTTTTGTTCCTGTCCTCATTCCAGTCCTAGTCCTGTTCCAGTCCTGGTCCTGTTTCCAGGCCTGGATTCCGGGCTGAGGCACCCTAGCGCCCTGCAGCTGAGCTCGCTCTCCCCCTCCCTCTGCTCGCGTGTGCCTGCATTGGAGTGAGTACTAGAAATTCTCCCTTACAACTTCTTATTTGTTTCTAATGATACAGCTAAACAACTTTTAATATCAAACTAAGCATTTTATTTCTGTCACTCACATTCTGACCCAATGCATTTTAAATTCTCTGACCACCAGCAAAGTCTCATTTGTACTTATGAGGAGGAATTTCTAAGGGTATCAATATATGTGCTGATATAAATCTATTGAGATTTAATAGTTTGTAAGAGATACTATAGGTAGAGAGAGAGAACTATATTCTAAGATCAGAAATGTTACAAAGTGTAAATGTAGTTCAAACATGTATAAAGTACAAATATAGGATTTGTTATCCACAATGAATCAAGTTTTCTGTTACTTTTATGAAGGGCCCTGACCACCAATTTATTTTAACTTGTAGAGGAAAACCTGGCCACCAAAGTGTTTTTAGTGCCCATGTTTGTATGGCTTTTTTTTATTGTGGTGTGGGGGTGTGTGGGCCCTAGGGCATGGTCTGTGGTAGTGGGCGGGGCCCAAAATTTTTTGTTGAACAGTGATTTCTGATGTCAGCCCTGTGCTCTGACCCTGGATTTTCTGAATAACAGATCTGTCCATAATTTGGATATTCAAAGGCTACTAGAAAATCATGTAAACATTAAATAAATCCAATAAAAAGAGAGAAAAAGGAAATTGATTCTAAAAATTTGGATTATTTGCATAAAATTGAGTCTATGGGAGACAATCTTTCTGTAATTCAGAGCTTTCTGTAAAATGGGTTTCTTCATAACGGAGATTTTAGAAACACAAGAATATGATTTGATGCATATTGTATAAAAAAAACCCATAAATTCAATCCCTTATTATAACCATTCAACGTGGTTAAGTATTCCTTTCAATTAAAAATAACTTGAAATGAATTTCCTTCTAATGTGATTTGGTCTTGTATTAGGATTCATGTCTTTGCCTAGTATTGAAAAATGGGTTAAGCTTGATATAAATCTAATGGGTCTGTATAAAATTTAGCCTAAGCTATAAGAAGGGTAAGAAATAGTGTAAAAATCTTTTAATGTCGAGGATAAAACATATTAAAGTGGACAAATAAATTTTTTCACGTTTCTAAAAATAGCATTAAATTAAAAACAATTAATTAAGTGACAATTTGTACATTACTTTAAAATTTACGCAAAAGCAGTAAAACTAGACATCCATTCCACTTCATGTTAGCTCCTTTAACAGGCTGGCGCAGGAAGGCTGGTGGTTGTAATCTTTTTGCCTGATCAGATGGCAACCTATCAACAGATAACAGATTCACTAAAGGCAAATTTTCACCAGCGACCGATTCGCCTCACACTGCACGCCACTTCGCCAGGGGCAAATTCGTTACAAAAAAGCTAATTCACTAAAATGCGAAGTTGCATCTCAACAGACGAACACTTGTGAATTTTCGCTTGCGTTACTTCAACAGGATGAGCTCAACAGAGCAAAAATTTGCCTGGCGATAGCGTGCGAACATACAATAGAGACGGTCTCTTTTGCTAGCGAATTGTCCTCTACGCCAGTTAGTAAATAGGCGATGTCCCTGTGGATGGAATTTCTGGCGAATTGTCTCTAGCATTGGCCACTTCACCATTTAGTGAATCAGCCCCATAGATGGAGCTTTAAAGCAACTGCACTTTATTTACTCTGTTTGAAGGTTGATCTGTGATTGTCACTTGCAGTGAGGATATATGGAGAGTTCCATTAAATCAAGGGGCAGTATACCTCATTTTCAATAGGAGTTCAATTAATATATCCTGTGTTGAACATACTTGTTGTCTATTGATTTAAGCATTCAAGATATGTGGTTTTTATTTTTTCTACAGCTAAATAAAAGGGGACATTGAAGTTACTCCATGTTTGGTCATTGGGAGGTAGATTGCCAGTGCACAGACAAACAGAATCCATTATGTAGAGTGATTATCTCCCTTGAAAGGACCAAAAATAAAGTACCTTTAATTTCACTGTTTGCCCCTTTTCACTTAAAAATAAATTAAAATAAGAAAACCCATAATTTAATTAAATTGTGATTAAAATGTAGTTCAAACCATATTTACTGAACACATGTTGAAACCCTCTTCCCCATAGAGGAATAATAATAATAATGTCATGGCTTGACAGCTTCACACAATATTCTTTATCATTTTATTTCTCAAATTGGTCACAGAGTACACAAAAACATGAAGTCAAGATAAAGCACCAGATAGAGGGGCCATAAATTGAATTAGGACTCCTGGAATCCCACCATGTGGTACCCATCTGTAAAGATAGATCTTACTTCAGTGGAAAAAAAATGTAATCTCTGTTAGCCAAGTAGCAGAAGTGAAATTGAAGGATTTTTAACATCATAAGGGACAACTGGTCCCTTTGGAATTCTTCTCTTTTCTTCATAATACATAAAATAAAGTTCATAGACTTTATTACATAGACAACGAGTTTAATTTGATGGAAATATTTCTTTTTAAACTTCAATTACTTTGTGATGTTATTGTGTAACAATGTAAGTGGTTCATGATTTGAGAAAAAAAGTCAAAAAAGTAATTTGGGAATATTTTCTGAAAACTTGTAGTTGTGCTCTGCTCAAAATAAATTCACTAAAAATAAACAGAACAATTATATTTTCATCTAGATGCGATTTTCTTCCATGGGAAAACACAACCACAACTTGAGTGTTGCAGGGAAAAAAGTTGCTTGGGTTTTGTCACTTTTTTATGTGATCATATTTCTTTTTTCCATGGAAATTAATAAATCTGCCCCATAATGTTAAAATTCAACATTAAGCACTGCTTCAAAGTACAAGAATATTTACAAGAGAAGTAAGTGCACGTAATTTTGAAAGGTTAGAAGATGCAAGAAAGGATTTAAGATAAAATAAATTAGCATGACAAAATAAATTCTGCTGTTCCATATATTTAGAGACACTATAATCAATTTTGATTATGCAATGTACATAGTTTATATAATTTTCTTTTTATTTCTGGTAGGACATTAATATCGGAACTTTTTATTTTTAGCACAAGACCCAAGAGGTCCTTTCTGTTGCTGAAGTATTCAAATAGTAGAACACGAGTTTAAGATAAAAATTGCTCAGCACTCAGATATGGAAAGTTTGTCTACTTAACCAAAGACGACTCTCTGTTGCCAGTGTAGTAAATGGAATAGTCACAACTGAGTAGGGATGTGACTAGACTATTGTCCTTATTGGAGAATTAGATCTTAGACTATACAGTACATTATTGCTGCTCCAATTACTTGAAATTCATTTTTAATAATTTCCCCTTAATTCCAATACTTTACTTTGTGTTGTAACAGGAGGTTTAACACTTTTTACAATTACATGTCAAAAATAATTTAGTGTTGAGACTAGCCATATTAGATTCATGTCTAGAGACAGCCGGCAACTGTGTTTTAAGCGTCTAGTCTAGTTAGTCCAGTATTTTGTCTAGCTGTTAAAACTTAGTTCCTTTACCTCCAAGAACGAGTTTGCTTCCCCAGCCTATTGATTAGACATTTTCTTCCATTTTCAACACTGATTGGTGTCAAGGGATGCCGTACGACCTTTGATACGCTGAAGCTAAACCTAATTGAATTGCTAGGAAACTTGGCAAACAATGTCTGTTTTGCTGATCTACAATGCCAGCTATTGGAAATATAAGATGAGAAACAATTGCAAAGCCGTTATTCTCCTTAAATATTTGCACAAACTGTCAAGTAATTCTGTCTTCATCTTCATACTATAATGCTCAATGGGCAGGAGATAATCAAATTAATTTCTGCAAACTTATTTTGTATTTAGTGTTCCTATAGTTTTCTGTTTTTATATATATATTTGTCTCCTTCAGCTTGTGAAGAAATAAAGAACCATTTAAAACCAAATGAATTAAAGTATTTGTGAAATATTTGAAATATTTTTTTGAGTTTCACACTTGCACTTAAAGAAGATATGTATTCACCTTTAGAAAGCAAAAACTACATTATGGGGGTTATTTATCAAAGCACAAATGCCAAAAAAATGAATTTTTAATGGGAAAAAAATTGAATTTTTCAGAATTTATTTAACCCTGAAGGAGTTAAAAGTCTGAATAAAAAACTACTCCAACTAAGACCTGCCGAGTTCATGTAGAAGTCAATGGGAGAAGTCCCAAAGATATCTTGATCTGCGATGGGTATCGTGCAATAATCCAGTAATCCAAATTTGAGAAATTCATACGATTCAACATTTTTCACGATTTTAGAGTTTTATTCCTCACAGGAAATTAATAGAAAAACGGATTGTTACATAAGGGGAAAAATCTGTGTGGATTTGGTGACACTATTTTACCGAAACTTTTCAGAATTTTTCGGATTTTGATAAATATTCCCCTGAAGTGAATTCTGGTTTTCTTCCATTAGGGATATGGAGTATGAAGTAGTAACTGTGTAAATATAAATAGTAGGGATGCACCGAATCCAGGGTTCGGTTTGGGATTTGGCCAGGATTCACCTTTTTCAGCAGGATTCAGATTTGCCCGCATCCTTCTGCCTGGTCGAACCAAATCCTAATTTGCATATGCAAATTAGGGGTGGGGAGGGAAATCAAGTGACTTTTTCTAAGAAAGCAGAAAATGTTTTCCCCTTCCCACTCCCACTTCCCAGGATTCGGTTCGGTATTCGGCCGAATCTTTTGCGAAGGATTGGGGGTTCGGCCAATCCAAACTAGTGGATTTGGTGCATCCCTAATAAATAGACCCATATTATTTTAACTGGCTTATTAAATAGTTGTTTATTAGATTGTATTGCTGACATACAGTTCAACCTTTCATTTACTTAAAGAAACAGTAACACCAAAAAGTGAAAGTGTCCTAGAGCGATGAAAATATAATGTACTGTTGCGCTGCACTGGTAAAACTGGTGTGTTTGCTTCAGAAACACAACTACAGTTAATATAAAAAAGCTTCTATGCAGCCATGAGGGCAGCCATTCAAAGCTGAAAAAGTTAACCTAGGGAATTATCCTTCTTGAGTAGGGATGGGCGAATTTTTTCGCCTTGTTTTGCCGTGAAAATGACGCCCATAGACTTAATGGGCGTCGGCAACATTTCGCTGGCGGCAAATTTTTGGCGAAGCGAAACAGGTCAAATTCGCCCAACCCTATTCTTGAGCCTTGAGAAATCTGCCATATACAGCAGGTAGCATTCACATCCAACAGTCATGTCAGATGGAACATTTTACATGTATTTTATGCATCAGATTTTTCTATCAGTCTCGACACCATCCGACTTGGCAGATGCATTTTGACGATCCAACACCGTCCTACAAAAGCGCTTGTGGAGTTTAGCTCTAAGAATTCTTGATAAGCTATTTATCTTGCTCCTTTTGGCTTCTTAATGTAACATATTGTTCTGTATTTTACTGACATTTTAGCTTAAAAATCTAATAGAGAAAGGTTAGCAATTAAAAGAAAAAAGTTCTACAGCCCTGTGTATTTTCTTTGATTCATTATTCCTTGGTGCCCTGTTCCATCTGTCTTATAAATTATTTAGTGGCCGCCACTTCTCTTTTATTTGATTTTCAGCTTTGGAAGAATTATTTTCACCTGGCAGTTGCTTTTATTACCCAAGATTCTCTGCAGCTTGAAAACTTCTCTCATGTAAACTCAATGAAATTTTGGATAAGTTAGCATTTTTTTTCTCAGATAAATACTATGTTGTATTGTGCACATAAGTCCGTTCATTAATTATATATATTTCTCTATAAATTAGATATGGAGATATGCGATGTTTATTTGGGTTTGCCATTCGTGACATGTGGTACAAACTAGGTGAGTATGAAAGAATGAATATTCAGAAACACTGTTGTAGGGTATTTTTTCCTAAAGCATAAAATAGTTTCAATACCGGTGCTACATTTGCACCCATATGTAATTAAAGGAACAAAGTGCCCAGGTAACAGTAACCCATAGCATCCAATAAAATGTTTGCTTTAAAGCCAGTAACCAACAAATGCTAACTGCTGATTGGTTGCTATTGATAATTGCATGTAACATAGTTACGTAGCTAATTTAGTTGAGAAAAAGAAAGAAAAAAGTCCATCAAGTTCACCATCAAACCCCAGTGCAATGCTCCACCACATTTACTGTAAACTATTCATACACTAATACATATAATAAACTAACTGTAGAACTAATTTAATATCACAATAGCCTTGGATATTATACTTGTTTAGGAAATCATCCAAGCCCCCTCTTAAAGGCATTAATATAATCAGCCATTCAGTGGCATAACTAGATAATACTGGGCCCCACAGCAAATTATTGTTCAAGCCACCAAAATGTATATTTAATTTTGAAATCTGACATGGGGCTAGACATATTGTCAGTTTCCCAGCTGCCCCCAGTTATGTGACTTGTGCTCTGATAAACTGCAGTCACTCTTTACTGCTGTACTGCAAGTTGGAGTGATATCACCCCCTCCATTGCCCCCTCAGCAGCCTAATAACAGAACAATGGGAAGGTAACCAGATAGCAGTTTCCTAACACAAGATAACAGCTGCCTGGTAGATCTAATAACAACACTCAATAGTAACATCCAGGTCCCACTACGTCATATTCAGTTACATTGAGTAGGAGAAACAACAGCCTGCCAGAAAGCAGTTCCATCCTAAAGTGCTGGTTCTTTCTGAAAGCACATGACCAAACAAAGTGACCTGAGATGGCTGCCTACACATCAATATTATAACTTAAAAAAATACACTCGCTGCTTCAGGAATGACATTTTATATTGTAGAGTGAATTATTTGCAGTGTAATCAGTCTAATTTAGAAATAAAAAATGCATTGTAAAAATCACGACAGTATCCGTTTAAATACTGTAGCTCAAAACTACACTGCATACTTAAAGTGACCAATGACCTATAAAGATGCAAAAGTTTTCTGTAGTTTCTGTATTTTACTTGGTGCACCTTTTCATGCAAGACAGTACTTTACACAGCTTGTTATCCAAAAAAATAATCTCCAGATCCTTCTCAAGTACAGAGGCCCCCAACACACAACCATTTCATTTATACTTCACATTTTTGTTATTTATCAAATCACTCGGCAAAGTGGAAGCATCCTCATGTAGTCAGGATGAGCAGTGGTAGTTGTCAGCGCCGGATTCGCTGGGCGGGCGCCCCTAGGCCGTGCTATCCGCGTGGTCCTAGCATCCGCCCGCACTACCACACAGGCTCCCCACAGAGCGGCTGGGCGGCATGCCGCCCCCAAAAATGTGCCGCCCTAGGCCCGGGCCTATGTGGCCTCGCCACAAATCCGGGTCTGGTAGTTGTTTCATTTAGCAGTAAATACATTTACAAACAAAAAGTGAAAGGTTAGTATTAATGTATGGTGAAAAACTCCACATTTACTTTCATGGGGCACAATAATGGTAATTTCTTGTGGCTTTTAGAAACATGATTCGCATAACCCCATAAATAATTGTCTGCAAACAGTGTATACATTTAGGGGCAGCTTTACTAAGGTTGTAGTGAATTTTCGAAGTACAAAAATTTCGAATTTCGAAATAATTTTTTCAATACTTCGACCATCAAATGGAATACTGCAACTTCGAATTTATTTCGACTTCGATTCGAAGTAAAAATCATTTGACTATTCGACCATTTGATAATAGAAGTACTGTCTCCTTAAAAAACCTTCGACTTCAATACTTCGCCAACTTAAACCTGCCGAAGTGCTATGTTAGCCTATGGGGACCTTCCAGAGCAATTTTCTAAGTATTTGCCATTCGAAGGAAAATCGTAAAATCGTTCGAATCATACGATTCGAAGTACGATCATAGTACAATCGTACCATCATACTACGATCGGAATACGATCGTACAATGCTAAAAATCCTACGAATTTGAATTTCGTAGGATTCAATTCGAAGGTTGAATTTCGAAGTATTTTACACTTAAAATTACCCCTTAAAATTCATCAGTGAGTGTCAACATTTTTTAGCGTGAAAAACATTTTTACTAGAGTGACAATTTTTTCTCACTTCAAATGCGTTTTTTCTTGTGGCGACTTTTTTATCTTGGTGACTTTTTTGTCCAAATGCATAAGTCAATGGGCGTTTTTTCTTATGGTGACTGTTTTGTCTCAGCGACAATTTTGGGGGTTATTTATTAAAGTCCGAATGCCAAAAACTTGAGTTTTTCGAATTTTCTTAAACCCCTGAGGGTGTTAAAATTCTGAATAAAAAAGTACTCCAATTCAGACCTGCCAAGTTTATGTAGAAGTCCCAAAGATATCCTGATCTGCGCTGGCTTTCATGCGACAAAGGAGAAAAAAAATTCAGTGAATCTATGCCTGGCGAAAAAATTCGATCATCACTAGTCTTAAGACGTCTGCAGGGATATTGTGATGTTAACCTCCCACTGCTTATAAGGGGCCATTTACCAATAACTGGATACATGTTCTAGATCACTAACTCATTCAATAAGTTTTTGCATCTGGATCTTTGCTGCACTCTGCACCTCACAGCCAATTTAAAATCCAGTGCAAGGTGCAGTGTGTAGTGTTGATAGGCATATAATAGGCTTATCCACAATAAAATGTAATATGGGATAGCAATTATATTTTTTTCATAACACTGTAACTAAAAAAAATCATCAATAGAGATACTGCAACTATAACAATAAAATAGATACTGCAGCTAAACAAGAACAGGCAAAACTACAAAGAAAATTTCCAATTATGTGCTATGGGTGTGAAATATGCAAAATAAAGTTCCAGTGTATTGTGCAAAATCTTTGGGTCTGTGCAGAGAAAACATATATCGTATATACTCGAGTATAAGCCGTCCCGAGTATAAGCCGAGGTACCTAATTTTACTTCCAAAAACTGGGAAAGCTTATTGACTCGAGTATAAGCCTAGGGTGAGAAATGCAGCAGCTTCTGGTAAGTTTCAGTCAAAAAATTGAGGGTTTCTGCTCCCATTGGAGGTGCCGGCGTCTCGTTTTTGGATGCCGGTGAATATTCTTGGAGAGTATTCTTGGATGCCGGCGACTATTCTTGGGCGACCGTTGGGCGACCGTTTTTGTGCTTGAACCGAGTATAAGCCGAGAGTTTTTCAGCATATTTTGGGGGCTAAAAAACTCGGCTTATACTCGAGTATATACGGTAACAACACATTTTCAGTTTCTGTGCAATGCACAACATTATCCAGGCTATAAAATAATATGCCTGCAGAAAGCTGACAAAGTGAATATATTACAGCTTGTGGACAAACCCTCTATCACTTAAGTGCAATGAGCCAGCAGCCTGGCATCTTGCAGAGAAAGGATTGTTCAGGCAGCTGTTGCCAAGAAAAGATAACACAACCTGATTATCTCTTTTCATGTCAAGAACAAAACTAACCTGTGCACAGCCAATTTTATTTCATTTAAATCTATTTAAAATGCTATCAGAAACACCCAGTTGCTGAACAACCTGGAATAATATGTAGAACATGTGCAATGTAACTAACCTTATTATTAGTATTAAAGGAGATGGAAAGCTAATAATATAACAGTGCCCCAAGACTTTTACTTGTTTTTTTCTTCATCTTGGATTGAGGCGCTCTTGTCTCCTATGAGTTGAGTACTGAAGCTCTACAGGGGGATGTGTGGCCATTAGGCTCCTTCCCTTACTGAATACTGGGTGGACAAGACAGAACCTTCAGGTGCCCTTTAACCTAAATGCCTTGGTGCCATGGGGATTGGGATAAAGATATGCTTCAATCCTAGGAGTGGTGCATCTAAGGATAAGAAGTTGTCTCCCTAGGATCTGCAGTGAAGGGAGATCTGAAGACCCTTGTCCTATAGTCCTTTTGGCCTGGGAGTGGGGGATTTTTGCTAGCTGGTAGGCTCTCACTTTTTAAAGGAGAGCTGTTGGGACACCTCTTGTACTTTTTATGCACGTGGTGTTTTGATTTGAAGCATGACTTCAAAAAACAAAAACTGGTAAATGAAAAGTAAAGGAATTGAATATCTAGAAAAGTATATAAAAAACAATTTAGCTTCAGAATATGGGAATAAACAATTTTACATTTCTTGTTCAGTCTAAAAACAACAAATAGAAGACAAACAAAAAAAGAAGACTAACCTCTAAAATGTTTGAGTATCACTCTATATAATATTACAATTTCATTTCTAGGTAATGATTGCACATTTACTTGAACATTTGTGCTGTTATTCATGTTCATATTCTATAAATGTCTTAAAAAACAAATTACAGAGCGCCCTGTTTTATATTAATGAGCCCCAGTATTTTCAGCTCAAGTCTGGAAATGTAATGCTGTAGTCAAAGGAGGAGAACATTCATTACGTCACTATATTTCTAAAGCAAAGTTCTGCAGTAAAGGATTTTCATTTTAGACAGAACACTGACTGCTCTACTTCCTGCCATTTTCCTTGTTTATTAGGATTTTATTGATTGTAAGAGGTCATTAAAGGTTTGATGCAATACGGGATCTTTAGAACTGTTGAAAAGAAGGACAAAAAGATAGGACAAATCTAAAACTGATTTAGAAAGACATGAGAAAAAGCTTTTCATACTGTGCATTACAGCCCTTTAACCCTTCCTCACTTTGAATTCAACACTGTACAGTGTGTATTTAATGTTCAAAAGAATACTTATATATAGGACATTCCATGCATGAGAATAGTGAATGTTTAATAAACCTAATAATAAACCTGAGTTAAGCACTGTGTAAATTTGACAATAAGGGGCAGATTTATTTAGGTTCGAAATTGTAAATTCAAACTTTCGAGTTGGATTTTTGTTCAAAACTCACAAATTCGAGAATAATCAATTCGATTTTAAGATGACCCAGGAAACAACTCGAATTCGATTAGTACTCCATCTAAAACCTGCCCAGTTCATGTAGAAGTCAATGGTTCAGTGTCTCATTTGTGGATGTTAATAGCCTTCCTGACATTCAAGTTTTTGATAATTATGCCCCTTAGTAATGAGCTAAAGTTTTCACAAGCCATGGATTTGTGCCATATTTCAGTGTTTTGCCATTGACTAAGTTTCTTGGGAAACCACAGCAAAAATTTGGCCGTGAAAAATGCACACAAAAAAATGCCTAATGATTTTATTGCATTTTGCATAAAAAAACACCAGCCAAAATATTCATTGACCTCAATGTATTTTGTGCAGAAAAAACACTAAGGGGCAGATTTATCAAGGGTCAAATTTCGAGGGTTAAAAAACCCTTCGGAATAAAATCCTTCGAATTCGAATATCGAATTTGAAGGATTTTAGCGCAAAAGGTTCGATCGAATAGAAATCATTCTAATCTAACAATTCGAACAATTTTAAGCGATCGATCAAATGATTTTTATTTGATTATAAAAAGTGCTATCTATAATGTCCCCATAGGCTAACATTCAATTCGGTAACTTTTATTTTGCAAGGTATTGAATCGAAGGATTTTTTAAAGAGACAGTACTTTGATTATCGAATGGTCGATTGGTCGAGCGATTTTTACTTCGAATCATTCGAATAAATCGATTCGATCGAATTTGACAAATTCGATGGTCGAAGTACTCAAAAATTACTTTGAAATTCTAATATTTTTGGATTCAAACTATTCAGCCTTATTTAAATGGAAAAAGTCTGACCAAACTAGAATCCACTATTGGACCTTATTTATTATTAAAAAAATCACAATTTAATTGGATCAGGGATAAAAACGAGCGAAAATCTGAATTGTTCGATTTTTTTCTGGCTTATTCCTGAAAAGTCAGAATTAGTCAGATTTTTAGTGTTGATTCCAGTGCAGACCACAGAAACTTGTAAATAGTATAGGGACCTCTCCCATTGACTTATATATAACCTCGGCAGGTCTGAGATGGAGGATTTTCGGATTTTGACTTTTTCCATCCTCTGAGTTTAATAAATCTGAGTTTTTAGTGGTTTTTTTTTCAATAAAAATTTGGACTTTGTAGTAAAAAAAATCCCTCACGTTTATAGCATTCAGACTTTAATAAATAACCCCCTAGATATTACACTGAAAGATGAGTAGAAGTGCCTGGATAGAAATATAAGTTTTAAAAATAATGATTTTAATAAAAGTCTGTGTTATTAAATCTGTTTCTTGACTCATGGGTCAATAGCCATAGCAGATAAACTCAAGGTAGAGAAAAAGCTAAACAAAAAACAGAATTGAATTGACAAGTAGTTATGACATTTAAAAAATAAAAGCTAATGTGTTTTAATCCATTTCTATGAAGTTAGCCTTCATAAATATCTGAGTTAACCATTTACGTTGGACAGCACAAATGGCTATAAATAAGGATGAGAAAAAAATGCAACAAGTTTTTATGAAGGTGAAAAAAATCTGCCAGAAAAATGTAGCATTTTAATGAGAAAAGTTTGCCCCACAAGAGAGAAAAATAGGAATTATTATGTCTTGCATGGTTTTAAAGTTTTCATATGTTAAATACAAAACTATATATTGTATATTCTTATGGTGCTAACATTTTCTTTAGCACTTTACAGAGATTATTTATAGTGATGAGCGAAAAATTTCGGCAGGCGCGAATTCCCGGTGAGTTTGGCCGACGGTGAATAAATTTTGCGAAACTGCCTCAAAAATTCCCCGGCAAATCAAAACATTTTGGACGCACATCGGAAAAGTTGCTTGCATCAAAACCGCCACGCGTCAACATTATTCGGATGCCCGTTGACTTTAACACCAGCATCAAATTTCGAGCATCAGAATTGCCGCGGGCGTCAAAATTAACGCGAGTGTCAAAATAAGTGTTTCGCAGGAAATTTGCGAATTTTTCAGCGAAACGGGACAAATTCGCCCATCACTAATTATTTATCATTTATGTCAAGACCTACCCCAGTGGAGCTTACAATCTAAGGTCCCTATCATACACACACACTATAATATCAAGAGCCAATAATCCTGCCAGTATGTTTTAAGAGTCTGGGAGGAATCTGTAGTACCCTGAGGAAACAAACACCGGGAGAACATACAAAATGTTTTCAGAGTGCCCTGGCTTGAATCAAGCCTAGGACCCTAGTGCTACAAGGCAGCAATGCTGTGCTAGTGAATACAAACCATCCCTCAGCATACACATTCACACAACATAAACAATGCATACTTTGTTTATTCATCATCATCATCACCATCATCATTCACATCATTTTAATGAAATATAAGCTAGATACTTGGGAAAAATTAAGCATAAAACAGTTTCACCTAGCCTGATGTAAAGCACTCCACCGTGTACAACATTTTCTATTTGTTTAAAGGAGAAGGAAAGCTATGGAGACATTTTATTGCCAATAGATTTGCTGCAACAGTGCAATCTAGAATGCTATATTTATTCTGTAGAATGTTTTACCATACCTGAGTAAAAAGCTCTAGAAGCTGTCTGTTTGTTTAGGATAGGAGCTGCAGTATTAACATGGTGTGACATCACTTCCTGCCTGAGTCTCTCCCTGCTCTGGGCTCAGATTACAGTAGAGAAGGGAGGGGGGTGGGGGAAGAGGAGCAAACTGAGCATGCTCTTGCCCAGGCCAATGAGGTTTAAGCTGAAAACAGGAAGTCTGATACAGAAGCCCATGAGTACACAATAGAAGGAAAGAAATGCAGTGTTTCTTTTGACAGGGGACTCAGAGCAGCATTACTTTGGGGGTTTACTGGTATATTTAGATGGACCTTTCTGATAAGGCTTACTTAGTTTTTACCTTTCCTTCTCCTTTAAGATGTAATATATAAACCATTATATGTAGAGCTGTCGCAGCTCACCCATCAGTTGACCAGCTTTCCTCAGGATCTATTTTAGGCTGAAAATGGTGCCAAATTGAAGGAGTGAGAAGCCAAGCTGCCTAGAAAAGGAACAGCATGCTGATTTGATTTTTTTTTCACCTTATAATTTAGGAATAAATGTATATATTATTCATGTTGCCCTGAATTTTACCTGATCTATCTCACGTAGGCTCTGTCTGGCAGAAGATTTATGTTGTAAGTTAGAAAAATAAGTGTACGCTTGTCACATTTGTGACCTAGTTTTATATTTGTCTCTAGTCTTGTAGCATTGCTTTACCTTTATATGCAAAATGAGTAACATTTTTCTGATTCCGGCTAAATGCATTAACATTCTTTATGCTGATTTTATTTAAAAAAAATACTTTATTCTAGACTCACATTCCTTTTTTTTTTTAAACAAATACTCTCATTAAACCTAAATGTGCCCATGAGCCTGAGAACAATGATCATAATCAAGTTATAAACCAATCTAGTACTGTAAGTTACCGTGTGAATTATGCAGTGTAGTCAGCTAGGCAGGTCATTATCTTTCAAGAAAACGGTCTATAATAAATATATGGCAAATTTTGCACTTACTAAATCTGCCAAGTTGGCTTCCGTGGTTGAAACGAGGGGTAGGGCACATGTCTAGGGCACACAGTTCTGAACAATGTTGGAGATCATTAGACAAAGAAGTGAGGGAATGAGTGGGTGACATTTGGAGGGTAGCTATGTTTGGGGATTGTGGGTGCCAACCTGCGTGGAACAGGCTGTGAAGTGCCAGGACAGGTAGTATTGTACTACTTGGCCCAGCTTTGCAAGTTCCTTTATCAATAGTAAATAATCAGCAAGTAGTTTTGATCAGTCTACTTCATTTTCGATGAAAAAAATCATTGTATTGGTTTCTATAGGTAACTGCACACTGGGGTAATTTATCACCTCGGTAAATTAGCCATAGCATTATATTTATATATAATAACTATATATATTATTTATGTGTATGTATAACAGATGTATAACTTGATTAAGATTGACGCATAGGGAAATGCAATAAAAGGGGCAGCTTTTGTGAATGCTCTTATCACTTATATTGGTGATTTACTGGTCACTAGTGATGAGCAAATTTATTCGCCAGGCACTAAATTTGCTGCAAATTTCCACATTTCCCTGTGATAATTTTGAAGCCGTCGACAAATAAACGCACGGCCATTGACTTTAATTCGTGTCAAATTGGCGCTGGTGCCGGAATTGTCGCCGGCGTAGATTTTCTCAAATTTTTCGCCAATTCGCAAATTTCACGGGAAATTTGTGAATTTTTTGGCGAGGCAGAACAGGACAAATTCATCCATCATTACTGGTCACCTGTTTAAAAGCAAATATCTTATTGGTTTCTGTGGGTTACTGCATCTGGGCAAACTTTTATTACATATGGGGGAGAATATATACAATATCTTTCTCTGTAAACAGCAATACTGAGGATTTACAGGCAATCACAGCTTTGGCTGGAAGTGATAGGACATTTTACAAGCATACACTGCAGAGGCCCAATGATATTAATTGGAAATCCATTTGGTTTGCAAAAGGATGTGTTTGCTTGAAACAGAGATGCCTGCATTGTCAGAGCTTGCAATTAACAGGGAAATTGACAAAGGTGCCTGTGTACAGCAATTACATTTGAAATCAATAGGATAGAGGAGTAACGGCTGAAAACTCTGATCAATAGAATACTGGGCACATTGTAGTCAAACATGAAAATGGAGCAACTGTTTATTAATTCCATAGAGACTAGCCCCTAAAATGACCTCTAATCTAGTTTTGTTTTAAACCAAGGATGGTCCATGTGGTTTTACTAGTAAATATTAGGACTTGAGGGGGCCCATTTACTTAGCTCGAGTGAAGGAATAGAAGAAAAAAGAACTTCGAATTTCGTATGATTTTTTCGGCTACTTCGACCATCGAATTGGCTACTTCGACCTTCGACTACGACTTCGAAATGAACGATTCGAACTAAAAAACGTTCGACTATTCGACCATTCGATAGTCGAAGTACTGTCTCTTTAGAAAAAACTTTGACCCCCTACTTCATCACCTAAAACCTACAGAGGTGCCATGTTAGCCTACGGCGAAGGTCCCCATAGGCTTTCTATCAATTTTTAGGTCGAAGAAAAATCATTCGATCGATGGATTAAAATCCTTCGAATCCTTTGATATTCGAAGTTGAAGGATTTACATTCGGCAGTCGAATATCGAGGGTTAATTAACCCTCGATATTTGACCCAATGTAAATCTGCCCTGAGGTATATGGGCTGTTTATAAAAGAAATGTTATACATGTAAAATACATAATTTTAGAACAGGTAGAAGAATGGGAACAATGAGGTAATGAGGAGCTTGATATTCCAGGCTTTCAGGAACAATAAAGAGTAGTAGTTTAATCGGAGTGTAAGATCCATACTTTCCCGAACATAATTCGGTTTTTTTTGGCACAAGGAAGGTGTTGAGATGTATGGGCTGTGTGTAAAAGAAATGTTATTCATGTAAAATACCTAATTTTAGAACGAGTTGAAGAACGGGAACAAGGTGGGGATGATGAACTTGCTATTCCAGGCTTTCAGGACAAATTTAAAAAATAAATAGAACCACACAAATGAAAAAAACAATAGTGATAAAAAAGATTTTTCTTTTTTTACATTATGATTTTATTTTGCAATAAAAAGAGAACTTCACAAGTATATAGCAATGCAAAGATTTTTGGGGGAGGGGTATAAAACAGGGTCAGAAAGTAAAATTGAAATACAAAGCAAAGAAAAAATATAATAGGAACTTTCAGCCTTCAAGTTGGAAAGAAAAAGAGGAATAGTAAGGATGTTCTGCAATTGTAATTTTGTTAGGGTACATTTCTGTTATACAAACCCATAAATATAATTCACACTTGTGTCGTGAGGCCTCTGAACACCCAAACAGACCAAAGATTCAGGAAATTAGGAGTTTTATTTTATAGAAAAGCTATTCTTTCCTCAAAAATTCTGTTGTTATTGACCCTGGTTATTACCTCAGATTCTGTTGGGGGATTTGAGGTCTTCCATTTGGCTGCTATGGCCATGTGTGTGGTTGGCCAGAGATTGGGTCTGCTTAGGTAGCTCAGGGAAAGGTTTTCCCAGAAGGTAAGTGATTGGATCCCTAGTAACGATGCAGTTGGGTAGTTTAGTTAGTAAGTCCGCTTTATCATCCCAAAGTTTCTGTATCCTGGGACAAGTCCAAAAAATATGAAGCAAGGTTCCTACTTTACCACGCTGTCTCCAGCAAGAATTGGAATGGTTCGGAAAGATTGCATGCATCTTTTCTGCTGTTTGGTACCAGTGCATAAGAACTTTGTATGCACTTTCTTTTTGTTTAATGCATTCAACCATTTTTCCAGCATTTGGCCATATCAAAGTCCAGTCCTCGTCAGTTGGCTGTTGTGTGAGAGCCAGGTTCCATTTGGAATGGATGATTATGAATTCTGACCGCTGGTGGCCCTGTCAACATTTTGTCGATTTTTGATATTAGTCCTTTTTGTGGTAGATCCACTGTTGCTAGAGTTTCAAAAGGTGTAGGTGGTGATGTTTTTGCTTGAAAGATATAAGTCTGGAGGAAGTGACGTAGCTGAAAGTATTCAAATGCTTTATTGTAGTATTTGGAGTTTTTTGTTTCAGATTTTCAAATGTCAGACAAGTAATTGCAGGTTTGTCAATCAGGTCTCTTACTGTGAAGAGGTTTGTTTGTTGCCATCTAGTGCAAAAGTCCTGTTGGCTCCCACGAATAAAGTTTGAGTTATTCAAGTATGTAGTATTCAGCGAATATGTGGATTTTAGTCCAGCTCTGATTTTTAATTTATTCCAAACCATTAAAGTTTGTTGTGTAGTTTTAAGAAGGTCGGTTATAGAGGCTTTATTAGGAGACCATATTCTTGAGTTGAGGTGACCTCTCTGAGAGATGTCCTTTTCTATGTGTGACCATGTCGAGTTGGGGTCCCAATGAGACCAGGCCAGTAACTGGCATATGTGTGCCGCCTCATAGGATTTTTGTAGGATTGGGACTAGTGATGGGCAAATTTATTCGCCAGGCGCGAATTCACAGCAAATTCCGTTGATTCGCTGCCAGCGAATAAATTCACAAAACCGCCGCAAAAATTCGCCGGCATCAAAAACTAGACGCCGGCACCGTTTTGCAAATTTTTCGGTAAAATGACCCAAATTCGCCCATCACTAATTGGGACTCCCAAACCTCCATTTTTCTTCGAGGTTGTTAACGTTGCCTTGCATATTCGATGACATTTGTTACCCCATATAAACATATGTAGAAAAGCTTGTAAATCCTTAAATGCTTTAGTGGAAAAGGATAAAAAAGATAAGAAGTATCATCAAAACATGGAGGTAAATTTATTAGGGAATACTATATTCTGGACATAAAAAGAAAGTGTACATTTTTTGTTGTTTAAAAGCAGCAAAAATGTAAATCTGCTGGAGAGGAAAATGTGTTATTTACCTGCTTTACGCAATGAAGTTTCTCTAAATAATTGCAAATTCAATTCTGCTTGCAAGAGCATCTTTAGTCTTTATCGATAGGTATTCAGTTCTGCCTTATAATTTGTTGTTTTCAGTTACTCTGAAATGTATTTCCCCAGCATTAAACAGAAAGTAGTGAGAAACTATTAGAGTTAAGTTAAATATACAAAATAATGACAGCATATTTTTATGCATAGAAAACAGGAGTCTCTTAGGAGGTGAGTGAAATTAATTGTGTGAGTCACTGCTGAAAATTTAAGGTAGTTTTATCTCTCAATTATTCAAGGCAATACTTAAGAAAAGTATGTAGGGGACCAGTGGGCTTAATTTCCCAGCTCATGAAGTTCCAGTATTGGTAAATGATGTGTTGAGTAGGGATGTAGCGAACGGCGGAAAAAATGTTCGCGAACATATTCGCGAACTTGCGTCAAAAATGCGAACGGTTCGCGAACGTCGCGAACCCCATAGACTTCAATGGGAAGGCGAATTTTAAAAGCTAGAAAAGACATTTCTGGCCAGAAAAATGATTTTAAAAGTTTTTTAAAGGGTACAACGACCTGGACAGTGGCATGCCAGAGGGGGATCAAGGGCAAAAATGTATCTGAAAAATACATTGTTGACACAGCGCTGCATTTTGTGCTGTAAAGGGCAGAAATCACACTACGTCACTCAGGTGATGTTTCTGGACACGGAATGTGAAAAAGCTCACAGAGCTAGGTGGCACTTGGTTAAAGACTGGGCAAACAATGCCTGCAAGGGCAACGTATACAGTAGTGGATACGGAATATATTATTGCTGCTGTAAAAACATCACTCAGGTGATGTTTACGGACACGGAATTATTATTGTTATTTAGACAGAATGTGAAAAAGCTCACACAGCTAGGTGGCACTTGCATACCTCCCAACTGTCCCTCTTTTGACCACTCAACCCCCTGTCCCTCTTTTGTACTGGAAAGTCCCTCTTTTCTCTGAACTGAACAGCCAGAAAAAAAACAGTTTCTAACTTAATTAGCTTTTGGCAGAGAGCTCAGAACAGCTAACAGGTGCAAATAAGATACTTTGTAACAATTTTGACTCTGGTTGGTGCTGGTAGTGGTGAACTACTAGGAGGAGCAGCACACCAGTCCCTCTTTTCTCTGAACTGAACAGCCAGAAAAAAAAACAGTTTCTAACTTAATTAGCTTTTGGCAGAGAGCTCAGAACAGCTAACAGGTGCAAATAAGATACTTTGTAACAATTTTGACTCTGGTTGGTGCTGGTAGTGGTGAACTACTAGGAGGAGCAGCACACCAGTCCCACTCCCCAACACAGCTAGACTAATAGCACTGGGCTCTTACAGTAGCAAAGTAAAAAAAACAAAAAAGAAAATAAAAGCAGTCCTTACAAGGACTATTGGGTTACAGGCAGCAGTCAGTAGATGAGAGATCAGCAGCAGGACAGCTGCCCACAGCAGCTACATACAGAGCACTGCAGTAGAAGGTAGATTACTAGCCAGCAAAGCTACCTAACCTAAAATGTCCCTCAAATCCCTGCAGAGTTCTGTCCCTACAATACAGAGCAGTATCAAGTAGATTACTAGCCAGCAAAGTTACTATCAACTGTCCCTCAAATCACTAAACAGCTCTCTCCCTACACTAGCTCTTCCAAGCACACACAGGCAGAATGAAAAAACGCTGCAGGGCTTCAGTTTATATATGGAAGGGGAGTGGTCCAGGGGGTGTGGGGGTGGTCCAGGAGGGAGAGCTTCCTGATTGGCTGCCATGTATCTGCTGGTCTGGGGTGAGAGGTCAAAAATAAGCGCCAGCTAAGGCGAACCCAAATTGGCGAACGTCGCGCGACGTTCGCGAACATTCGGCGGACGCAAACAGTCGATGTTCGCGCGAATTAGTTCGCGGGTGAACAGTCCGCGACATCCCTAGTGTTGAGGGAGGAATATGTTCCCATAGGGCCCAGGGATAGTTTGCATAGTTCCTGCCATACTTTATGGATGGAGGGATGGCTGTGCTGGGGAGCCCGGATCATAAATCAAACCCTCATCTAATGAGTTGTATTTTATTCACTGTCTCTAATTCTCATTCTACATGTTTGTTTTAGGTCACAACAAAGTCTCCTTTATTCTTTTCCAATTCTAGAGATGCCACTTCTTATGATATATGCTGTGTGAATATAACCACAGTGGAGACTGAAAGGTTTTACAGTGTTAACTCAGTAATGTACTGTATATTTTACTTGTGTCAATAGGGGCAAATATAAAACTTGATATATATATTTATAATGTTGTTTGCATTGTACTTGCTTGTGTTGCCACTGGCAGATGTGACTTTGGTCAGTCTTATAACATTGCAACATGTGGCACAAAATTAACTTTAAAAAACTTCTTGTTCCTGTACATCTGTTCCCTTCCAATCCTGTAAAGTACTTGTTTGCATTATAAAATGTATTCTGTACTCTTGGCATGTTCTTTATGTCCTGGGAAAAAACTAATAGATCTCCATAATACAAGAAACTTGGAAGAACATCAGGAACACGCACCGCATACTAAGAGCAATAGAAAAATACTTCTGTGCCCTGATACACTACCATAGCTTTGAACTTTGAGCAGCACTGCAGAATTAAAGATGTTAACATTCTATCATTAGATGGTATGAGCAAAAAAAATAAAAAAAAAATAGGGTCATAATTCTGTATATGAGTAGCAAAAAATCCTTGTCTCTGTTCAAATAATAAAACACATATAGAAGTTAAATTGATTTTCACAGACAATTTGAATAAATTTAAAAATGTAAAATAGATAAAGGTTATGTTTAATACATGGCAAAGATGTGGCAGCTTTTTTTCGAATTATAAAATAGTCTATATGTTAAAAAAACAAACACTCCCATTGATTAAAAAAAAAAAGCTAGCTAGGTTTAAGTTGCCAAAAGTTTTGAGATGTTTCTTCTCAAGATGAAGCTTGGAAAATATTTTTGAAAATATTCCAAAGGACTTTTGTGCTACATATTATGTCAAAGATTTTAATTCATATTTGAGAAAGTTTACCCCAGAGAAAGTGAGGTAATGCTGGAGGAAATATAAACTGAGCTCATGGATACTGGGGGGCACATTTACTTAGCTCGAGTGAAGGAATAGAAGAAAAAATACTTCGAATTTCGAATGTTTTTTTTGGCTACTTCGACCATCGAATTGGCTACTTCGACCTTTGACTACGACTTTGAATCGAACAATTCGAACTAAAAATCATTTGACTATTCGACCATTCGATAGTCGAAGTACTGTCTCTTTAAAAAAAACTTTGACCAACTACTTCGCCACCTAAAACCTACCGAACATCAATGTTAGCCTATCGGGAAGGTCCCCATAGGCTTTCTAACAAATTTCTGATCGAAGGAAAATCGTTCGACGATTTTTCCTTCGATCCTTCAATCGCAGGAAATGCGGTAAATCCTTCGACTTTGATATTCGAAGTCAAAGGATTTTACTTAGACGGACGAATATCGAGGGTTAATTAACCCTTGATATTCGACCATTAGTAAATGTGCCCCTGGGTGTTGATTATAATAAATGGAAAAATGTTCTGAAAAATGGTAAACTCATTGTCTTGGACTAGTTAAATACATTTCCAGATGTATTTGTAATACATTTCCAGGGGTATTTACCCTGTTTGCTTTTGCGCTGCATGGTAAGGATCAATTGCAAACTCACTGAACAGTTATGTCCCATGTGGCCCCCCTTCAAGTCACTGACTAACTCAGAGTTAGAGAGCTGCAAAGCAGGAAGGTAGACATCCGCTCACTCCAGCCTTTATAGATTGCATTTTTGTCTAACTATATTAGAAACATTTTTTTATTTTGCACAGCCTATTTACCCAGTTTTTATTTTTACATTGAACCGTCCTTTAAATCCAAAATATGTTTTAAACATTCCACAAAACCACTCTAAAATGTATTCCCAAAGTCAGAAAAACCCTACAGATCTGCTATGCCATCTGTCACCTTCTGCACCTACTATAATAGGGAGCAATTAAGAGAAGAGAAATAAATTGGACCTCTCATTCTGGATATGTCAGTTAAGAGGACATACGTCTATGCCATTCTTTTTTCACTAAATAGTGTGCCTGACTATTCTTCTATGGATACAATGCAAAATAAAAAATACAGTATATAGGTTTGTATACTGCATGCTAAAGTATTTGGAGTACAGTGTCAGAAATAATTGTGCCATTGATTATGTTGCTCTAAGGAAAGTCATTTTCTTTTCCACTTATCTGTGCTTCTTTTCCAGGCGACGTTTGTTCTTGATTTTGCTCTGTTCATTATTTTGAGCTGTTCCATCTCCTGCTTTACAGCCAAAAACAATGTGCGAGCATTTGCTACCAACATATTTTCTTTATAATTAGGTTCATCCATCTACAATATTTCTAATTTTCTTAAATTCACTGCCTTTCCTAACACTGCAGTTATTCTTTTCTTTTTTATCCACCACACACATTCGCTAAGTGAAACCCCACTATTTAATAATATAGACAAATTAAGAGGACAATTATTTAAGCCTTCAACTATGTAAAGCAATAGGTAAAGTTGTACTTGCCTCTAAACAATTACAAACTATTAGGCAAGGTACAATGACGGGTTACCTAATACATTTTACCTGCAACTACTGTAACTATCCAAGCTCTGAAATTGTCGCCTATTGGTGTGTATAAAGCTTTCTTTTCACTTTATTAATGGAGCTTTGTCCATTGTGAACATGTATTTAAATATGTAGTGTTATAAACATGTGCTCTTTATAAGCTGGAATGGAATACATTAAGGGGCCGATTCACTAACTTCGAGTGAAGGATTCGAAGTAAAAAAACTTCGAATTTTTGTGCTCCTCGACTATCTAATTGGCGTAAATTCGCCTGAGTAGAATGATTCGAATAGATCGAGCGCAAAAACGCTGCGACTATTCGCCCATTCGATTGTCGAAGTACTGTCTCTTTTAAAAATACCTAGACTGCCTACTTCGCCACCTAAAACCTACCGAATTGCTTTAAAAGCCTATGGGAAAGTCCCATAGGCTTGTTTTCCAAGTTTTTGATCGAATAAAAAGGCATTAGATCGAATGGAAATGCTTCGAGCGAATATTCGATCGAGCGCTTATTCGCCTGGCGAATATTCGCCAATTCGTCTATTCGCCAGTGCGTAAATTCGCCCGAATTGCCTATTTGATTCGATTCTATTCCCCAGTCAAATTTCGAGGGATTTAACCCCTCGAAATTCGACCCTTGATGAATTTGCCCCTAAGTCCAAAAATGATACAGTCAAAACCCTAATATAAGCTGAAATAAGAATCAATGTTACTTTTTGAAAACTACCTGAAGCAGATCTCCCTGGAAGAACTGGCCAAGTTTACTAAAATTGGATTCAGTAAAATGCAAGAACTGGTCAATGCTCTGTGCGTTGTATGACTAAGAAATAGTTAAAAATACCCTTCATCATCAACCTCATTGCAATTCCAGACCCATGTGATGACTTCATTTTTCTTATTGACATGCCTTTTTTTGATACACATTCTGAAAGTAACATTTGGTATGCTCACAGACTACAAAATGTCATTATTGTGTCATGCTGACAAATTGATGTTTGTTTTTAATAGAAAAAGAAATCTACCTTCTTTCTCTTGCAGTTTGAAAATGAAATCATAATGAAGTTGAAGGAGGACGGGGCGACTGGCAATATATGAAACTATTTGAAACAATGTAGGGCTTTTTTTTTTTTAAAAAAAATGTAAGTGTATTAACTGGACTCTTTATATACAGGAAATGTAACATGATATGTTACTGATATAAATCTTCAATTACTTTTTCAACAGCAAAAATTTCAAAAACAATTATGAGTATTAGAGATGGGCGAATCTCTGAACCAAAAATTTGTGAACTGTAAAAAGTTGTCAAATGCATTGAAGTCAATGGGTGTCAAACCATGCAACAAATTTCCAAACCGCAAGACTTTTTTGTAACTATCCAATATTGTCTGTGGCCATTTTTTTATACTATAAAGAGTATAAAATTGGCAAGCCACCATACCTCATCACATCAGGGATGTATATTTAGGTCCGGTGCCACCCTAGACACTGGACCTAATGATGCCCCCAACATACAGAAGTGACATAGGTATGCGTGACATCACTTTTGACAAACATCACTTCTGGTTTCACTGTTATAAGCCTTGTGCCCCTCACCCCCCAGCTCCACCATTGGATTGATGCAGAAAGTCTCCCGCACCATTTGGGTTTCTTAAAAAAATGTATCAATTATATAAGCATGCAGGGCTCCCCCCCCCCAAAAGCTGCCGTCATAGGAAAAGGCTCTCGGGTGCCTCTCTATAAATATGGCCCTACATATGGTGGTCTTAGTCAGGGCTGCCATCAGGGGTTCATAGGGGGTACTGTTGTACCAGGCCCAGCCTAAAGGAGGTTTCGGCACGGCTTCACCGCTGTCAAGGGGGGCCCGGTTATTTCTAAAAGTGCCAACAGCGAAGCTGACAACAGTGAAGCTGTGCCGAAACCGACGAAGTGCTGAAGCCCCGAAGCCATGAAAAGATCCAAAGCCAAGAAAGGAGCCAAATTGAAGTCCCGAAGCAGCAAAAAGACCCAAAGCCACAAAAGGAGCCGAAGTTGAAGTCCTGAAGCCTCGAAAGGAGCTGAAGTTAAAGTCCTGAAGCAACGAGTTTAGTTCTGCTGAACACCAATGTGTTTTGTTTAATTTTATTAAAGGAAAACTACACCCCCAAACAATGTAGGTCTCTATAAAAAGATATTGCAAAAAACAGCTCATATGTAAAACCCTGCTTCATGTAAATAAACCGTTTTCATAATAATATACTTTTCTAGTAGTATGTGCCATTGGGTAATCATAAATAGAAAACAGCCATTTTAAAAAATAAGGGCCGCCCCCTGGGATCGTAGGATTCACTGTACTCACAAACAAACCAACAAACCATACATGTTAGGTCACATGAGCCAATTAACAGACAGAGTTGTGTCTTTTGCTTCCACACTTCTTCCTGTTACAGTTAGAGCTGTAGTATTTCTGGTCAGGTGATCTCTGAGGCAGCACACAGACCATCACGAAATGGTGGTTCAAGGCAAGAGATGTAAAAGGGCAAGATTTACTTAAATATATATTACAGTTTGGTAAGATTCTTTAATATGCCACTTAATATGGTATGAACTATCTGTTGCTTAAGTGTTCATTTTGGGGGTATAGTTTTCCTTTAAACCCCTGGCCACCAATCTATTATTTTAAATAATGTTACAAATGTTTTTTAAAAAAATATTCCCTGGGGCCCCAGTGTTTCTTTTTAACTTGTAAGGGGGGCCCTGGCGCCAAAGTTTTTTTTTAGTAGATTTATAGTCACTGCTGTTACCACTTACTTTTATGCAAAATGTGATTGGCCTACAAACTGCAGCACTTTAGTTGTTAAAACAGCTTCTTCTGGGTTTTGATCAGTTTCAACTTAATGTACGTGTAGAGTAAAATTGCCATCATTTGTTTTCTCATTTCCTGAAGGTAAGAAATCATTTTTACACGCCCGATTAATTATTACTGAGACATGAAAAGTAATATAGAAGGAATAAAGTGTAACAGAAGTACAGGAAAGCAATAACAAGTTGCAGGACGTTGAAGCAGGCTTTACAAAGTCTTTATTTTTCAACTGGCAAAATGTTATTTTGAAGAAATGTTCCTGCTAGTTATTTGGGTGTTCTTTTTGTACTCTTTTTTCTGCATTTTATTTATGCACATTGGTGGCAGTTTATTATACCGTAATGATGTTGAAACTAGTGGAAAAATGTAATTTCATCATGGCATTTGAAAACTAACAGAAAAGCATCATGAAAATAATGGATATTCTACTTCAGGCTAGACTTGGCAACAATCTACAGTTTATATATGAAACAATATTGGACAGATGCTTTTAGGAAAATGTGGACAATGATACAAGATGATTACAAGACAAGTAATACATATGGACAATTAAAAAAAATCAAGACCCTAGAACTGGTCCAAGCAATAGAGAGGAAACGTGTTGGTTTTGTTGGCAGAAATATATATATATAGATATGAGATTTGTTATCTGGAAAGATCTGAATTACGGAAAGGCCATCTCCAGTGGAATCACTTTTCTCCAAATAATGCAAAAACTTTTAAAACTGATTTTATTCTCTATTTTAATAAAACAGTACCTTGTACATGATCCAGTCTAAGATATAATGAATCCTTATTGGAAATAGAACCAGCCTATTGGGTTTACTTAGGGGCCAAAAACGTCGAATTTTGAAGTGTTTTTTGGGCTACTTCGACCATCGAATGGGCTACTACGACCTTCGACTACGACTACGACTTCGAATCGAACTATTCGAACTAAAAATCGTTTGACCATTCGACCATTCGATAGTCGAAGTACTGTCTCTTTAAGAAAAAACTTCGACCCCCTAGTTCGCCATCTAAAAGCTACCAAACTCAATGTTAGCCTATGGGGAAGGTCCCCATAGGCTTTCCTAAGTTTTTTTGATCGAAGGATATTCCTTCGATCGTTGGATTAAAATCCTTCGAAGTCGAAGGATTTTAATTCCCAGTCGAATATCGAGGGTTAATTAACCCTCGATATTCGACCCTTTGTGAATCGGCCCCTTTTACATGATTTTCTAGTAGAATTAAGGTATGAAGATCAAAATGACAGAAAGATCCATTATCCTGAAGACCCCAGGTCCCATGCTTTCTGGATAACAGGTCCCATACCTGTATATGATAGAAAAATAGGATTATAGTGTTGACTGGTAAATAATATTACAGTACTATTACAATATTAGGTGGTTTCAGGAAGAGATTTCTGCAGCTTCATATTTGGTCCTTAAAACATGTTTTTTACATCTTAAAACAAAATCTTTTTTTTTCTTAATTCAAGGGATACACTGAAGGTATGGTGATCCAAATTATAGAAAAAATCCCTTAACTGGAAAGCACCTGGTCCCAAACATTCTGGATAATAGATCTTATATATATGTGTAATAACTTAGATAAAGGATAATATTTTTTCTGTTTGTCAGTTCCTTTTCATATTGTACACAAGACAGATAGATAATAGATAAATATGTTAATTGCATTAAAAGTTTCCCAATATAAATAATAAAGTATCAGTGAAAAATTACTAGTTTTTTACCTACTGGGCACAAAGCATAGGGAATTTGTAAAAAAAATGTCTATTTACTAAAATAGGGGACTACTATGTCTAGTTAAAAGTTGAGCATTAGTGATGGGCGAATTTCTCCTGTTTCGCTTTGGTGAAAAATGTGCACATTTCCCCAAAATTCGCAAAACAGTGTAAAATTTGTGAAATTTTGACCCCCACGTCAATTTTGACGCCGGGGCTAAAGTCAATGGGTGTTGATGCATAAAGGTTATGACGCAATCATTTTTTCCGATGTGCGTCCAAATTTTTTTGACTTGCCGGCGAATTTACCGTGGAAATTCGTCGCAAATTCGCTTCTGGTGAAATTATTCACCTATCACTATGCATCCACTTTCCAAAAATACTTTATACTCCCTTTTTCTTTTCAGAATCTTAGACACTCATTTTCCACTGAAATAAATGTTGATGAGTATTGGTAATATGTAGCATTGGTCTCTACTTAATTCCTGTACCACTCTGTGCCAGCGACCACTTATTTTATTTGTGCTGCTTATCAGTTTAACTGCATTGACAGGGGGAGAGAGAATTGTCAGAGTGAAAAATAAAAAGGAGTTTCTTTTACATCAAGCTTATACTTTGTCTCTCAGAATGAATGACATGTATGGCTGAAAATAAAATCCCTTTTTTGGTTATTACATTTGGGGGCCGATTCACTCAGCTCGAGTGAAGGATTCGAATGAAAAATACTTCGAATTTCGAAGTATTTTTTGGGTACTTCGACCATCGAATGGGCTACTTCGACCTTCGACTACGACCTTCGACTTCGAATCGAACGATTCGAAGTAAAAATCGTTCGACTATTCGACCATTCGATAGTCGAAGTACTTTCCCTTTAAAAAAAACTTCGACCCCCTACTTCGGCAGATAAAACCTACCGAAGTCAATGTTAGCCTATGGGGAAGGTCCACATAGGCTTGCTAAACTTTTTTTGATCGAAGGATTTTCCTTCGATCGTTGGATTAAAATCCTTCGAATCGTTCGATTCGAAGGATTTAATCGTTCGATCGAAGGAATTATCCTTCGGTCGTTCGATCGAACGTTTAGCGCTAAATCCTTCGACTTCGATATTCGAAGTCGAAGGATTTCAATTCGAGGGTCGAATTTCAAAGTATTTTTTACTTCGAAATTCGACCCTTAGTGAATCGGCCCCCTGATCTATATCAGAATTTATTCTTTAGTAACTAGAAAGTGTTTGTTAAATTCAGTAGATGATTTATTTACATATTTTTGTATAATTTTGGAACACAGAAACTTTGTATTTCCTGAAATGTCACAAGTTGGCCTCATTATCTTTAAGTACAGGAATCGGCTGATTTTAAAACATACATTGTGTCCTTGGTGTAAATGAAGCGATTACCCGGTATTGTGGAAGGAAGAGAATGTATTTCTAGTGCCGTACAAGTGGCCCATAAATAGCTTAAGAAAATAGATAACAAGAATTATGGCATAGAAACCCTGTAATGTTATATCTGCTTATGTTTAAGCTACAACACAGCATTTTTTATTCACTTAGTTTATCCTGTGAACTTCTAGTTAATTATTTCTATCTTTAGAATTAATGGGCAGGTTTATCAAATTTCAAATTTATGTGAATTTTTTTTTTTACTGTAATAAATTAGAATAAATTCAAATATACTCAGAACTAGAATGGGAGGATATGTAAGAAAAAAATTAAAACGTCTAATATTCGGTCGAATAGTCCCGACCCGAAAATTTGAATCTCTAGTTTTTCCTCCGAAAAAAACTCGAATGTCAAGAAGGAAATTAACATATTCAAGTAGTTCAATGGTCCTCTGCCATTGACTTGTAAATGAACTTGGCAGGTTTTAGGCGCATATAAAAATGAGAAATGTTTTCCATGGTTGAGGTGTGATACATCTCACAATCAAATTCACATTTGAATTAGGGGATTGAAATTCTAATGTGTGAATTTGGAAACCAAAAAAAATTTTGAAAATTGAAATTTACTATTCAACCCTTAATACATCTGCCCCTTATAGTATATCTTATTGCTTAACTTTAATAAGTCCTTTAATTTTGTATCAAATGGAATTTGAGATAGACACAATCTGAATGAAAGATCATTATAGTACTTTTAAAACATTGCTTTTTGCATGACAGAAAGAACGATTATGTAGCGATTCTGGGACAGATGGAGTGGGAAAGGACATGACTGAGGAAGCTTTAGATTGTAAAAAGAAAAAAACAGTGACCTGTGCACTCATGTACATACTAATCACTGACAGTGAAATTAAAAATACCATCATCACAGAATAAAATAACTCATAATATACAATAAGAAAGTGAACCTATTTTTGCAAATTCCTATCCCAAATTCCATAAAATATCCCAGTTTTATCCAATGGAACCAGATAAGTTCTACCTATGGGCACCGCCAACAGTGATTATACTGGGAATGGTGTTTAAACATGTGATTATTGGTAGGTGTGCAATCTACTTATTTATTTAAAATATTCTTTACTACTAGTTGATCACGGACCACAGCAACTCAGCTTCTGTAAGAAGAAGCCCTCGTTCACTTTTCATTTCATAATAACTGCAACAATCTTAGTGAGAAGTGATGTTTTGTTGTAACAATAAGTTTCTGAAGATGACAAAAATAATGAGATCACTTCACTTCATCTATATGTACAGTATGATTTTGTGAGATTGGACGGCTAACCAGTGCATTTCTTATTTAATTAATTCTTGTAATGTTTCCATAGTGGTCTGATGAGCAGTGTTCCCTCAGGTTATGCAGACTGAATTCCAGAGTTCACAAACACACTGCCACCTCAAACAAACATTACATGGGGTCATTCTTGGCTACTTTGACAAAGGAAAGGTATGATTTCCAACGTGATTTTATTTTCAATATTTGATATGGGCATTGATAGTCATAGATTGATAAACTAAGTATTGATAATATAAATACAGGGCTATTTTTCCTTTAAAAAAGGAGAACTGAAGTGTAACAAAAAGTATGGCAGAAATGTTGTACGTTATGTAGGGATGCACCAAATCCACTTTTTTGGATTTGGCTGAACCACCGAAGCCTTTGCGAAAGATTCGGCCGAATACCAAACCGAATCCGAACCCTAATTTGCATATGCTAATTAGGGGTGAGAAGGGGAAACATTTTTTACTTCCTTGTTTTGCGATTTCCCTCCCCGCCCCTAATTTGCATATGCAAATTTGGATTCGGTTCGGCTGGGCATAAGGATTCGGCCGAATCAGAATCCTGCTGAAAAAGGCCGAATCCCTAACATTATGTTTTGGGTTTCTATACCGGGCAAAGACAACCTGAGCCCTTTAGCAGTAAAGGTCTGTGCCTCTAAAGTTGCCCCTGTAGCCTCCCATCTCTTCTCCATTTTCTTTTCTGCTGATTCACTGCACATGTCACTTACTGAGCTTAGGGACCAACTCAAAATATACAGTACACATCAAAATATAAATGTCGCAATATAAGGCTGAGGCTGATTAGTAAATAATTATTAGTACATGGCAGCACAGAAACCACCACAATTAGCATCTGAATGTAATCAGCCTTGTAGCATCAGCTTATCGGACAGGCAAACCTAATTTTCTGCTTGATGATTTGCGACAACCCCTAAGCTTAGCTTCTCAACAGTCACGCAAAGCGCACTGAGCATGTGCATGTCACAGACACTCTTAACAAAATCCAAGATGAAAAACTCTTGCAACAACTTTGAAGGCCTGGATCATTACTGACACTGAAGCTTTAGGCTGATTGATATGATCAATATATAAAATACAGCAATTCTAGCCAAATTCCTTTTTAAGGTTTTGTTCTCCTTTAAGCTCCAGTCCCTCAGTTTTTATACCTCAATATTTATGTTCTTATAAAACGAAGGAGAGAATTTAAATGACCTTACAGCCTGCCAGCAAATGAGGCTGGAGATGATCTATTCTAAAGTAAGCAGCTTCCTTTTTCTGATTTATGATGTGTCCCAACATTCCCATTTGACACCCCCACATGTATCAGGAATAGACCTAGAGCCTATTCATGAATATGAAGTACAGCACTAATAAATAGAGTCTGATCAATTGTGTGATCACAATCCAGATCTTGTTCTTTGTGTAATGGAAATGAATACAGTTACCAGGGCCAGTTAGCCAAAGTGCCAACACTCTATCCAATAATATATTTAGTAGGTGCCATCTGGTTTGCTGTATCTGTCCAAAGATTAATTTACAATCCAACTGCAACGAAAGCTCTATTAAACAACAAGCAATTATATTTAGCAATGCTGTCTTCTGAAATAAGACAAGAGCTTCTGTCGTTTGCTATTTGAACACTACAGACCAAATTTTGAATGTCATTTGTGTCCTCCATTTAATGATTCTCAGTAGCATCTGGATTATTTTTATTATAATCCCTGTAAGATTTATAATAACAGTAATGATGGGTGAATTTATTCTCCAGGCGCAAATTCGCGGTGAATTCCCGTGATTCGCCGTGCCCGAATAATTTCTCAAAACCGAAGTGAAAATTCGCCGGTGTCAAAATAAAATGGACGCCGGCTTAATTTTGCCAAAAATGGACACCGGCCTCAAAAACGAGACGCCAGCACCGTTTTGCAAATTTTGCAGGAAATTTGCTCATTTTTAGGCGAAGCAAAACGCCCCAAATTCGCCCATCACTAATTAACTGGTTTCTACACACAAGCTATATTTGCAACTGACAAAACTGTTAATGTATTAGGAATGTTAGAGACAGGTTTAATTTTAATTTGCCACCTTTTTGCATTTACAAATATAAAATATACAGGAAGTCTCTAAAAGTGTGATGTGTGCAGGGAGCCTAGTTCCATGTTTTGTTATGTAATTATAGAAGTGGGAAGAAGCAATTGCACTGTGCAAGCAACTGGCAGACCAGTATGAAATGGAAATCTTTAATTATGAGCTACTAGTCAGTGCATGGTAAGAACATCTTAGCTTGAGCTTTCTACTCACCTTCTCTGGAGATTTTGTCTTGTACACATACATTTATTATCTGTCTTGTACATTTACTCTTACAAAAAAAGTTTATTCTGTGCTATTACTGATGATCGTGTGGAGGGAAAGGAATAATGTGCTGTTGCTCAGTGGAGGACAATGACACTTTTAGAACAGTTCAGTGAAAAAATAAAAACTGGGTAAATAGATAGGCTGTGCAAAATAAAAAATGTTTCTAATTTAGTTAGTTAGCCAAAAATGTAATGTATAAAGGCTGGAGTGACTGGATGTGTAACATAATAGCCAGAACACTACTTCCTGCTTTTCAGCTCTCTAACACTGAGTTAGTCAGTGACTATAAGGGGGGGGGGGGGGCACATGGGACAAAACTGTTCAGTGAGTTTGCAATTGATCCTCAGCATTCAGCTCAGATTTGAAAGCAAACAGTTATAACCCATGTGCCCCCCCCAAGTCACTGATTGGTTACTGCCTGGTAACCAATCAGTGGAAACCAAGAGAGCTGAAAAGCAGGAAGTAGTTTTCTGGCTGTTATGTTACACATCCAGTCACTCCAGCCTTTATACATTACATTTTTAGCTAACTAACTATATTAGAAACATTTTTTATTTTGCACAGCCTATCTATTTACTCAGTTTTTATTTTTATACTGAACAATTGCTTTTTCCTTATTTATGTTCCCTGTTATATCATACACAAATAATAGAATTATTGTTAATACAGTGCTGCAGTTGCCAGGTTATAATTATTATTATTATATGTTAACACATTTTCTAAATAAACTTCCTACTGCTGTCCATTGGCACTTTGAATGAATACAGTAGCACTAGGCCCACTATGCCTTAATCTTGGGAATCAAGACATGCTGGATATGCTGTTTTTTCTTTTATAGTGATATGCTGAAATATATTTTAATGCAGAAAGATCAAAATAGATAGTAGGGGAACATGTTTTACTGTTTTCCCTACACACAAAAAATATATATTTATTTCATTAGTAAATGCATGAAATTAAACGGCACCGCCCCTCCACTTTTTATTGTTACAGATTCAACAGGCAAAATTCTATGAACATATTATGAAAAGTCTAAGGCCAAAGCCAGACTATTTGTGTTAGGAAAACACTCGTGTTTGTAAGTCAATCTACCAGTTGCTGTAATGATCCACAGAAGCTAATTTGTCATAGCCATATAGTCATAGTCATATCTATTATCATCTCTTCTGGATACAAAAAAGAAATGCATACATAATGAGATAAAATTACAATGTCCCTATCCCACCCCAGATCACATACATTTTACACATACTCCCAAACAAACATTAACTGTGTTAAAAAATCCAAAACATATTTCAGTATACACTTTCCAGCCAATAATATATAAAAAAATAAAAAAAAAAGAATAAAACCCATTTTTCTAATTCCCACTCTTTCATTTTTAACATAAGAGTATTTATTTTATTTTTTTGTGCCATTTATTTGTGCAATCACACCTTATCTAAAATCTACCACCAACCTTACTGATGTGAAACCATGAAAGTTTATACAAAATGTGGGCCTGCAGAAATATATATAACATGGTTATACAGTATATATAAGTGCAGAGAGGAGCACAACCATAAAAAAATGTAGTTAAAGGGTTGGCTCACCTTCCAAACAATTTTTTCCAATTCAATTGTTTCCCAGAAATAAAGACTTTTTTCAATTATTTTCCATTTTTTGATTTATACAATTGATACTATTGAATAAATTCTAACCGCTGCCTTTAATGAAACTCAAGGATTCAACTAAATGTGTTTAGAACAGTTAAAGAGTCGGCGAACCCTTACCCCTCCCAGAACTGCTTTAGAAGGTGAAAATTAAACTTTTAAATTCAATATTAGAAAAAATGGTCACAAATAGAAAGTAATTGCAAAATGTCTTTATTTCTGGTGAACTCAGAAACCAACTGAACTGAAAAAAGTGTTGGTGAACAACCCCCTTTAAATATCAGGGTGCTGGTCAAATAAAATAAATATATAGACAGAGAACTGCACACACTGGGACTTAATATAAAGAAAAAAGTTTTATTACAAAAATCCAACGTTTCAAGCACAAACACTGATCTTCCTCCTGAAGTTTTGCTATCTATCATCTATCTATCTATCTATCTATCTATCTATCTATCTATCTATCTATCTCTCTCTCTCTCTCTCTCTCTCTCTCTCTCTCTCTCTCTCTCTCTCTCTCTCTCTCTCTCTCTCTCTCTCTCTCTCTCTTATAAGGTTTACTTAGCAGGTAAAGTATATTTTATTCAAATGATACTGCTAACTAGGCTTGGGTGAATTTGTGTCAGGATCTACCAACAGTGTGTGGTTGGCAGGTAGGAGCCGAAATGCATGGTAACATGGCGACACCATGTTTGGTGTTAGAATAACCAGGAAATGGAAGTGTGCTCAGAATGAAGTTTAATGGTAAACTATAAACAATTGGTGCTGGTGAAACGGAAGACAAATAATAAGAAGTAAAATGAGAACTATAACAAACCAAAGGTTGGGGCAGGCTGATGCAAGTCCGTGTACACAGGCAAGAGTTCATAGGCGGGCGGCAGGCGATACAAGTCCTAGGAACAGGCAAGAGATCAGTGGCAGGCGGCAAACAATGCAAGTCCGTGAAACAGGCGAAGGGTCAAACCAGGAGATCAGATCAAGGATGTAGCCGGTACAAGGAATAAACAGGTCAGAGGAACAAGCAGGACAAGTCAGGAATCAGGGACTGGGTAATTTCAGGAACACTGGCACAAGGCGACTAGAACACAGAAATAAATCAATGATCCAGCAATGGCTGGCAGAAAGGTAATGGCTTATATAGAGCCTTGATGATAAGATCACAGACACCTGGCTTCAATGAGATTAGGGGTGGAGACATGGAATAGCAGTAATCTACACTGACAGTTCGAGGTGTGAGTTCCAACTGCCTCCAGTGGCTCAGCATGAGAATGCACTGTCCAGTCAACCTGCAGACCAGGGATTCAATCCCCAATAGTCCTGACAATTTGACCAGTTTCATTTTGTCAAAAATTCACCGTTGACGAAATGTCGCCGACGCCCATTAAAGTCTATGGGCGTCATTTCTGCAACGAAACAAGGCAAAAGAATGTGTCCATCCCTACTGCTAACTAAATGCACATTGGTAATGGTAACTCCATTAGAGGGTCGGAACTAGGGGTAGACAACTTACCCCTAGTCTTGGCCCTCTTCCCCATGCTGTAGATTGTATCTGCACTCTCTGGTACCCCCATGTGATGTCACTGTGTGAACGATCATTGCTTAGGACGCCTGCCCGGCTTGGCCTTGACTCTGCTCCATTATGTTCAGAAAACTAGTGTTCCACTGGGATAACACAATTATTTAATTTGTTGTCACTGGCAATCAAGGGAAGCACCAACCAGTTTATTACAGAATACTTTCTAATGTGTTTATAGTCTATTCAAGTTGATTTATGAAACCTTAGTGAAGACTAATTGAATAACATAAACTAAGCAAATAATTATTCAAGACAAGCTGTCTTGCAAGGAACAACAATTATTCTGCGTGCCTTACTCTAAGCAAAAATTGTGTATTCATGACTCATGTAATGCATACAGCCTGGGATAATTGTGATTTTTCTGCCTTTTAAATGCTTAACTTTTTCAACAGAAAATTTTTGAACAAATCTTCAAATAACTTGCCTTCAACAGAAGGTACAGGTCTTGTGATTGGCAAATCTGACCCATTTCACCGAAAATTTGTGAAACAGTAGTGATGAGCGAATTTGCGCCGCTTCGCTTTGCCGGAAAATTCACAAATTTTGTGCGAAATTCGTGAAACGGTGAAAAATTTGCGAAGCGGCGCCTCGTTTTTTGACGCCGGCGTTTTTTTTCAGGCGAATTTTAACGGGCGAATTTATTCGCTGGTGGCAAATCGAGCAAATTCGCCCATCACTACGAAACAGCAAAACATTTGCCAAATGCATTGAAGTATATGGGCAGCAATTTTTATTGGCGCACAACAAATGTTAGACATGCAACAATTTATTCACCCATTGGAGTCTATAGGCGTCTTTTCTGCGTCAAACACTTTTTAAACACTTTTTTTCTACAAGCTGTTGGCCCTATACCATGTGATAGGGAATCCTGCTAGAACTGAGCTAAGCTCTCAAAAACAGTATTTCACTGGTCACCTTTTTCTTGTTCACATTAAATTTAGTAAATCTTTTTCATAACATTTGTCCTGTGTCAGCCACTACATTACTTCTTTACTACTCTATTGTAAGTCCTGTAACATTGGCTCCTCTACAGTATATATCGAGGAAAAATCTGTGCTTTGTCTTTGCAGATGAATCAATCACTTTTTTGTTTTTTATTTTTGCTTTCTTGAGGGAGCTTTTCAAAGAGTATTTAAAATTAGAAATTAGAGGTCAGTCAGCACACACCAATAAATACCTATTTTACCCATTAGCTCACAACAATATGAATACTTTGTATATGCCATTGTATCTTAGTTTGTAACTTTTAATTAAATCGCCAATCATTTGTGTCTTTCACAGATTTGAGCACTAAAGGTACTGAAACTAAAAATGATCTATGGGATTCGCAAAAGACATTTTTCATAAATTTTAAGGCATTTTATTGAAACAATTTTAATATATCAACATAAATCATAAAAATAACTCCTGCCCACTTGGCACATTTGATGAGTTCCTTCACTGCACGGGGCCCCTTGTGTACTACCAGTAAAAACAAAAAATGTTGAAGGTCATCACTGAGCTCACTCATTTGATGATACTTTGAGGGAATACCTCCTGGCTTAACAGTCAGTTCAACAGTCAACCGAATGCTCCCTTTGCTCCTTGCAGTGACAGACAGACCCCCCACCCCAGTTCTTCTGGGAGCGCCTTACACAGGATCGTAGCCTTTCTTCTGTGTCCTACATCTTCTGTATCCTACATCTTCTGTGTTCTTCATCTTCTGTGTCCTACTGAGAGAGACCTTCCTAATTAAATACCTTTCCATTGGACATCCTTCCTGTGGAAAGTCTGCTCCAGTATGTGAGCTGGACTAGTGGAATGGAGTACCTGGTCTGCTTGTTCCTGGAAACACTCCATGTTCTAGAACATGACAATAAAACAATTTAAACAGAGAAAACATTCTTGTTTAGCGACACATTCCCCTACTGGGGAGAAATTAAAGGCCAATGCATGTTTTTTTCATATCACTCTCACAATGGGTTGAGAACTATCTTGACCTATATTCTACGGATACAAATATTTTAGACACACTGCCTTTGAGGACCTGCCCATGATAGATTACTTGATGAATCTACACTATAGTAGCTTAACAAAGCTACCAACCCACTTTCTATTGGCAAAGCAGCAAACAGTGATGGCTAACCTTAATTCTGGGTGAAACCTGTTGTCCCCCAAGACATGCGGGATGACCTTGTATAATAACAAGGTACAGTAGATTGCAGTGACTGCAACCATTTCCCTGCTGAGCAGTATGGAAAGGTTTTTCTTTGGATACACTGAAAAGATTGTAAACACTATGTCCTACATAGTCCTATTGACATTTAAGATCCTGGGATAACGTTTTTAACACCTGGGATATTATATTAAGAATTTCATTCGTTGATGAACAAGTAACATTCATAGAACTCTTACAAACTTTACAAAATGCTTTAAAAACTGCTACAAATCCAGGTTTATCAGGAGAAAGGTAACAGGCACCAACTGATGACCATGTGTATTATGGCATCTGCTGCCCCAATATAAAAATCTGTAAAAATGACAAACAAAAATGTAGTAGATATTAATATGTACATTATGAATTGGTTTATATCTGTATGCTGGTTTGTTTCCTGAGTAAATGTGTGCGGTACAGCATATATTTGCTTTTCTGTGATCACAGCTGAACCTCTTCAATCATTTTATCCTGTTACATAAAAGAAAGGAAGTTAAATAAGGTCACACAGACACAGAGGAGAGTGAAAAAACAGCATTTGTGATATGTTTATGTATAATTACAGTAATATTTACTTGCCCTTAGACATATTGATGCATGTGTAATACATTGCTGGAAACGTTAATATTTGTTATTAATTCTATTTCCTGTTCCTTAAAGGGATCCTGTCATCGGAAAACATGTTTTTTTCAAAACCCATCAGTTAATAGTTCTACTCCAGCAGAATTCTGCACTGAAATCCATTTCTAAAAAGAGCAAACAGATTTTTTTATATTCAATTTTGAAATCTGACATGGGGCTAGACATTTTGTCAATTTCCCAGCTGCCCCTGATTTTTTAAAAAAAACTTTTTTGGGGCCCCAATTTTTTTTTGACTTGTAAGGGGGGCCCTGGCGCCAATGTTTTTTTTAAAAAAAATTTTTATGGGGGGCCCTGGCGCCAATGTTTTTTTTTTTTAAACTTATAAGGGGGCCCTGACCATAAATAGCTTTTTAAAACTTGAGTGTGTGGGGGGTTACTTTTTTAGCGCTGATGTCTGTGTGGTCTTTTAACTGTGGAGTGGGTGGGGTCTGGGCAGGGCTTGGTCACCAGGGTGGGCGTGGTCCATGGGGCCCCTAAAATATTGTTGTACAGGGCCCCATGATTTCTAATGGTGGCCATGATAGCAACTATAGGATTAGCATTTTGTGCAGACTATTGCTAGCATCAATATAGAGAAATAGAGATTAAAAACTGAGAAGAGGAGGATACTGAAGATTATGAGCTAAAAGGAATGTCAGGTAACAACACACAAGTTTACATGATTTATCTGGAGATGTATGATTGAACTATTTGCTCAGAGCCTCTAATGCAGCTCTTGGATTAGTGCTTTAAGCAGAGACCTCTCTACAATTACAACATGGTGGGCATTGGTGGTGATGCTGGTCTTTCAGATTTAGTGGCACATTGGGAATGTGGACTAATTTATGAGAAACATTTTGTGGTAAAGGGGTTGCTCACCTTCAAACAACTAATTGTTTTCAGATAGATCACCAGAAATAACGTCTTTTTCCAATTACTTTCTATTTTCTATGTGCCACCATTTTTATAATATTGAAGTGTAAAGTGTCATTTTTTAACTTATAAAGCAGCTCTGGGAGGGGGTCACTGACCCTGTAAACTGTTCTAAATTGATACATTTGGTTGATAAATTTCTTATCTTTGTCTCTGCTGAGCAGAATCTCTGGGTTTCATTACAGGCATCTGTTAGACTTGATACAATAGTTGACAAGGATTTACCGCAAATAGTTTGATCAAACGACCGAACGAAAAATCCTTCGAATCGTTCGATTCAAAGGATTTTAATCCATCGATCGAACGATTGTTCTTAGACCTAAAAATTGTTACAAAGCCTAAGGGGACCTTCCCCATAGGCTAACATGGCACCTCGGTAGGTTTTAGGTGGCGAAGTAGAGGGTCGAAGTTTTTTTTAAAGAGACAGTATTTCGACTATCGAATGGTCGAATAGTTGAACGTTTTTTTAGTCGAGTCGAGGTCATAGTTGAAGGTCAAAGTTGAAATTCGAATTTTTTTTATTTCATTCCTTCACTCGAGCTAAGTAAATGGGCCCCTATATGTTGCAAAATTTTAACAATTTTGAGTCTGCACCTGAATTGCTGAGCTGCCAGACTAAAACAACAGAGACACATACATTCAACTTTAAACTTAGATTTTGGAAAAACAATAAACCATAAATAATGGAAAGTAATTTAAAAAAAATTCTTTCTGGGGAACAATCTGAAAACAACTGAACTGAAAAAAGTGTTTGGAAGGTGAATGACCCTTATAAGTGATGATCAAAAGGGAAATTATTCTGAAAACCAAATGGGATTAGAATGAGATGCAAAACTTTTTCCTACCGGAGTAGTGGGTTCTATTTTAGGAAAAGAGCACAGGATTATAGCAGCAGAGTTTAGGATAGACTACAAATGAGAAGCTGGGTAGGAGGCTGAGCAGTTAATAGTAGGTTGCAGCATTCAGACAGGATAGGATAAGGCCAACAATAAGTTTATTGAAGTTGTTTGTTAGAGAAGGGGCTTAACTTTTTTATATTGTAAAGACAATAATGACAGACAAGACAGACAACAGGGCTCATTTATGAACACAGCATATTGCCCAAAGTGTATTTTTCAGCCACAGTTGCCATTTTTTTCTTTAGAACTGCAGTTGAATTGTACTCAATGTATATTGCCCATGCTAATTACCTTGGTTTTTTTTTTGTGGCTGTTAGGTATACTGGAAAATTGATGAAGCTGTTTGAACGAGGCAAGTCAATGGGGAGTTAAAAAAGGAAAACTGCTTTCGAAAGCAAAAGAGCAGGCCGCAGGATCAAGAGGATTAATATGGGCATTGTTCCCAGATTGTTAGAGCATTCAACTACTAATTGCCAATGTTGTATATCTTATTCAAGAAAAAGGCAGGTTGTTCTTGCACTTTAAGTTATACTCCCTCTACATCACTTGGAAATCATTCAATTAAGAACAATTCATCTCAGGTATGCTTAGCCAGCCTGTTTCCCCATGGAGCCTGGCAATTATAGGCCAGTAAGCTTGACATCTGTGGTGGGCAAATTATTTGAAGGCTTGTTAAGGGATCACATTCAAAATTGTTCCTAATGAATGGCATTATGAGCAACAATCAGCATGGCTTTATGAAGGATAGGTCATGTCAGACGAATTTGATTGCATTTTATGATGTGGTAAGTAAGATTCTGGATAGTGGGGGGGCAGTAGATGTGATCTATTTGGATTTTGCCAAAGCGTTTGATACTGTGCCCCACAAACGACTGCTTTCTAAACTAAGGTCTGTTGGGCTTAATGAAGTCGTTTGCACGTGGATAGGAAACTGGCTACAGGATCAGGTACAGAGGGTGGTTGTTAATGGGACATTCTCTACTTGGAGTAAGGTTCTTAGTGGGGTCCCTCAGGCTCGGTATTGGGTCCACTTTTATTTAATTTGTTCATTAATGACTTAGGGGAGGGTGTTGTAAGTAATGTATCAGTGTTTGCAGATGACACAAAATTATCCAGCCCAATTAATTCCATCCAGGATGTGGCATCCTTGCAACAGGATCTTGACAAACTGGCAATCTGGGCAGCTAAGTGGCAAATGAGATTCAATGTTGATAAATGTAAAGTCATGCACCTGGGATGTAAAAATATCCAAGCCACTTATACCCTTAATGGGACTGCACTAGGCAAATCCATTATGGAAAAGGACCTTGGAGTCCTTGTAGATGATAAACTTGGCTGTAGCAAGCAATGCCAGTCAGCAGCATCAAGGGCAAATAAGGTCTTGAGCTGTATTAAAAGGGGCATAGAGTCAAGGGAGGAGGGGGTCATTCTTCCACTGTATAGAGCACTTGTAAGGCCCCATCTAGAATATGCCATACAGTTTTGGTCTCCATCACTCAAACAGGACATTATTGTATTAGAGAGGGTACAGAGAAGGGCAACTAAGCTGGTAAAAGGCATTGAAAATCTTAGCTATGAGGAAAGACTGGCCAAATTGGAGATGTTCACGCTGGAGAAGAGGCGCTTAAGGGGTGATATGATGACTATGTATAAATATATAAGGGGATCATATAATAATCTCTCTAATGCTTTATTTACCAGTAGGTCTTTCCAGCTGACACGAGGTCACCCATTCCGATTAGAAGAAAAGAGGTTCCGCCTAAATATTCGGAAGGGGTTTTTTACAGTGAGAGCTGTGAAGATGTGGAATGCTCTCCCTGAATCAGTTGTACAGGCTGATACATTAGATAGCTTTAAGAAGGGGTTGGATGGCTTTTTAGCAAGTGAGGGAATTCAGGGTTATGGGAAATAGCTCATAGTCCAAGTTGATCCAGGGACTAGTCCGATTGCCATTTTGGAGTCAGGAAGGAATTTTTCCCCCTCTAAGGCTAATTGGAGAGGCTTCAGATGGGTTTTTTTTGACTTCCTCTGGATCAACTGGCAGATAGGTAGTTTAATAAAAAAAAAAAAAAAAAAAAAGATCAGTGCCAGATTAAACACACAGTAGTCAATGAGAGAGCAGAGTTTCTCAACAGAAAAGTCTCTGGCTCTGAGAAAGTCTCTAGCTACAATAGACCATTGGCACAGGGCCAATGGAAATACTGTTCCTTTTTTTCATGAATCTACAATAAATATTATATTTTTAACTTTATTTTAACTTTATCATGGCGGCCTTTGTGTAATCTCTCTGAGTGCCCGACACCCCTCTTTTCGTAGGCAATAGACCTACAGCCATTCATTTCCGGTTAAATCTACCCTTAATGAAAAACGAACAAACCGTAAAAGTTGCCATGGGCAAAACATAATAGTTTCAGAGGTATTTAATTATAGCAAAAGGAAAGTATCCTTCCCACAGTACTTTGTTCCTCTCCAATTATAAGCACACTTGCTGCCACACCAAGCTGATCTATCTGCATACATGTATTAGATAAAGTCAAGTCACGTGTATGTATCAAGCTGTTTCATTAATATAAAGCTGAGTGTTAAGTTCTGGTGTAAAAAGGTGAGTAAAAACTGTTGTAAAAATTGTACCACAGTTTGCTCAAGATTTCTCCTCAGCTTCGTTGACTTTAAAGGAGAAGGAACGGTTAAAACTAAGTAAGCTTTATCAGAAAGGTCTATATATATACCAGTAAACCCTCAAAGTAACGCTGCTCTGAGTCTTCTGTCAAACGAAACGCCACTTTTATTTCCTTGTATTGTGTACACATGGGCTTCTGTATCAGACTTCCTGTTTTAAACCTCAAGGGCTAGGGCTTGAGCATGCTCAGTTTTCTCCTCTCTACCTCTCCCCCTTCCTTTCGCCCCTCCCATCTCCCCTCTGTGCTGTAATCTGAGCACAGAGCTATCAGTGAGCAGGGAGAGACTCAGGCAGGAAGTGATGTCACACCAAGCTAATATGGCAGCTGCTATCCTAAACAAACAGAGAGCTTCTAGAGCTGTTTACTCAGATATGGTAAAGCATTCTGCAGAATAAATATAGTGTTCTAGCTTGCACTATTGTGGCTAATCTATTGGCAATAATCTGCTTTAGTAGCTTTCCTTCTCCTTTAATGGTAGTATATCCTAATGCAGTTATAGGATATGTTATCAGGAAACCAGTTATCTAGAAAGCTCTGATTTATGGGAAGGCCATCTCCCATGTATTCCCTTTATAATCAAATAACTTACATTTTATATCCCTCTGTGATAATAAAACAATACTTTGTACTTGAGCCCAACTAAGATATGCAGTAATTAATCCTTATTCGTGTCAAAAAATTCCTATTGGTTAATTAATTAATGTTTAAATAATTACAGACCCGTTATCCAGAAAACCCCAGGCTCCAAGCATTATGGATAAGAGATATAGCCCCCCAGCTTATTTATATTGCCCCTTACCTGCCTATTATCCATATATCCAGAGCCTGTGGTGTATGGCATCACCAGAGTGCAGAATTTCAGCCAGTGGACCCACTTTGTGAATTAAAGAAGAAGAAGAAGAAGAAGAAGAGAAATTGGACATATTTGCTCATCACTACACATGATATAAAAGACAACTAATTAAAATAATCTTAGAATACTGCTGTTAACATCATACTAAAAGCTCATTTCAAAGGGTTATTCTTTTGCATCAATATGGTACTTTATTAGTAATTATTGCTGTGGAATATCTTTGACAAGACAAGTTATACAAAGTATAGCTCAAGGGTGATCAAGCTTGCACAATAATTTAAGGTAAAAAAACAAACAAAACATGTATCTAAGACTGATACAAATAATAAAAAAAAAACCTTTTGCTAAAATAATAAAAAAAAAACTTTTGATACCTGTGCATGGCCAGTACCTACCAGGGTTATAATAAAATAGGTGATGCTTGAAAAATCCAGTGAACAGTTTTTATTTCCCCTATGAGTTGCATCCTCATGCTTTGTTACAAATTGGTGTAAACTTCTTTCAGAGAGCAACAATGAGCTATTCTTTTTAATATAATAAAACAGACGCAAGATAACCTGCAAACCATCTGTTTCAAACTAGCAACAATGTATCTGGAAACATACAACAAAATCTCTTTTACTGAACGTTGTTTTTTTGAATATGTTAAATATCAAGGCTCACAAAAAAAGCTCCCTTGAATGGAAAAAATAAAAATGGTGATGATGATGATGACAGTCTTTCAACCTAGAAATGAAACATGAAGCAAATGCATTCAGCTCTGATGTTGCAAAGGAAACCTTAAAGCTTCTCACATCTGAACATCACACACACAAAAAATATTTACGATTAAGGTTATTCTGTTTCCTTTCTTTGGATGTCTCACCATCTTTGTACACTGTGTCATATTGTGATTTATGTGTCATACAAAAACAGCTAGATCAGTCATTTGTCAAAGAATACGACACACAAATGATCTAGGAGTTGAGGGTAAATCTATAAGCTTTGTTTAACATTAGAGCTTTTTTTCTATAAAGCAGTGATCTTATATATATATATATATATATAGTATTTGGATGGGTGGCACACCGCTTCTCAACTTCACCCAGTTGCACGGTTAAAGTATCACATATGCACTCTCAAATGAACCAGCAACACAGGGATATTTTTCAAAAGTAGAAAGTGTATTTAGTGAAGCATGTTCCAGCCAACGTAACGTTTCGGTCCCTACCGGGACCTTTCTACACTTTCTACTTTTGAAAAACATCCCTGTGTTGCTGGTTCATTTGAGAGTGTATATATATATATATATATATATATATATATATATATATATATATATATATACATACAATAAATCAGACCAGCAACACCGGGTTTTCTTATTCAAGACAACTATATTAAAAAGTGCATGTACAGCTGACATGATGTGTCGATGCCATCAGGGACCTTTCTCTTTCTCACAGTAACTTTTCCCACCATCATATGTATTTACTGCATTCTCTGAGTACTTTTCTATACTTTGAGAAAGGCCGTGGAGAGGCCGAAACGTTAGTCCTTTAGCTAATAAAACATTTTATTTTTATTTAAGACCTGAGAATGACGACCTTCTTTGTGGGATAGATATTCTAAATTCTTGGACACTGCACCCAGCCACTTTTGAACCAAGTGTCGTGAGTGCCGACTCCTCCACAGACTACTCTTATATAAAAGAAAGACCATATCTGCTTTTCTCTTTATTTAGCATGATCTCTTCTAAAGAAGAGGCTCTCTCCTCAATGCTTGCTCTGAAAACCCTCGCCGAATGGTGTCTCATGCTAAATATAGAGAAAAGCAGGTATGGTCTTTTCCCCCCCAAAGATAATATACTCTTTTTTTTCCACTTAGGGGCAAATTCATTAACTTCGAGTGAAGGATTCAAAGTTTGAATTGGCTACTTCAACCATCAAATGGGCTACTTCGACCTTCGACTATGACTCCGACTTTGAATCGAATGATTCGAACTAAAAATCGTTAGACTATTCAACAATTCGATAGTCGAAGTACTGTCTCTTTAAGAAAAAACTTCGACCCCCTAGTTCGCCACCTAAAAGCTACAGAACCCAATGTTAGCCTATGGGGAAGGTCCCCATAGGCTTGGCTACGTTTTTTTGGTCGAAGGATAATCCTTCAATCGTTGGATTGAAATCCTTTGAATCGTTCGATTTGAAGGATTTATTCGTTTGATCAAACGATTATTCCTTCGATCGTTCAATCGCAGTATTTGTGCAAGGATTTTCATTCCCAGTCGAATATCGAGGGTTAATTAACCCTCGATATTCGACCCTTGATGAATTTGCCCCATAGTTAGGACTGACTCATGAACACTGCCTTGATGGGGCGCGTCAGCTTATGCATACTTTGTACAAACTTTGTAAATAAGTGTCTCTTTTTACTAATGGTTACCTTGAGGTTGTGTAAAATTAAGCTTCCTCTGGGGGCTATATATTGGAGTGCTGGGGTTAAGTTGTGTATTATATATATACATATATATAATTATGTACATAGAACTTGGGATGCACCGAATCCACTATTTTGAATTCAGCCGAACCCCTGAATCCTTCGGAAAAGATTTGGGCGAATACAAAACCGAATCCTAATTTGCATATGCAAATTAGGGGTGGGAAGGGA